>NC_066552.1:10555026-10622526 GCF_024679095.1 Eriocheir sinensis
AAAGAAATCCAGATAAAACACATAAACAACATCACTTTAAGTCCAAAATAACGTCAAACAAACAAACACAAAGGAAGGAGTAGAATATGAAATCAAACACCTCATCGTCCTTCATTCAGCAGCAGTAAGGAAATAAAAACAGAAAACATTAGAGAAAACGCTAAGAAATACAGATAACTCCTACAAACAGCATCACACTAAGCCCAAACAAACACAATCGAAGGAGTAGAATATATCAAACACCTCATCGTCCTCCATTCATCAACAGTAAGGAAAGAAAAACAGAATATATTAGAAAAAAACACGAAATACAGATAACTCCCACAAACAGCAACACGCTAAGCCCAAACAAACACGAAGGAAGGAGTAGAATATGAAATCGAACACCTCAAACACTTCATCGTCTTCCATTTATCAACATTAAGGAAAGAAAAACAGAAAACAATAGAAAAAACACAAAGAAATACAGATAACTCCCACAAACAGCAACACATTAGGCCCCCCAAATAAACTAACAAACAAACACGAAAAAAAGAATGTGCAACCAAACACCGCATCGCTCTCCACTCCCGGGTATAACAAACTGAAAAAGAAAACTCCACATAGAAATTTTATCAGAAGCAAGAATAAAAGAATTGGAGACATGGAAAATAAAGTCAGAGAGATATCAGCCTTCAGGCATACAGTAATAAAAGGGAAAAAAAAACATGAGTAAAAGTTCTACCGTTTCAGGTGTGTTCAGGTGTGTTGTGATGGTGAAGATGCAAACACAGCCCCGTGACAGGTGATTGATGCCAGGTGTGTGTCTCGTGGTGGTGGTGGTGGTGGAGGAATATTGTCAGAAGGTTTGATGTCAAGTTTGTCTGTTGGTGTTGATGTTGGCCGTGTTGTTGTTGTTGTTGGTGGTGGTGGTGGTGTTGGTGTTGTTGGTGGCTGTGGTGGTGGTGGTGGTGGCTGTGGTGGTGGTGGTGGTGGTGGAAGAATGTTCGCAGAATTGTTTTTAGGATTTCCGGGTCACACTGTGTCTTGTTTTCTTGTTTTTCTACGATTTGTTTTTTTCTTTCTTTATTATCTCTATTTCAGCTTTTTTTTTCAATTTCTCGTACTCCATTTTTTTTTTTTTGTTCAGTGCCTTTATGAAACGTTGGATTTTACTTTTATTTCAGGATTACTATGTTCTTTTACTTAAATATTTCTCGGCATTCAATTTTTTTTTTATTTTCTTTTATTTCTCGCAATGCTTTCATGCCGAGACAAAACTCCAACCTTTTAAATAACCAATGCCTCACCTTTCACCCTCCACTGCTTGCAAAGAATAATTCATCGTATACATTTCTCTTCTTACTTTTATCGTTACTCAATTCTGGTTTTCCTCATATTTCATTCGCGTTACACGGAGACACATTTCGCCAGAGTACAATATGCTTTCGTTAACTGACAACCACATCAACATCAGCAGTCCTCGGTGCTGTGTGTGTTGGTAAGTGGGTTGAGGGAGAGCTTTTTCTCGTTAAAGTGACGCTTCGAAAATAACTGCCGAAAATGAACTTAAAAGCGTGTTAGGGAGAGTGTGGTGATGGTGGCGATGATAGTGTGTGTTTGTTGTGGGGGGTGAGGGGGGAAGTGGGGGGTTGTGTATGCGTGTGTGGTGGGTTAGGGGTTGTGTGTATGTTTGTGGGGGGGCGGCGTGTTTGTGTGGGAGGAAGAGAAGGGCATGTGTTGGGGGTGAGGGGGGGGAGGGTCCGTGTGTGTGTGTGTGTGTGTTTGTGTGTGTGTGTGTGTGTGTGTTTATGCAGGCGGTGGCGGCGGTAAATGTTATGCTGATGAGCTGTATAACGCCTTAACTCAGTGGAATGGCGTGTTTTATTTGCTTTACTTTGGCTGTGTGGTTCCAGGAGGGATACAAACACACACACACACACACACACACACACACACACACACACACACACACACACACACACACACACACACGCAGACACACACGCGGTATCGAAATGCAACGTTTGCCAAAGGAAGGAAGTCCATTAAGGCCCTCAAGGCGCTGTGTCAGAAGGCGTGGCGAGGCGTGGAGGCCGTGGCGGGGCGCGGGAAGAAGGGGAGGTGTGGGCGTACTCTTCTCTTCCCTCTAACCCTCCTCCATCCTCCTCTCTAAACGCTATTACTACTACAACGACATTTAATTCTCCTATAACTACTACTACTACTACCACTACTACTACCTCCACCACCAACACCACCACTAACTACCAACTAATGCTAACACTAATGGTAAAGCTGCTACTGCTACTGCTTCTGCTACTTCTACTACTACTGCTACTTTTACTTCCTCTTAGTTGAGAAAAATCGTGAAAAGACAAGATGCGTGACTGTTCCTCCTCCTCCTCCTCCTCTTATTTATCTTCCTCCTGTTCCTCTTGTTCCTCTACTTACGACTGTTCCTCCTCCTCCTCCTCCTCTTCCTGGCACGTTTAGGGAAAATGAAATGGGGAGCAAAGTGCCAAATAGGGTGCCTCAGGATTCATGGGAAGGCTTGCAGATGTTAATTCTACTATTGCTACGTATTTCCTACTGGCTCAGGTGTGTTAATGCTTTACCTGTGTTAAAGAGGCGAGTATTAGGAGGCTGCTGGCGTCTTTTACAGGAAATAAAAAGTGAGAGTGGGAGAGAAGGTGAAAGGGAGTAATATGTGGAATGGAAGAAATATGGAAGAAAAAGATATATATATATATATATATATATATATATATATATATATATAGAGAGAGAGAGAGAGAGAGAGAGAGAGAGAGAGAGAGAGAGAGAGAGAGAGAGAGAGAGAGAGAGAGAGAGAGAGAGAGAGAGAGAGAGAGAGAGAGAGAGAGAGAGAGAGAGAGAGAGAGAGAGAGAGAGAGAGAGAGAGAGAGAGAGAGAGAGAGAGAGAGAGAGAGAGAGAGAGAGAGAGAGAGAGAGAGAGAGAGAGATGCAGCACTATGTAGCGTGTCTAGTCTAAATGAGTGACTTCTCAACACAAAAAAGACAACACACCTGATTAAATTTACTGAGGCAACGTAGTAATCCAGGATACAAATTAAATCAGCTTTTGTTTCGTCCCCCCTCGAGACAGGAAAAGAAACGTCGCCCCGTTTTTTATGAAGCCTCAAAAGTGCCATCAGAGGAAAACGGGATCAGGGCTTCCACTCTCCCGACGTCAGCGAGGAAAATAATGATGCCAGGAGAGAATTAGTGCGTAGGGGGGGGGGGGAGGGAGGAAGGAAAGGTAGGGGGAGGGAAGCTAAGGAGGAACAAGGGAGGGAAGGGGAGGAGATGAGAAGGAGGGGGAGGAGATGAGGAGGAGGAGGAAATGCTAATGCTATATGAATGCACAGACGCTTGAAAAATGAAAAAAAATAGGGATAGTAATTAAGAAAGGAAGAAAATAGCGAGAGGAGGAAGAAAGAATACATAGCAGACAGAAAGAGATAGGCGGAAAGAAATCGAAAGAGAGATAGAGGAAGAAGAGACTATATGAATGCAGAGACCCATGAAAAAAGAAAAAACGAAAGAAGAGGAGAGTAAGGAAAAGAGAAATAAGGAAAACAATGAGAGGAGGTAGAATTAATTATATGGTAGACAGAGAAAAGGTAACAGGAAAGAAAAGAAAGAATGGTAAGACAGTGAAGAATATGAGAAAGGAAGAAGGAAAAAGGAAAGAGGGTAGTAGAGAGAAAGGAAAAGGAAGGAGAGATAAATAAGGAAAGTAATAAATCAGTTAAAGGAGAAAGAAAGAACATATTGTAGACGGAAAAAAGATAGGCGGAAAGAAAACGAAAAAGAGTTAGAGGGAGAAGAAAATGAGAAACGAAGGAGGAATAAGGAAAGCTAATAGTAGAGATAAAAGTTTTTAAAAAGAGATTGACAAGGAGGAAGTTTGAGAAAGATAAACAAACAGACAAACAACCAGAGACAAAGGGACAAATTTTTCGAATGAGGAAGATAAAAAAAGAGGAGGAGCCTGCAGTCGGAAGAAAACGAGGAAGGAGAAATAGAACGAAAGTGAGGAAGGTTGAAAAGGGAAGGATAGAAAGTGGAAGAGAATGAGAGAGGAAGAAGAGACTCTACCAACACTGAAGAATCATTATAACTGTGGATTGTTATACTTGATTTAATGATGGCGAGGACACGAAGGGAAAATGGGAAACTGTGAGGAAAGATATAAAAGGAGGAAGGAGAATAGCGAAAAGAAGGAACACGATGAAATGAGGATAATGAAAAGAGGAAGGACGATAGGAGAGTGAGAGTGCAATAATTGTATATAAATGAATAGATAAATAGAAAACAATTATGGGAAAAAGTGAAAGAAAAAGAAAAAAATGGACGGAAAGAAAGGATAGAAGCAAAAAGAAGAAAGAAGGAAAGCTGAAACGAAAAGGAATAAAAAAGAAAATTTGCAAATGAAAAGAAAAATAAATCAGAAAGAAAGAAGGAAATTAATGACAAAGACGAAAATAAATGATAGAGAAAAAAGATTATGTAAAAAAAAATTACACTTTTTTTATGAGCAACGAAAAGAATGAAAACAAAAATAGAAGAAAACAAAGAGTAATAACAACAGCAAGTGATAGGAAAATAATGAATAGAAGCGAGACATCATTCCGAAAACAATTGAAGAAAGAAAGAGGTCAGGAAGGAGGGAAGAAAAATGAAGGACGAGCGTTTGGTATTTAATCCCCTTCCCTTTAATTTCCATTCCTGCTTCCTCTCCTTTTCTCTTCCAAGCTTTCCTCCCCTTCTTTCCCTCTCTTGTCCCCTCTTTTATTTCCTTGTTCCTTTGCCCTTTTCACGCGTCACCTGCACACATTTGCATATTTCACACCTGCACTAATTTAATTTTAAGAACAGGTGATATATTTTTGCTTACCTACGCGTGTGTATGTGTGTATGTACGTACGTGTGTAATTTTATGTATCGACGTGCGTTCGTATGTGTGTTTAATTGTATACACACACACACACACACACACACACACACACACACACTGCACTCCCGATCTTTAAAACAAATAAAAATAAAGCATTAAAAATATTCAGTGTCAGTTTATTCAAATTTCTCTCTCTCTCTCTCTCGTTACCTCATTACTGGGCGCCAAAAACACTCTTGAACCTCAGGCTTTTTCTCTTTTTTTGCTTCGATGAACATAGCTCAATTTTGCCTCCCTTGTGTGTGTGTGTGCGAGTGTGTGTGTGTGTGTGTGTGTGTGTGTGTGTGTGTGTGTGTGTGTGTGTGTATTTCTCTTCGTTTGCCTGTGTGTCTATCTGTCTCCCTGTGCTTGCCTTTCTCTCTGTCTGTTTGTCTGTCGCTTTTGTGCAATTTAGTTATCGTTTCGTTTTATGTATTTACCCACTATTATTTTATTCATTCATACTTTTCTTGATTATTTTCCTTATGCGATCGTTGCAAGCTGGATAAGGCGAGGAAATTAAGTTCTTTTTTGTACAAGAGATAAGGAGAGAGAGAGAGAGAGAGAGAGAGAGAGAGAGAGAGAGAGAGAGAGAGAGAGAGAGAGAGAGAGAGAGAGAGAGAGAGAGAGAGAGAGAGAGAGAGAGAGAGAGAGAGAGAGAGAGAGAGAGAGAGAGAGAGAGAGAGAGAGAGAGAGAGAGAGAGAGAGAGAGAGAGAGAGAGAGAGAAAATGTGAGAAAGAGAGAAAAAGTGTGAGAGTGAACTAACGAAGGAGGGAGGCAAAAGAGAGAAGTGGATAATGTGAAAACCAATAAGACTGACAATAAAATGAGGCAGGAACTAGAGAATTAGGCAAAGGAGAAGAGTGGATGGCAGGAGAGGAAAGAGTTATGGAAGGAGATGAGATAGGAGGTATTGGAGGAAAGGAAGAGGGGAAGGAAGGAAGGATTAGAAACAGGAGGGAGAAATGGCATTAGGAAGATATATTGAGGTTTGTGGCTTAAGGGAGAGGCGAGATGGACAGAGGAAGGAGAGGAAGGGAGAGGGAGAGAGGCTGCGGCAGGGGAGAGGGAAGGCGGTGAAAGGAGAGGAAATAAGAAAATTCAATAAAAGAAAAGAGAAGAAAAGAGAAATCCGGAGGGGGCGAAAGAATGTTAGGTGAAATGAAATGGAGATGGAAAGACTGAACAGGTGGAATGAAATAGAAACAAAGATTTAGGGGGCAAAGGAAGATAAAAGAATGAATACAGACGTGGGGAAGAAAATTAAATGTCAGAGGAAGGAGAGAAGGGAGAGAGAGAGGTGGAAAGGGACAGCTATATACCTTGATCAAACCTCTTGAAGAAAATCGTATATGCTGACCACCACCACCACCAACACCACTATCGCTACCACCATCACCACCACTTGTACCACCACTACCAAAAGCCAACCACTAACATCACCACCACCCATACCAATAACGATCCGGCATATGACCACAGATGTTGCGCCGACTAAACGAAACTGTCCAACCAATAACGACACTTACAACAAGAACATGCACCACAACATATTCTACTACCACAGCAACGATAATATTAACCTACCATCATCACCACCAACAAATACTACCACTACTACCACAACTAAACCATCAGCAATAACAACACATCAACCACCACCACCACTGTCACCACCACGAACACTGCCGCCAGCCCTATAAAACCGGGACTGGTAAAAGAGTTGCGTCATTAGTTTATACATTTAATGGAGGACGAAGACTCGCTGTAGCCATAAACAAAGTGGAGCTAATTGCCAATTTGGAGGCGTCTGATACATATATTTTAGGGGGCAGGTAGGCTCAGCGCGAGGAGGAGGAGGAGGAGGTGGAGGAAGATGAACAGGAAGTAAAAGGGGAAAGGGGGAAAGGAGGAATAAAAGGAAAAATAGGGGGAGGAAGAAGATGAGAAAGGAGGAAAAGAAGAAAAGAGGGAAAAGGAGAAAATGGGACAGATGGGGATATAGGAGGAAAAAAGGGGAATATATGAAAAAGTAGGAAAAAGAGGGAAGGGTAAAGGAAGGAAAAGGGAGAAAAGGAGAAAAAGAGATAATAGGAAAAGTAGAAAAGGACGAAAAGGGGAGAAGGAGGGAAGGGAGAAAGGGAGGATAGAACGAAAGCAACAATATGAGGAAAAAGAGGAAGAGAGGAAGAAAATACCCTCAAAAAATTAGAAGGCAAAAAAAAATAAAGAAAAAGATGAGAAACGAAGTAGGAAGGAAGAGGAGGAGGAAGACGAAAAAGAAAAGAAAGAAAAGAAGGAGGGAAAGAAAGAAAAATGAGGAAATGATAAGAAAAAGAAGAAAGATGAGGAAGAAGAAAAGAAAGAAAAGAAGGAAGGAAAGAATGATGAGAAAAAGAAGAAAGAGAAGGAGGAGGAGGAAGACATAGAGAAGAATGGGAAGAAAAAGAGGGAAGAAAAGAAAGAGAAGGAAGTTAGTAAAGAAAAATGAGAAAAAGTGTCGAAACAGAAGGAAGAAGAGAAAGATAAATAAGGGCAAAGAGTAAAGAGGCGAGGGAAGAAAAGAAAGAGGAGGAAGTTAGAAAAGAAAAATGAGGAAAAGTGGCGGAAAAGAAGGAAGAAGAGAGAGAGAAGAAGAAGGGTAAAGAGAAAAGAGGCAAAATCTCCTTCCCCTCCCGCACGTACTATAAGCGAGCGAGCATCCGGCACAGAGAGGAGAATAGACGGGCCACACACTGCATCTTGGCTTTTATTTGGCGTTGTATTTTTCACGCGTTCGTTTGGATTTGGAGTCGCGTGGCGGGGCTGCCGGAAGAGCGACAAAGCGGCGGGAATAATGACGGTAACGAATCAAAACCACTTTGCTTAATAGGATTGTCGGCCGAAAGCACCGCGCGGGGAGGATAGGAATGTGTTGGACTGTTTTAGATCAGGCTGAAGGGAAAAAAGGTGCTTGTATGGAGAGGAAGGAAGAGAGAGAGAGGGATAAAAGGGAGGAAAATGGAGAGGAAGAGACAGGAATTAAGGTACAGAGGAAGAAAAGGGAGGAAAAGAAAGAGACCAAGACTACATGGGGAGGGAAAAAAAGGTGTTTGTAAGGAGAGGAAGGAAGAAAAAGAGAGGGATAAAAGGGAGGAAAATGGAGAGGAAGAGACAGGAATTAAAGTACAGAGGAAGAAAAGGGAGGAAAAGAAAGACCAAGACTACATGCCGTGGGGAAGGGAGGTGTTCGTAAGGTGATGAAATAAAGTAAAGAGGAATAAAAGGAAGAAAAAAAAGAAACCGAGACCAACATATTAAGGGAAAGAAAGTGTGTATGGAAAAAAAGAATGAAAGGGAGATAGAGTGAGAAGGGAAAAAAGATGTTTATAAGGTGTGGAAGTAAGAAAGAAAGGTATAAAAGGAAGAGACTGAGGAAACTATAACGAGAGGGAAAAAAATGTATATATGGAAAGGGAAGAAAAGAAGAGAGGAATAAAAGTGAGAAAAAGAGAGAAATAGAGTGATTCAAGACAACATGCTGAGGAAAAAACTCTATATATGGGGAGCAAGCAAGGGAAAAAAAGCGTAAAAGAGAGATAAAAGAGAAGAGAACAAGACAGTATGATTAGGGGAAAAAATCTTCATATGGAAAGGAGCAAAGGAAGAGAGGAATAAAAGGGAGGAAGAGAAAGAAAGAGACCGAGACTAGAAGATGAGGGGGAAAGGAGGGAAAGTATCAATATTGTGAAAAATGAAAAAAAAGTAGAGGGTAACGTAAAAGAAAAGAAGAAGGAAGAGGAAAGAGGAACAAAGAGGAAAAAAAATATTATAAAATGGAGAGAGAAAGAACGAGGAAGAGAGGAAGAAAAGGAGAAAAAATGAAAAAAAAAGTAAAAGATAACGAAAATATGAGAGGAAGGAAGAGGAAAGAAAGGAACAAAGAGGAAAGAAAGGAACAAAGAGGAAAAAACGCGATAATAAAATAGAGAGAAAGAGAACGAGTAAAGGAAGAAAAAGAGAAAAAAAATGAGAAAAAGTAGGTCACGTAAAAAAGTGAAGAAGGAAGAGTAAAGAAAGGAACAAAGAGGAAAAAACGTGATAATAAAATGGAGGGAGAGAAAGAGAACGAGTAAAGGAAGAAAAAGAGAAAAAAAAAGAGAAAAAGTAGAAGGTCACGTAAAAAAGTGAAGAAGGAAGAGTAAACAGAGGAACAAAGAGGAAAAAAGTGAAAATAAAATGGAGAGAGAGAAAAAAAAGAGAAAAAGAGAGGAGAAGCCTGTGATTGAGTATGATTAATTACTTTCTTCCCATCACCATCTTCCATCACACAAAACCATTTCAGTAACTATTCTTCCCCCTTCCTCCTTCCTACTCCCCTCTCCTTCCTCCTCATCTTCCTCCCTCCCCTCCCTTCATCTCTTCTCGTTTTTTTCCGTCCCCCCTTTTCTTCCACTCCCTCTCTCTCTCTCTCCTTCTTCCCCCTCTTCTTCCCTCTCCCTTTCTCCTCATTCTCCCCTTCCTCTTCTTCCTTCCCATCCCCATTCCTTCATCTCCTGCCTCTTCCTCTCTCCTTTTCCTCATCCCATTTCTCGCATGCCCCTTCTCCTACTCCACTTTATACCCCCTCACCCCTTTTCCTTTCTCTTCTTTTCTACATGTTCTTTCCTCTCCTCTCTCTTTTTTTTCCCTTCCCTTCCCCTCCCCTTTCTCCTCTTCTCTTCTTTCTCCTGTTTTCATCCCATCCCCCCATCCCCCTCTTCCTCCCCCCTCCCTCCCCCTCTTTCCTCCCCCTTTTCTCTCTTTTCTCTCCCTTCCTACATGTCTCCCATCCCAGTGATCTCTACCTTCCTCCCTCTCCTCTTTTTTTTCAACATTCCTTTCAACATCCTACTTTTCATTTTTCCTCATTCACGTCCTCTCCACCCTTAATCCCCCTTCCCTTTCCCTTCCTTTCCCATCCCTATCTCCTTCCTTTCTTTTCTTTTCTCAAGCTTCTTCTTCGTTTCCTTGTTCTTCTTCCCGTTTTCCTCGTGTTCTCCTCCACGTTATACCAGCTTCCCCCTTTCCCTTCCTCTCTCCCTTCCATATGTCTCCCATCCCAATAATTCTCTTTTTCCTGCCTCTTTCCTTTATTCGTTTTCGCCTTCTCTTCCTTCATTATCTTTCTTGTTTTTTTTATATTTTCCTTCTTGAACTTCATTTTATATTTTAAGTTTCTTCATCTCCTCCTCCTTCACCTCATCTCCTCCTTCTCTTTCCTCCCCTCCCCTTTCCGCTTCTTTCTTCCCATCCCTTTTCCCTAACCTCCCACCTCTTCCTCTGTCCTGTATCCCTGTTCCGTTTCTCTGCTGACCCATCTCCTACTCCCGTCCCTTCCTTTCCCTTCCTGTCCATTCTCGTCTACCATCAGTCTTGTCTCGAACTCGCGCGCCTCAGGTAACTAATGAATGGCTCAGGTGACAGGTGAGGTGTCATTTGAGCAGGTGTCATGGGCAGGTGAGGGAAGGAATGTCACTGATAATGTTGATGTCTTTGAGAGTGTGGTGGGGAAGGGAGGGGAGGAAGGGTGTGTGTGTGTGTGTGTGTGTGTGTGTGTGTGTGTGTGTGTGTGTGTGTGTGTGTGTGTGTGTATACAAGTCATTATCTCTGCCTTTTTCTTTTTTTTCTGTTTCTTCTCTTTCTATCTGTTTCTCTTTCGTGGTCTGTTTGTGTGTGTGTGTGTGTGTGTGTGTGTGTGTGTGGAGTGGGCGTCTCCTGTTTGTCGTGTTTGTCTGTCAATTACGAGAAAACATTAGCCATCTGAGAGAGAGAGAGAGAGAGAGAGAGAGAGAGAGAGAGAGAGAGAGAGAGAGAGAGAGAGAGAGAGAGAGAGAGAGAGAGAGAGAGAGAGAGAGAGAGAGAGAGAGAGAGAGAGAGAGAGAGAGAGAGAGAGAGAGAGAGAGAGAGAGAGAGAGAGAGAGAGAGAGAGAGAGAGAGAGAGAGAGAGAGAGAACAAAAAATAAGAAAAAAAGGAAAACAGAAAGAAACTAAGAAAAAAAACGGAAAGAAAAGAAACAAAAAGAAAAAAGGGTGAGAGAGAGAGAGAGAGAGAGAGAGAGAGAGAGAGAGAGAGAGAGAGAGAGAGAGAGAGAGAGAGAGAGAGAGAGAGAGAGAGAGAGAGAGAGAGAGAGAGAGAGAGAGAGAGAGAGAGAGAGAGAGAGAGAGAGAGAGAGAGAGAGAGAGAGAGAGAGAGAGAGTTAAGCCAGCCTCTAAACAGGGGAGCAAGTAGACAGAGAAATGTAAAGCTTATATTTTTTCCTCCTATTCTTTTTCTCACTCGTTCTTTCTCTCTCCCGCTTCAGTTCCGAAAAATCCCCAAAAATCACTTAAGTTCCAGGAAAAAAAACATCAATTTTGCCTTTGGTGCGTGCAGAAAAATTAAAAGTATAAAAAGTAAAAAGCAAAAAATATGTAGAAGAAATTAAAAATAGTCAAAACGTTAGAAATAGATATAAATAGCAACAGGAAAAATTGAAAGGAAAATACAAGTAAAAAAGTTAAAAAGAATTGAAAAGTATAAAAGTAAATAGTTATAAGTATAAAGAAATATCAAATTCACTCTCACGAAACGCAAACCTGCTCACTCACATACATCTATTACAATAAAAAAAAAAAAAAAAAAATACACACACCCTCAAAAAAAAAAAAACATGACCATTACCAGTACTTTCAAAACAAACACACAGACAGTCGGAGTTTTAATAGACACACGTTTGTTGCTGTTAGTGTTGCTGTTGATGATGATATTTTTGGAGAGCGGGTTAAAAAAATGAATTCTCTTTATATAAAAATTCTCGTTCAAGTTTCCATTGCCTCGCGTTGCTGAATGTTGAGTTTTATGAGGTAGTTAATGCCGGCTTTAGGAACCTGACTCTCTTTAATGGACAGTTATGCAGCGGCGGAACAGACAAACAGGAAGAGAGAGAGAGAGAGAGAGAGAGAGAGAGAGAGAGAGAGAGAGAGAGAGAGAGAGAGAGAGAGAGAGAGAGAGAGAGAGAGAGAGAGAGAGAGAGAGAGAGAGAGAGAGAGAGAGAGAGAGAGAGAGAGAGAGAGAGAGAGAGAGAGAGAGAGAGAGAGAGAGAGAGAGAGAAGGATAAGAGAGGAAAAGAACGAAGAGACATGAGCTGGAGATAAGAAAAACGGGGATAAAGAGAAAAAAATGATGGATAAAGGAAGAAAAGGAATTGGCCTCGAGATAAGAGAAAAAGATAGGGAAAAGAAGGATGGAAAGAGTAGACGAGGACTGAGAATAAAAGAGAGGAAAAAAGAGAAAAAGAGGCAGGGATTAAAAGTATTAGAGAGGAGAGGAAAAAGAGAAAGAGGTAGAGGCGATTGGAAGGGATACAAAAGAGAAAGCATTGACTGGAGAACCGGAAGAAAAGAGGAAAAAACAGCAGAATAAACGCAGAAAACGAGGAGAAAAGAAAAAGGAGAGCGACTGAATGATGAAAAATAAGACAAAAATAGAGCAAAATGAGATGAAAAACGAGAAAAAATATACTTCAAGCTACAGAGAGTAAGAAATTAAAAATGAGATGAGAGGAAGGTGAGAGAGGGAGGAAGGAGAGGTAGGTGAAAGAGGTTGAGCGGAGGAGAAGGAGGAGGAGGAGGAGGGGGATGAGGAGGGGTACAGGAAGGTGGAAGAGAGGGAGGGAATGAGGAAATCAAACAGAGCTGGAAGGACAAACAAACAAAGAATCAGAGAGGCTGTAGAGAGAAGCAAAACGTGGGAAGTGAGGCGGAGGAGGGAGATGAGGGGAGGGGATGCGGAGAGGGAGAGGGAGAGAGGGAGAGGGAGGGAGAGAGGGAGAGGGAGTGGGACAGAAGCAGTCATTTAGGTTGTAAGGGAATTAGGCAGCTGTGAGAGAAGGAGAGAGAGAGAGAGAGGGAGGCTGAGTAAGAGAAGCAAGAGGAAGGGAAGGAAACGAGAGGAAGGAAGGAAGGTAAGGATGGGAGGTTCTTAAGACGGGGTGAGGAAATAGGTCGTGAATATGTGAAAAGGGAAAATGAGGGCGAATGAGGAGGGAAAGAGAAAACATAGAAAAGGAGGAAGAAGAGAACAGTAAGACTTGAAAGGAGAGAGACAGACCTAGAAAGGGAAAAGAGAAAACATAAAAAGAGAAGGAAGAGAAAGATAATCCAGACTTTAAAGGAGAGAGGCAGGTCAGAAGATAAAGAAGGAAGGAAGAGAGGAATAAAAGACAAATCGAACGCGAAGGCAAAGAATAGAGGATGCTAAGAAAGGTAAACAGGATAAGACAGGTGCAAGCTAATTAAGGTAAGAATGGGAAAGGTGAAAAGGAAGGAAAAGAAACTACTAAAAGACAAAACGAAGACAACACAAAGGAAAAGAGTATGCTTGGGAAGGGAAAAAGGGAAAACTAGATGATGAAATAGGTTAGGGAGATAACTGGACAGCTGAAGATGGAAGAACGAAAGATAGAACTAGAGGGAAGCAATATAATATAGTCTGATAAAAAGTTAGAAAGGGGAACACAGGTATTGAAACAGGTTAATTAAGGTTCAATTAAGGTAAACTGAAGGTAAAAGGAATAACAAACAAACTAGTAAAAGACAAACAGAAAAGAGAGCAAAATGAGAGTCGTCTGCCAGTTATGGTAAAGAAGGGAAACACGGTACTGATGTAGGTTGAGGTGATAATGGAACAGGTCAAAGGAAGGGCAACCAAAATAGTAAAGACCAGACAGAAAAGGGAACAAGAAGCAATGGAATAGAGTCTGCTTAGAAAGGTTAAACAGGGGACGTCAGGAATAGAAGACAGCATAAGGGCAGCAAATAGTAAAGTTTGCTAGGTAAGGTAAGAATGAGAACGGTGAAAAGGAAGGGAAAACAAACTAGAAAAAAGACAAACAGCAGAGGAAGCAAAATAATTCATCTGCTCGGAAAGGAACGGAGGGGGAAACCAGGTATGAAGGTAAACGTGCGACAGGTGAAAAAGAAAGACGAAAAGACAGACCGAAAGGGAAGGAAAGGAATAGTATGCCAAGAAAGGTAAGGAAGGAAGAGAACGTACTGAAGCAGGATAATTAAGGTAGGCGTAAGGTAAAAGAAATAGCAAACAAAGAAATAAAAAGGAATCGAAAGAATAAGGCTTACTAAGAAAGGTAAGAGGAAATCACAAAGTATGAAGGTAGACTAAGGTATGAGGAAGAGTTGAATAGAAAGAACATGAGATAGAACGAAAGGGAAGCAGAGGAATACAGTGTGCGAGGAAAGGTGAAGAGGAGAAGCCAGGTATTGGGGCAAGTTTAAAGGTGATGGAGGGTAGAGGTTGTCTGCAAAGGTTAATTAAGGACAATTCGTCTTGCTCACGGCAGCTTGTGAAGATAACAGATGAAGCTTCTTCCTCCCTGATGCACTGGAATCCATTATGTTTGTTTGGGAGGCGGGAGAGAATGGGAAGGTAAAGAGGATCGAAGGAAGGAAGCAAGGCAGGGAGGATGGACTGAAGGAAGGCATAAAGGAAAGGAAGGATAGATGGAAGGAAGGAAAGTAGGGAGAAAAAGAGGTAGGATGGAAGGGAAGAAGAAAGGAAGGAAAGATAGAGAGAAGAAGGAGGGAAAGGAGAAAAGATAGAAAGAAAAGTGGAGGAGAGAAAGAACGATTAAAGAAAGGAATTGGGGAGGAAAAAAAAAGAAAGGAGGGATGAATGAAGGAATGGAAAGGATGGATTGAAGGAAGGCATTAAGGAAAGGAAGGATAGATGGAAGGAAGGAAAGTAGGGGGAAAAGGAGGTAGGATGGAAAGGAAGAAGAAAGGAAGGAAAGATGGAGAGAAGAAAGAGGGAAAGGAGAAAAGATAGAAAGAAGGAAAGAAAAGTGGAGGAGAGAAAGAAGGATTAAAGAAAGGAGTTGGGGGAGGAAGAAAGAGAGGAAAGGAGGCATGAATGAAGAAAAGAGGAAAAATGAAGGAAATAATGAAGAAAGGAAGGATGGGAGAAAGGGAGTAAAGAATTAATTATTGAAATTACAAAACAGATAAAAAAAAATACGCAGAAAAGAACAGTCTACATATCCTCTAATTGAATACTGCCCCCCCCCTAGCCCCCTCCTCCCAACCCTTTTCTCCCCTCCCCCCCCCTGCCCCCTATCCCCCAAACACTAAAAAGGTCAAAACAATGAGACAATGAAAAGGAAGCACAACTAGAAACAAAAGAAAACAACAACGTCATTTTCGTTCTCTTTATAAACACACACACACACACACACACACACACACACACACACACACACACACACACACACACACACACACACACACAAACACACACACTATTTTCCTTCATGAAACATATATATTTGGAACACTTTCAAGGTAGGAAGAAGAAGAGGAGGAGGAGGAAGAGGAGGAGGAGGCGCTCTTGTATAAAACTCAAATTGACAAGGCTTTTAGGTATTCATCCTCCTCTTCCTCCTCCTCCTCCTCCTCCTCCTCCTCCTCCTCCTCCTCCTCTCTCCTCTTACCTGTGTTCCCTCCGTTGTCATTACCTTTGTCGCGTAGCATTAGCAAGCCTCTCTCTTCCTCCCTCTCTCCCTCCGTCTCTTCCTCCCTCTCTCCCTTCCTCCCTCTCTCCTCTCTCCCTCTCCCTCTCCTCTCACTCCTTTCTGCTCTTTTATATGTTAAGAATACCCTCTCCTCTCTCCTGTCCTCTGCCTGTTGCATGCTTTTGTTTTATAATCTGGGACAACAAAAACCTCGAGGATAGCATGGGCAAAAAGAACAATAACAGTTTTTGGGGTGAGTTTGTTCGTCGTTTCTCTCTCTCTCTCTTTTTCATGAGGTGTTCAATATATTTTCCCTATGCATTCTTTCTATTACCTTGCTTGCTGTGAGTCTTTTCCTCTTTAAGATAAATAGTTTATCATAATATCAACTTTTATTGTTTGGAATCTTTAGTTTTCTTTTCACAGGAGTTGACGCGTTTATTTATAGCCTATGTATGGTTGGTAGTACGTAATGACACTTGATAATGATTGAGCAAAAGTATAATTACGTTTGAAAGTGAATATCTGTGTACATAATTATTCTCGACTCATACTTTTGTAAATACATAATACATAATGATGTAAGCTATTGATGTTATGCATGTTGTTAGTGCCGCCAGGAAGTCAGGTAAGGTATACTAATTAACCCGGGCAGGTACGCCTCTGCAAATATAACACACCTCAACCGGCAGCTACATCGTATCAAAACAAGTATTTCTAAAATAAAAGAAAATATATAAGCATTAATATCATTACCAGTGTAAATCAGTCAACATTTTATATAATTCACAAAAAGATGAAAACAACAGAAGTCCTCCGTGCCTCTGTGGTGCAGTGGTTAAAACGCCAAGCCACGGAACAGCGGCTTTGGTTCAAATCCCTGCCAGGGTTGTCGGCGTGCAGCCCACCCAGCTGTTCATCCTCCCTTTCTGGCTGGTCGATAAATGGGTACTTGTGGAAACCTGGGGAAGGATGACTGTAGTAACCCGGATGCTGCACAGGCCCCTTGTCCCAGGGTGATGGGTTCTCACCCACCACAGGCTCTAGGGCCAATGGGAGGGAGATGAGCACCGCGGCCAATCGCAGCTATGGCATATCCCCAAAATTTCTCCTTTACTATTGAACAAAAAACGTGTGTGAAAGAACAACAACGCAAAAAGGCAAAACAAAGAGATCTATGAGCGTTGACAAGATGCAACAAAAGGAGAAAGGAAAACTAAACAATATAAAACATATAAACGGGAAAACATAAACAATACCAAATAATAAGAACAATGCGAACAATAAGAACAAGAAAAAAAGGAAAATATAAACAGTACCAGATGGAACAATAAGAGCTATGAGGAAGGACGAAATGAACCGAAAGAATACAATGAATGAAAGCGACCTTGATACCCTTGCGTCCGTCATCGTCAGAGAGACCACGCGAAGGGCAGGGACCGGAAGAATAAAACACGTGAACGCTAATTGCCGTGTGTCCGCGAGCCCTTTTTCTGCAGGTAATGATGTGAGAGAGAGAGAGAGAGAGAGAGAGAGAGAGAGAGAGATATGCAGATAATATTTTTTTGTGTCTTAATTAACTTATTTCGTATCCGCTCCATTTTCCAGGCCGATGATTTTTAATACTCTTTTTATTTTATCCTAATTTTTACAACGCTTTCGTTTTGTCTAACGCAAACACGAACGAAAAAAGGGACGCAGAAATTGTAAATGCGAATGGTGTGTGGGACCATGTTGTGGAGGAGGAGGAGGAGGAGGAGGAGGAGGAGGTGGAAAAGTAGCATGAGTAGGAGGAGGATTACGAACATAAGATAAGCAAAAGTTTTACAATATACGAAAAAACACGTTCAATGATGTAAAAAAACAGCAAAGAAGCAGAAGGAGGATTAGGATTAGAACCAGGTGGAGGAGAAGGAGGAATACATAGGAAGAACAGACACCAGGAGGAGGAGGAGGAGGAGGAGAGGAAGAAATGTGAGTTAGGGTACGTGGAAAAAAGGTGAGGTAAGGCCAGGTGTACCAAGTGGCCTGGTGAGAACGGTCCTCATTTGCGTATGTGTGTGTGTGTGTGTGTGTGTGTGTGTGTGTGTGTGTGTGTGTGTGTGTGTGTGTGTGTGTGTGTGTGTGTGTGTGTGTGTATCATTAAGACCCAAACAAACTAAATGCTACAACTCACGCCAATTAATTAAGAGAACGGAAGCTGACTTTTGATCTTTGTAATTGAACTGATGAAAAGCACAAAGCAATTGAAGACTGACGCATACGCAGACAAACAAACAAACAAACAGATTAACAGCCAGACATGAACAACCAAGCAGAAATAAAGGGGAACAAAAACAAAATAGCAAAAAGGGGGAAATACAGAATAAAAGGAAATACAATAGGAATCCATTGTGTGTGTGTGTGTGTGTGTGTGTGTGTGTGTGTGTGTGTGTGTGTGTGTGTGTGTGTGTGTGTGTGTGTGTGTGTGTCCGTCCGCGTGGGCGTGTGTGTGTGTGTGTTAACTCGTGCAAATGTGTCAAATCGTGCGTGTGTGTATGTGTGTGTGTGTGTGTGTGTGTGTATCTAAACGCGTACATGTGTGAGTGTCTGTCTGTATGTATGTATGTGTGTGTGTCCGGGGGGGGGGGGGGTCGCACGCAACAATTAATAACAATGGTCGCCGCTCGTCCCTTTTACTTTTTTTTTTTTTTCGACCGCACCTGTCCGGAAGTTCGCCGTTTACCTGTTGCGCCGCCGGAAGCTCCCGCCGCGTGCCGCCTCCACTTCAAAGGACGCTCGCCCCCGCCGTGATTTGTCCTTTGTTAACCTCTGCGTCGCGTTGGATGTTGGGCGAGGGAGGAAACTGTCGCAGGAAGAGCTGATACAGGGAGTGAAGGAGGGGAGATGAAGGGAAATGGGGAGTAGGAGAATGCGTGTGGGAGTTGGGGAAATATGATGGGGAAATAAGGGTGTGTATAGGGTATAGGAGACTTTGTTAATCTTTGCGGCGAGTGAGAGAACGGGAGACGGTGGAAAATGAGGAGGAGGAAGAGCGTTTTGGAGTGAATGTCGAGTAAAAAGTGTTGGGGATATGAGAGAGGGGTGCAGGGGGGCATGATTGACTTAAGAGTTGTAGAAAGGTCGTGGGAGTAAGGTAGGGCTAGGGAGGTAAGAAAAGGGTAGTAGTAGGTAGTATGAAGGTGTGTGGGCGTGAAGGACTCAGGATGGAGCGTGAATGGGCTGGCGTAGAAGGGAGAGAGCGTGTAATAGAGGCCTCCATCTCAGCAAGGCAGGTGCAAACAGGTGTTCAATTATCAGAAATTTTCCCACCTATCTCATTTGTGGCTACAGGTGTGCGTGGGTGTAGGTTTGGGTCTGGCTGGGGGTGTAGGTGTGGTTGTACGAGAGATTGTTTTTTCAATGGAAGAGGATGTGAAAGGAAGGAGGATGGGAGGTGGTGAGGAGATATGAATATGAGTGTGCAAATTTATAAAAAAAAAAAGGAATGTAGGCGTGAACAGTGTGTGGGTGTGAAGGGAAACCGGTGTGAGCGAAGGATGTGAGTGAGGGAAGGAGAGGAAGGGAGCGTCAAAAGGAGGAGGAGGTGAAGGAGGAGGTGAAGAGGAGGAAGGCTGAGGAGAGAAGAGGATGTAAGACAGTGTAGTAATGTGGTTTGCATGATTTCCCTTGAGTCGCCCCTCCCTCCCGTCCCTCCCTCCTTCCTTCGCTCCCTTCCTGCCTCCTTCCCTCCTTCCTTCCCTCCCTCCCTCTCTCTAACCCTTTTGTTCTCCCTCCATCTCACCTTCCCCTCCATCTCTTGTCCTCGTTTCTATTCTCTCTCTCTCTCTCTCTCTCCTGTTATCCATTATCTTGCCGTCTATCGTTATTTTTTTTCATTCTTTTCTTTTGTTCTTCGTTCTTCCGTTCTTTCCTCATTACCTTACCTTTATTTTCTCTATTTCTACCCCTACCTCGCTTCCTTAGTCTTTCATTCAGTCTTTTGCTAATTTCTTTTCTGCCTTTCTTGCGTCCCTCCTTTCCTTCTCTACTTCGCCTTATCACTCTTTCCTCCGTTATTCCCTTACCTTTTTCCTTCTCTCCCTGTTCACATCTCTATCCTTTCCTTAATCTCTCATTCACTCTTTCTCTTATTTCTTTTGTTAGCTTCTTCCCTACACTCCTTACCTCTCCTACCCTCCAACTTTTCATTTCTCCCTCTCCCTCCTCCTTCCCTCGCCTTCCCTCCTTCGCTTCCCTCTCCCTCTCTTCTTCCCTCCTTCCCTTCCCTCTCCCTCTCCTCTCCTTCCCTCCTTATCTTCCTTCAGTCTTTTCTCCTTCCATCCTTCTCCCCTCCCTCTCCCTCTCCTCTCCTCCCCTCCGTCCCTTCCCTCCATCTTCTCCTCTCCTTCACCACATCTTCCTCTCCTCTCTTTCACCCTAGCTGTTTCCTTTTTCTCCTTTCCTTCCCTTCCTTCCCTTTCCTCTAACTTCTCTTCTCTCTCACTTCTTTCCTTCTCTTCCCTTTATCTCCTCTTCTCTTCCCTCAATGTTCCACTCTCCTTCCCTCCTTCCCTTTCCCTCCCTTCCTCCCTCTCCTCTCCTTCTCAGTACAATGGGCAGCACCTAGGGACTGGAGACACTTCCCAGACTCCGCTTCCTTCCACACAATCCCGGCAACACAACGGCCGCAGCATCTCGGGGACTCGTGCGCCATCCCGGAACCCTCGAGTCGCCGGGAGCATTTCTTGTCGGTCTTTGTTTGTGGCTTTTGGTTGGATTTGAAAATTGTTTGGAGTGGAATTTTTGGGGGTTGTGTATTTGTTTTAAGGAGATTGTGCCTTTTTTTTTTTACTTAGGTTGGATTTGATAGTTTTGTTTAGGGTGATGTTTTTGGTTGCTTTATTTTGTTTTATTATTTTTTAGGTTTTTGTTGTGTTTGTTATTTTCTTCTTTTTTTTTTGGTTTATTTTCATTTTTTTGTTTTTAATTCTTTTTTGTATTTTTAGTTTTTTGTTTTGTTTTAGTTATTTTTTGTTTTGTTTTTGTTTTGTATATGTGTAGAATTTTTCTGACTTCGGATTAGATTTTTTTATTTATTTATTCATTTATTTTTTGCTGGGTGGAATTTTTTAGGGTTTCTGTTTTTAAGGAGAATGTGTCTTTTTTTTATATATCTTACGGAAAGTTAATGTTGTTGATTATATGCTTTTAACACACACACACACACACACACACACACACACACACACACACACACAGACACACACACACACGAACGGTTCATATGCAGCGAGACATAGACAGACAAACGACTGACAGGAAGAAAGGCAGCTGTCAGGCGTCACCACAGCTGTAAATAACCAAGGAAAGGTAGCGTGGCAGGAGAGAGAGAGAGAGAGAGAGAGAGAGAGAGAGAGAGAGAGAGAGAGAGAGAGTGAGAGTGAGAGCAGGCAACCAGCATCTATAATTTGTCTTCCTATCATATCCCATATCCATATCCCGGCTGAATAAGTGATGATTTTAAAGCCATCCTGCCAATTAAACGTTTGTGCTCGTTATACGCCTGGCCTTCGTTGTGTGAGTGTGATTCGAGGTGATAGTTCAGAGGGCATGTGTGTGTGTGTGTGTGTGTGTGTGTGTGTGTGTGTGTGTGTGTGTGTGTGGACAAACGGATATGTTCTTTTATGTACGCTGTTTATTGGCTGATTTGACAATATTTGGTGACCTGTGGCTAATTGGTGTGTGTGTGTGTGTGTGTGTGTGTGTGTGTGTGTGTGTGTGTGTGTGTTCCAGTTTAAATTTTCTTTCAGTGGACGGATTTCCATGCATCACCTTTTGTCTTTATCCTCCTCCTCTTCCTCCTTCCTCTCCTCCTCCTCCTCCTCCTCCTTCTCATCCCTTTCCTCCTCCTCCTTCTCCTCCTCTCTTTTTTTCTCACTATTTTTCTTTCCTCTTCGCTTCCTTTGATAGCCTTTCTCTTTTTTTTTTCCTCGCAAACTTTTCAGCCTTTCTGTGTAATCTTTCGTCCCTTGAATTCTTCTTTATTCTAACTTCTCGCTGTCGCTTTCGTTTCTATCTTCAACCCTTATTTTTTTTTCTTCTTTCCTCCAACTTCTCGAGAGCAAGGTAAGTGTGGGGAGGGAAAAGTGAATGGGGTTTTTCGCTATCATAATCATCCTCTCTCTTTCTTTATTTTTTGCTATATTTTATCATTTTTTTGTCTTTAAAGTAACGCTGAGTAAAAATCGAGGGAAAATGAGGAATGAAATTAGTGTAGTTTTGTAGGCTACCCTTTCTTCTTCGTATTATTATTATGCTCTATCACATTTTTTTGGAGGTGAAATAACGTTGATTAAGTAAAGGGAAGATATGGGATGAAATTATTGTGAATGATGAAGAATATGACGCATGGGAATGAAACTTAAAGGCCCATGTCTAGAAATTTCGTGAAGCAAAGAAAAGTAGCTAAATATGAAGAGAGAAAATCCTACAATCAGCCAGCTATTAAGTTTGCTTAAAGAAATATTGATGAGAGACAAACTCCTTCTTTTCTTTCTTCCTTCCCTTTTTATTGTCATGATTTTCCTTCCTTATTTTCCTCTACGTCACTCCTGCTTTTTTTCCATCCTTCCTTTCTCGTTGTTGTTATCTTTTTTGCTACCTACCCCTCATAAATTTTGCTATCCTCTTATGTTACTATTTTTCAGTCTCCTATTCCTACTAATTCTCCTACTCACATTGAAAAAACCAAAAGAGCAATATGAAACATTCAAACTCTTAAAAACAACAATAATATTCCAATCAATTTTATGCCATTAATATAATCAGAGTTATAAGTCAGTAAAAGAAAGAACATGCTGAGACGTGTCAAGGCGCGAGGCAAGGGCGCTGTTGGCTGTATGAGATTGGTGAATAGCCAATCAACGGCGCTTTTGTGAGCCACGCAGGCCTGTCCTTGGTCCCGCGAAGCAAGGCCATTGAAGGCGAGCACGTCATTGTATTATGTTCTTATTGTAGCAGACGAGACGAGAAAGAGAAGGAAAAGAGAGAATAATGGTGTAGGGGATGACACAGACAGACAGACAGACAGACACAGACAGAGTAAAACCACACAAACAGAAAAAAGGCACATACATAGATAGATAAACAGACAGAAAGAAAGATATATAGAAAAGGTTAAATAGAGGAAGTTAAGAAAAAAAGAGAGCAAAGAAGAGAGAAAAACACATTCAAATAAACAGACACAGAGATATAGAAGAAAAGGTAAAAAATGGAAAGCATAGCAGACGGACAGACAGACTGACAGACAGACAGACAGAGTAACCACAGACAGAGAAAGGGTAAAACCACACGAACAGGGGAAAAAAAAACAGAGAAAGATAGACACAAAGAAAGATAGCATGAAAAAAAATAGATAAGAAAAGTTAAGAAAAAGGAAAAAAAAAAGACAATCACATTCAGATGAGCAGACAGAGATAATGAGGAAGATGAAAAATAGGAAGCCAAGGAAAAGAAAACCAGAAAGGGAAGAATGGATGAGAGTGGAGAAAGGGAGGGGGACGGAATGGAGGGAGGGAAGGAAGGAAGGAGAAAGGTCATTAGAAGGAAAAAATATTAAGTGGATGAGGAAGGAAGGGGAGAAGGAAGCGTGCCTCAGCGGAAGGGAAAGAAACGGAGAAAAAGAAGGAAGGAAAACGTAGTAGGAAAGAAATTTGGAAATGGATTTAGAGAGGATAGGTTGTAAGATGGAGGAAAGTAAAAAAAGAGAAAAATACTAATCATTATTTGTTAACTCGTATAAGGAAGATAAACAGAAGAAAAAGAAATATAATTAATGGATACGATGAAAAAACAAATTAAGGTAGATATAGATAAAGTTACATAGATAGATAAATAAATGGATAAATATAGAGATAAGATGATTGATAGTGACACTTGAAATTTTATAGACATATAGACAAATAGATGACTAAATTGTAAAGAAGATAAGCAGGAGGAAAACTAGGGTGATGGATATAATAAAAAAGAAAGAAAAAATGGATAGTTACGGTGACATATAAATACATAAAAAAAAATATATAAGCCGATTGGTAGATACAGGGACGAATATAGACAGACAGACAAACAGACCACTAACACACAAGATAGGTAGAGAAAGGTATCATCAGAAACATGGGTGGAAAGATATATTTTTCTCCTTTTACCTGCTCGTTAGTGACTTTCCCTTTTTTCTTTCCTCGTCCTTCTTGTGCTGGTTCGTATCTTCTGATTTTTTTTCAGAGCTACACAATTTTGGATACTATTGTTTCGTTTCCCCATAAAAAAAACTTAGCCTGACGTTTTCTTTGATGAGTTGCGTTGTTTGCATAGTGTTTTTCCGTTTGTCTGTATTGTTTTTTCATCCCCTTGCGTCATTGTACCTTTCCCTTGTTATTGTCGATTCTCCTAATAGTATTTAATCACCTTTGGCAACGGAGTACTTAAAATAATTGGACTGGAAATAAAAGTGATCAAACAGTCTTTATATCATGTTATTCGTTAGCTAGAATTCACTCTAGAACCTCTTTTCCTGCAATGGGAAGGAATAATAAAAAGGGTGCATGTGAAGATAATCTAAAATTGGCTTAAGGGATGAAAGAGTGGAAAAAAGCTTCGTCCAACTAATGACTGCGACACGGAGCATTAGCTGTCTCATTAATCTCACTCGTCCGGGTACAAATATAATCCGATCTCATACAAACTAAATCCGAACCCTCCCAAACAAGTTTAAATCCTTCATCAGCGGCGTTTTATCCGTTACCAGAAACAAGGAAAAGGGAAGATTATATCACATTTTCATACCCGCGGCGCCGATATTGTCCTGGTCACCAAAACCTCCTTGTCTTTTTTTATGTGTGTGTGACTGGGAGACGAAGGGAATGGTGGTGGTGGCGATGGGGTAGGTAGTTTTTGTTGTGGTGGTGATACTAGTGGTGGTGGAACTGGCATATTGTTGTTGGTGGTGTTGATTGTGTTAGTGGTTAATTATATTATCTACCTTTGTCTGTTTATCTGAACGTGTCTTTCGTCTTTGCTTTCTTTTTTTTCTTAACTTCTCCCCTCAACCTCTCTTTTTTTTTTACTTTTCTCTTTTCAGTATCTTTCTTTGTGTCTGTCTATCTGTTGGTGGGATTGTTGCTATGGTGCTGGTAGTGATGGTTACGGTGTGACTTGGTAATAGTAGTAGTGGTCTTCTAGTGGTAAAGGTGTGTGTTTACCAGTCTACTTATTGAACAGGTACACTAATTACCGTAAACAATCACCTTTTGCATTATACTGAACGAGTGAAGAGGAAAGTGAGAGAAAACCTTTCATACATATTCAATTACCTATACGTCGTCCTCTATTTTTTACTTTATTTTAAGTTTAGCTACGAGAAAGAGAGAAGCAGACAGACAGACAGACAGACAGATACGCTAGACGAGGCGAGACGAGACGGGAAGATTGAAAGTACAGAGCTGATCGTGTTTACCTGTTCCCACACAAGGCAAGATGATTGAATTACCTGAAAAACGCCCTACAACTTATCCTGGCATACCTTGAATGACGTTTAATTTAAGGCTTCCAAGGCGGTGTGTGTGTGTGTGTGTGTGTGTGTGTGTGTGTGTGTGTGTGTGTGTGTGTGTGTGTGTGTGTGTGTGTGTGTGTGGCGACCTGTTTGTGTGGTGACCTGTTTGTGCGGTGACCTATTTGTGTGGTGATCTCAGTGTGGTGGTCTGTCCGTGCGTTGATTGGCTGTTTTTTTCTGGTTCACGTGGGCAGGTGGTTGTGAAGAAGCACCTCAGCTTCACGGTCCCTCACATATGGTCTTTAGGAGAGCCAATTATTTATCGTCAACAACACCTCTATCGTCCTCCCCTGACACTTCCTAGTTTTTCTTGTCACACACACACACACACACACACACACACACACACACACACACACACAAGCAACAAAGGAAACAGGAAATAGACCCAATCAAACAGAAATGCACGAGATGATAAAAGAAAACGGAAGGAAAACCAAAAAGAAACCCAAATCTTTTACTCAGTTTCTCTCTCCCTTGTGGGTTTAGCGGCCCCGAGGTGGGTGACAAGTTGCACGCTGTTTGCACTGAGTTATTGAGTCTGTGTTTGTGTTTGTTTCCATTCGGCTTTATTGTCCAACTTTGCGTCCGGCGTCGGAGCCTTTCCCGGATTCTGTGTTGGTCAGGGAAATAACTTTAATGCATAAGTGATGATGTGGGCTGGCGGGCATGTGCTTGTGACGGGCTACTGGTGGAGTTCGTGGAGGTGGTGTGATGGGGTGATGAAGACGTTTTGGTGTTACTGTGCAGTGGTAGAGATGAGGTGTGGTGGCGTGTGGTGGTGACGGTTCGGTGGTGTAGTTTTGGCGTTGTCCATGTCGTTGTTGTCGTTGTACGGAATGGGTGACTACGAGGGAAGGAAAAGCTCACTGTAATATATAAAAAATATTAACGTGATCATTAATCGTCCTTCTGACATAATGTGATTATAGTTATGTAGAATTAATCTGTTATTTGGGGAATATATCTGGTGAGTTGACATTGTCCATTATGAAACCCTTTTAGTAATGTAAATGTGGCCGCCTGTGTCCGTAGACTTTTACGAGTCACTGCCTCGGTAACCCTTCACTTGTAACACACTGTTTTTCTTGTGAGCAATGGAAACTTGGCGACTTTCTGGTGGGAATCTTGCTGCTAAACCTTCTGCTGATTAGTTTGTTGGTGCTACGTAGAGGTAGCAAAAAAATTACGGACATTGAAGTTTGTTGACCAAAATGTAAATATTTTCGGCAAAACCCAGAATTTGTTGCGTAGGTTCCAGATAGTTGTTGGAAACTTTGTGTATCGATATGCGATGTTGTTTTGTTATTAAATACGGATACATTCGAGACAATTGACGGTTCTACCACTCCTACTATTAATAGAACCACTACCACACTACTATTGCATTATTACGCCACATCCAATAGTCACAGGCATATTGCAAAAGCTAATCTATATCTCCTAATTATTACATGACTCAAGTATTTCTGCATTTTTCTGTTTTTTCTCCTTTTCTGAGCCTCCTAAATATCTATTCTGCCTCACTTTATATTAAACACAAGTTAGCAACCGACAACTGAACGTGTGTGAAATTCAACGAGCTCGTGCATTCATTTACTGAGCCGCGCATCTCCGGCCGTCACACCTGCAGCATTCCGAAACAAACAGGTGGACAGCGGTGTGAGGAGGGGAACAGGGCGTGTAAATTGTGCAGGTGTTGATGTGCTGGGGCAGGTGGGTGGCCAGGTGAGGCAAAGGCAAACTGAAGGGAAACTCGCGTATTCTGAGCATGATGAAGAGCATAAACAAAAATAAGATAAAGGGGAGGTAAATGTAGGCTGAGGAAGGGAACGGAGGAAGAGGAAGAGAAGATAACGGAAGATAGAAAGCAATAAATGAGAAGGAAGAGGAGATAACGAGAGACGGAGAATGAGAGATGAGGAGAAGGAGGTAGAAAGGACGATAAAAACAGGTGAAGAGTAGTCGAGGAATACGAAAAGGGAAAAAGAGTGGATGATAATGGAATATAAAGAATAGGAGATAAATATAAGGTAAAACAGAAAACGTAGACATGAAAGAAGTACTCAAAGAATGGAGAAGTAGGATAGGCCAAATTGAGTGGATCTATAGGAAAAGACAACAAGGGAAAGTAGCAGCAGGAAGCACAAACACAAAAATACTAAATGAGAGTCACACAGAGAAGGAAAAATTAGTTAAGTGGGGCTGAGCAGAGGGCAAAAAGTACGCTAGAGGGGACAGAAGTGGAGAGCAGCAAAGGGGAACGCAGAGGAGAGAGAGAATATGAGATGAGGAGGATTCGGGGAGGGTAGGTGGGATGGTCGGGGGAGTACCAAGAGCCTGGGGGGTACAGGTGGGAGTGTACCTGAGGGACACACCTGTAGGGATGCAGGTGACGTGGGCCGATAAATCACTCCCAGATAACGACAGGAGGCCACAGGTTGCAGATGGAGGAGGAGGAGGAAGAGGGGGAGGAGCAGGAGGAGAAAAAGAAAGAGGAGGAAGAGGACTTTATTGTGGAGGAGAGACTATAAAGGTGGTTGAGAAGAGAATGGTGGAGAAGGAGATGAGGGAAATGAAATGTAGGAAGGAGGAAAAAGAAGAAGGGAAGGGTAAGGAATGTATGGTGGGGAAGGAGAGAAGGTGTGTGGGTGTGTGTGTGTGTGTGTGTGTGTGTGTGTGTGTGTGTGTGTGTGTGTGTGTGTGTGTGTGTGTGTGTGTGTGTGTGTGTGTGTGTGTGTGTTTGTGTGTGTGTAGAAGGAGCCATGCAATTTAACGTAATGCTCCGTCATACCACACTGATGGCACTCTACCTCTTCCTCCTCCTCCTCTTCCTCCTCCTCGCATGGATTTTTCTTTCCTGTTTCCGTCTTTTCTCTTTTTCTTTCTCCTTTTTTCCTTTATCAGCGCCATGTATCAGTTGCTTAGAGGGGAAAAATAGTGTTGGTTTATATGCTCACTAAACTCTCTCTCCCCTCTACTCACCCCTCCTCTTCCCTCCTCTCACATGCCTTTTTTTTCATTCTCTCTTTTTTTCCTTAACTTTTTTTCGCTCTTCCCCTCCCTGTCCCCGTTTACTTTATATATCTCTGCTTTTTTGCTTTTCTGTTTGCTCTTTTCCACTCTCGTTTCCTTAATTTGCGTTTGTTCTTCCCCTTTCCACCTTCTTTATCCAGTCTTCCACGTTCCCCTTCCCTCTTTGTCTGCCTTCATCCCTTCCCCTCCTCTACCTTTGTATTCTTTAGACATTTTTTTCCACACACTTTTTCGTTCCTTTGTTTCCTTTGATATTATTTGTCTTTAATTTTCTTCTCTTCCCCTTCCTTTTCTTCCCCTTCCCTTCTCCATTTTTCCTATTCATTCATTTCCCATCCCTTCATTTCCCTTCCCTTCCCGTCCTTTCCCTTCCCTTCCCTTTCGTTTCCGTTCCTTCCCTTCTTTTTTTTATTTAAACAATTCAACACGTTAGAATGCTAAGGCCTTAGTCACAACATCTAGGGCTATCTATGGCAATGCAGATATTACATACAAAAAATAAAACACTCACACATAATATAATAACACAATATACTACCGCTCAACATACCCTTACCTTCCCTTTCCCTTTCCTTCCCTTCAAAACCCGTCTCTTCCTTCTCTTCATCACTTGCTTCCCTCATTCTATTTCCTCTCATTCACCCTATCCTTACTTCTCAGCCTTTATCATTCCATTTCCCTTGCTCTCCCCTTCTCTCCCCTTCCCTTCGCTTTCCTCCCTTCCGCTGGCCATGTTGTTGCATCTAAAATGGATTGAAGATTAAGGGAGGGGGAAAATCAATCTCTCGCAGCCGTTGCTTGGAAATGTTTGGTATTATTTTTTTTCTTCCCAAAATATTACGATCGCCTTTGAGTCCTGTGAGTGAGGCAAATTGCGTTGATGGAGGGATTTATGGTTTTTCTCACCAGGTGTTTACTTATTTATTTTTGTTTTGGCCCTCTTTTGCCTGTTTGCTCCCGTCACATTTGGTACTTTGAAAGCTGAGTGAAAGGTGTGAAAGGCAAGAGTGCTAGAGTGTGAGTAAGGGTAAGTTAGAGTAAAGGAGGAAGAGTAAGGAAGAGAAAAGGTGTGAAAAGCGAAATTGTGAGAGTGTAAGGGTAAGGAAGAGTATCAGTAAAGGAAGAGAAAAGTTGGAATAGAAGTTGAGGTAGTGAAAATTAGGGGAAAAGGAGAGGAAAGAAGGAGAAAAGTAAGAGTGAAGAGAAAGGAGGAGAAAAGTAAGAGTGACAGGAAAGGAAAAGAAAAGTAAGAGTGAAAGTAAGGAAAAAGAAAATTAAGAGTGACAATAAATGAAGCAGAAAGTAAGAGTAAAAACAAAGGAAGAGGAAAGTTGGAGTGAAAGTAAAAGAAAAGAACAGCAACACTAAGAATAAAGGAAGAGAACATCAGGAGTAGGAATAAAAAAGGGAAAAGTAAGAGTGAAATTAAATGAAGGGAAAAATAATAGTTAAAGATAAGTTAGGGAAATAATAACCATCATTACACACCTGTTTTAAATCCTACAGTATTCCTTTATTCTCTCTCTCTCTCTCTCTCTCTCTCTCTCTCTCTCTCTCTTCTCTTCTCATGATTAACTTCTCCGGACTCGTGCTTTGGAGGGGCTGAAGAGAGAAAGTTTTAATGAAGTGAGAGAAAGTGAGAGAGTGAGAGATCTCCAGCCCTTCTCTTTTTTCTCTCTCCTACCAACAGCCGGAACGTCGGGAGGAGTGTGAGTGAGACAGTATGAGAGAGAGAGAGAGAGAGAGAGAGAGAGAGAGAGTAAGAAAGAAAGAAAGAAAGAAAGAAAGAAAGGGAGGGAGGAAAGAGAAGGGGGAGAAGGGGGTAAAGGAAATAGAAAGAAAGAAAGAAAAAAGAAGAAAAAAAGAAAGAAAGAAAGAAAGGAGAAAACAGAGGGTGGTTGAAAGTGAGAGGTCAAGAGAGAAGGTGAGAAGTAGAGACAAAGGGATGTAAATAAGGAAATTGAAGCCGAAAAGGAACAAGAAAAAGGACTGAAACAAAAGTTGACATTTAGAATAACGAAACCAATCATAAACCCAAAATAGAGCAATGATAACATACAAAACAGAAGACAAAACGAAGATAAAAAGTAAAAAACACGAGACAAATAAACAGGAAATAAAACAATAAAAAAGAACAACAAAACGAAGGAAGAAAAGCAAGAACTACGAAGAAGAGACAAAAGAAAGATGGAGGAGAAGGAGCAAGAGGAGGAGGAAGATGATGATGATGAGGAGGAGGAGGCACAAGAGTGTAGCAACAAAGAACGAGAAGCAAGAACAGAGACAGAACACTTAAGAAAGAGGATATAAAAAGAAAACTTGATAAAAAGAGGCGAGTAGTGACGTGGGGAAAAGAAGGTAATGAACAGGACGGGAAGCACACGGGGGAAAAGAAGCAGCAAGAGAAAGGTGAAATTAATTAAACAGGAGAAGCAGAAATAGCAAAATGGTTAAAGAAGGGGAGAGGAACGGAAACACGGAATAAAAACTCAATTGGTAGATAACAAAGAACAGGAAAAAGAAAAAGAAGAGGAAGAGAAGAACAAGACGCAAGGGAGTGAATGTCAGATGAAGCAAGAATCAGTAGAAAGAACAAAGAGGAGAAGACAAAAACTCAAATGAAAAAGGAAAGAAAGAAAAAGGAGAAAGAACAAAGAAAATAAAAGGGAGTACGTTAAATATGACAAGACAGACACAGGAAAAGAAAGAAACATGAAAAGAAAGATAAAACAAGAAGGTATAAAATGAAATAGCATAAGGAGAAGAAAGAAAAGGAAAATAAGAAGGTTTTAAAGAAATGGGATAAGAAGAAGAAAAAAGAGCAGAAGAAAAAGAAGAAAGAGGAACACAAGGGAGGAGAAATGAGGGGGATTTAGGAAGTAGGAAAAGAAGATAAAATGGGGGATAAAAATACAAATGGGACACGAAAGGAGGAAGGACGCTAATGAGAGGAAAAGAGAGACGAAGTGAAAAAGTTGGAGAGATAGAGAGAGAGAGAGAGAGAGAGAGAGAGAGATAGAGAGAGAGAGAGAGAGAGAGAGAGAGAGAGAGAGAGAGAGAGAGAGAGAGAGAGAGAGAGAGAGTAAACAGAAGCTAGCACACGAAGAGCTATAAATGACCTCGCTACGACAGGGTTTATGGGAGGGAAGTAAAGTGTTGAGAAAGGAGGTCACACGAGGGGAGGAGGGAGTCAGGGGGTCAGGGGGTCAGGGGTCAGGTCATCCGCTACTGTTGTCACTGAGTCTTAATTTACCGTCTGTCTGTCATGCTTCTAACATATTTTTATTATTAACATTATTATTACATTTTTTATCATTATTTGTGTATGTATTTATCTGATATAACTATACACACATTTATTACTTCCATAGTTACAATAATTGGGACTTTTAAATGTTGACACACACACACACACACACACACACACACACACACACACATAATGAACATAATGAACATACATATTATATTTGTGTGTGTGTGTGTGTGTGTGTTTGTGTGTGTGTGTGTGTGTGTGTGTGTGTGTGTGTGTGTGTGTGTGTGTGTGTGTGCCTAGGTCTCTCCCCAAACTGTGCAATCGTGTGGCTAATCTGCGTGTGTTTGTTTAGCTGTGCATGACTAACTCTCCAAACAAGCAAACAGACAGGTGTATACACAGGTGCACATGCGCGTGAATATGCACACGTTCATGAGAGTGGCCGGCCGGACACACACACACACACACACACACACACACACACACACACTCACATACATAAACAAACACACATATACGTACACAAACACACACACACACACACATACTAACACAAGTGATAAATCCCCATAAACTTCAAATTAATGTCTTACCACTCCGATAGACACACACACACACACACACACACACACAGACACGTAACTCTCGCAGCCAATTTCCCTCCCAATTTTGGCCGCATCGCCGCTGCTGCAAACAGTCCGCAAATTCCTGCAAAAAAATACGGAGTTAAGTGGGACAGGCGAGTGTGGTTTGCGGCTTTTATTATCGGCTACGCTTTTCGCTTCTTTGAGGGAGTGAAATAAGTCGAACTGGTGTATGTGTGTGTTTGTCTGTGTGTGGGAATGTGGGGTGGGGGTGGGGGGCGTAGGGGTGGGTGGGTGGATGGGGAGGGGGTACAAGGGCAAGTAAAGGTACGGGCAGGTAAGTATTTCATTCCATTTAGTTATTTAGACGCATCTTTCTTAAACGCATACTATGAGAGAGAGAGAGAGAGAGAGAGAGAGAGAGAGAGAGAGAGAGAGAGAGAGAGAGAGAGAGAGAGAGAGAGAGAGAGAGAGAGAGAGAGAGAGAGAGAGAGAGAGAGAGAGAGAGAGAGTGCCACCTTTAATGTCATCTGGCACTCCTCACGGTCGAGTGCCACTTTGTAGGTATGAGTGGTCCTGAAGTTGTGAAGTGTTTCGTCTTGGTGTTAGCCGGATTATGACTATGACGGAGCGCAGAGAGAGAGAGAGAGAGAGAGAGAGAGAGAGAGAGAGAGAGAGAGAGAGAGAGAGAGAGAGAGAGAGAGAGAGAGAGAGAGATGGAAGGAAGGAAGGAAGGAAGGAAGGTGAGGATGAGAGAGAGACAGAAAAAGAGAGAGAGAACGCACAAATATACGCACGAGACCTTACATATAAAGTCCCGGAAATAATTATCCTCCTTCTTTCACTTATCCTTCCATTTATTTTCTGTTTCCTCACATTCAGACGCTAAAAATAAACACAAATAAAAAAAAACTGCAAGAAAAACACCTTAAAAAATATGTTTACCACTTTCCACGACGAGAATAAACACAATAACGAAGAGAAATAAAAAGAACGTAAATTGAGACGTCTCTTATATATATTCAGCCTTCGTATCTGTATTTTATTTTTAGAGGTTTTATTTTTACCCCTTCAACATTTCTTTTTACTTTCGTTACTTGCCGAGAGACGAGTTTCAGGTCAACACACTTAACACACTTAGCTAATCACTTAAGCGTTTGCAGGACACTTTACGTTGTTAAGTTGGCTTGCTTGATGGCGCAAAGTGGAGAGGAGAGGACGTAGAGGAGGAGGAGGAGGATGTTAAGTGCAGTGTGGGTGAAACTTCGAATAAAAGCTCTTGAGAATGATGAAGAGGAGGAGGAGGGGGAGAGATGAAAAGAGGAGGAGGAGTAGGTGGAGGAGGAGGAGGAGGAGGAGGAGGAGGAGGAGGGAAGGAGAAGGACGAGAAGGAACCCAAGAAAAAGGGAAAAAGGAGATAATTATTTAGATAAGGATAAAAAAGGGAAAATGCGAGACAAAGTAATTAGTCTTTTTCCAAATACAGGTGACAGGAAAAGCTGGATAAAAGTGAAAATGTTATTAGAAAGACAAATTAGAGTATAGTAAATGTAATATCAATAGAAATAACAACAATGCCAATTAGTGTGCTTGTGTGTGTGTGTGTGTGTGTGTGTGTGTGTGTGTGTGTGTGTGTGTGTGTGTGTGTGTGTGTGTGTGTGAGTGTGTTCATGTGCGTGCGTGTAGGTGTAACATAATTTAATGAACAGGGATGCAGCGTTATGAGATGAGGCGTGGTGGGGTTCGGTAATAGCTGGGGCGCGTGTTGCGGGATCAAGCCGCGGTGCTGAGCGTTATGGTGTGCCATGATGCCGGGGGTGGCGCTGTGATACGGGCGCGTTAAAACACTGTTATGGACGAGCCCCGGATGAGTGAGTGACATGGGCTGCTGAGAGGGGAGAGTGGCATGACCGGGGAAAATAGGAGGTAAAGCTGGTGAGCTGGAAGTGCAGAATCACTGATGGAAATCGGTTTCAACTTGAGTGTGTTAGAACGATTAGTGGTGATTGGTGTTAACTAGAAAATGTGATCTTCGCCAGTGGAATGATAAGTGGAAATAGTGTGTGACAAATGGAAATAGGACTTGGAGTGTATTAGAACGATCACTGTGTAACACAAAATTTGTTCCTGTGGTGTAAGTGCTATTTTCTAATAATTTTAGTTGTGCAATCTCAGAAAATAGCCACTATACCTTTTAAACTTTGACTTTGTGATCAGCACAACGAGATTTATTATATCGCGTTTTTCTTTTAAGTTAACAATAGCTAATAGGTACGTGCCCATGCCATAGGATATGAGTAGAGCCATCTAATACTTTCCTGCCATCCTTTACTTACATAACAGATAAATATACACGCTCAGAAGTGTGTACTTTTACGGGACTTACGGTTATAATGTAAATCACTCACGAATTAACCCCAAATGTAGTCTCCCATCATGTTTTCATTGTATACGCCTTGGTAGCGTCGCTCAAAATCGAGAATATCTTGACGGAATCTTTCACTTTGCTCCTCTGAGAATGCTCCCATGTTCTCCTTAAAATTGTCAAGATGAGCATCAAGGATATGTACCTTAGAGACATTCTGCAGACCATCGCGCAGTAGTTCTTCACCAAAGTCTCGACTATGTCAGCATAGTTTTCAGCTTTGCGGTTTCCCCAAAACCCACGGACCACTGCTATGAAGCTTTCCCAAGCATCCTTTTCCTTCTTGCTGAGCAACTTGAGAAATTCTTGGTACTCAATGATCTTTCTTATTTGTGGTCCCACAAATACACCAGCCTTAACCTTGGCTTCAGAATGGCTAAGGAAGAAATCTCGAAGGTACTTGAAAGCCGCAGATTCCTTATCAAGAGTAGAGACAAACTGTTTCATGAGACCTAATTTAATGTGTAATGATGGAAAGAGTACTTTCTGGGGTTCCCCTAATGATTAACACTTAAGGTTTTGACAACCTACAGTGTACTCTGTTCGTTGTAGCCTGTGTTTCTTGTGATGGTGACTTGCTGTAGCCCTGCTATCCCAGAGACGAAGGTAACAAGGATACTTAGTAAAGCCACCTTGGAGACCCATCAGAAAAAACACAAGTAAAATGTCGACTTGAGACCTGAAGAGGACTCAAATTGAGTTGAAACATTAGTTTCTAAACAAAACATACTATTTTCACCAATGGGCTTATCATGCGGGTAGGCGGTGGCTGAGTCGTCAGAGTGACGGCGCCGCGTTCAGGAGGAAGCGAGTTCAATCCCCGACCGGTGCCACCAAGCTGGGATTTTTCAGCCGCCGCCGAGTGGCTTAAAACTACCCACATGCTGTCCAGAAGACCACCTATCAACCCGGACTCTAGATTCTAGGATTAAAGATGAGCTCCGGGAGGGCAGCATGAGCCAATGAAAGATGGCGCCACTATAAACACTCGCCTGCGCCAGAACGGGCTGGGGCGACCATCAGGCCCCACCGGGAAGAAGCCTTGGGCCGACCATTAGGTCCACACCAGGAAGAGAAGCCTACCGGCGCAATAGGCCGCGACGTAAAAAAAAAAAAAAAAAGTTCGCACTCAAGGCATTATGAGAGGATTCACTCGAAGAAAAGGGGCAAATGCAAATCGAACGAGTCTTTAATAATAAATCGGAAAAAGTAATATTAAAACTGTATAATTCGTTGGTTCGACCCCGTCTAGAGTACTGTGTACAGTTTTGTCTCCCTATTACAGAAAAGACATAGAAAAGTTGGAACGGGTTCAACGAAGAGTAACAAAGATGATTCCTAGGTTGAGAAATTTATCATATGAACAAAGGCTTAAAGAAGTAAATTTATTCAGCCTGTCAAAACGAAGAATGCGAGGCGATCTAATAGAAGTGTTTAAAATGTTTAAAGGATTCAGTGATATTAATGCGGAAGATTACTTTATAATTGATCGGTCAAATAGAACAAGAAGAAATCACAATTTGAAGATAAGTGGTAAAAGATTCTCGTCGTGCGAAGCTAAACACTTCTTCTTCAATCGAGTTGTTAATGTTTGGAACCCTCTACCCTGTGATGTCGTTGATAGTACAACAGTTACGGCCTTCAGGAATAGATTAGACAAGTATTTTGAATCCAACCAGCAACTAAGATGTTACTCATTGTCGTAATAATGTTAAGTTCTTTCGAATACTGGTGTCCTTGTCCACTTTTATCGCCCGGTTAGAGGTAGCAGTAATGGTAGTTCTTTCCTCTTTCCTACATAAATTCCATGCAGTTTTTCCATGCTGCATGGTTCTTTTTCCTTTCCTGCCAGCTTTGGCTGGAGGGATGGAGGGGTGGGGAGGAGTCTTCGCCTTTGCTGTCCTTCATCTTCCACCTTTGATTAAATAGTTAGTGTAGCTTGTCACAAACATCCTCGTAAGGACCAGCAGGTATGCTGTTGTTTGTTCTTCCTTTGTGTTTCTTTGTGTTCCTTTGTGTACATACGATGAGGGAGACAGTGGAATCACTGATGGGAATAATGTAAGAATGTGAATTGAGGAGTGAAATTATTACAGGAAATTCGCAACTGGAGAATGTGACAAGTGTCTGTTCAACGACAGGTTAGATGCATGTTAATTACAGAGTGTGATTTGGAATTGCGGAACAAAGCTGAGAATATGAGTTTCGAGTTTAAAATAATTCATAAAAATTAGTTTAAATAGAGTATGTGATAAAAGGCTGGAGAGTGATGGGTACAAAAATGGGTACAGGGCGGGTATAAATAGGCAACAAATGTTTTTACACCGTTGAATGAACGTTGAAAAGGTGTTCAATGCTATTGTAACTCGCATTATGGAGCGACAGGCGGGAAATTGGTATTATTTATAACGGGCCGTGACGGGTGGCTGTGGCGCACGCACCTTTTTGTTTACCTCTTTTAATTGTTTGTGTATTTGTCGTGATTTTGTGAACCGTTATTGATGCTCTGTGGAAATGTTATGTTCGCCTCTCTCTCTCTCTCTCTCTCTCTCTCTCTCTCTCTCTCTCTCTCTCTATATATATATATATATATATATTTATTTATTTATTTATTTATTTATTTATCTATTAATCTATATATCTCTGTTTGTCTCTTACACGCACACACACCCAAAGATCGATACTATGAGCTCAGTGCTCTTCCGTAGGGGAACATCTGGCCGTTTCGAGAGAGACCAAGAGGTGAATTACACACACACACACACACACACACACACACACACACACACACACACACACACACACACACACACACACACACACACACACACACACACACACACACACACACACACACACACACACACACACACACACACACACATTATAAAGCATCTATCCTCGCAATATTCGTGGACTCAGCGTAATCCTCTAAGACCTTTGTTGCCAGAGTTAAATCCTTTTAAAGTACCGGTGCACCGCTGAATAAATAAAGGCATTGAATTAGAACCATTTTTACTACGCGTCGTGACGGCCGCTTTTTATTTGTTCTTTCGGTAACTTTATCTTCCTTTCCACTTTGCTTACCTGACCTGTTACCTACATGTCTACCTCTCTACGACTACCTATTTACTTATTTACCCGTTTTTTTTCTATCTACCTGTCAATCTTAATTTACGTTCCTATCGGTCTATCTCTTTAGGCCTAGCTATTTGCCTTATACCTCCCTACCTATCTAGCTTTAACTTTTCTACCCATCTTTCTACCTCTCTGTTTCTTACCACACATTTTTTTTCTATCTACACAACTCCATATACTTACCCACCCTTCTGATTCACCTTTCTTTTGATCTATCTCTTGAAATCTACCTTTTAGCCTTCCTATCTATCTACAATTTAGCTTCATATACTTCCTTACCTCCCTATCTAATTATCTGCTACTTTACAACATGTCTACCTATCTACCCGTCTCTATGTACTTTCCCTGCCTACCTAATATACTTTCCTTTTGATCTGTCTCTTTAGACCTACCTGTTCACCTTTCTACCTATCTGACTATCTACCTTTAACTTCCTACCTACATTTCTACGTCTCTGTTACTTCACATACAGTTTTACCTATTTACCCATCTCTATATACTGAACTACCTTCCTAATATAGCTTCCTTCCGATCTTTCTCTACCTACCTTACGACCTATCTAGCTTTATTTACTTCCTGTCTACCTATCTACTGCTATGTTCCTATGTTCCTTTCACCTATCTACATCATCTCCATATACTTAATTACCTTTACTTCTACCTTCCAACCTTCCACAAAGCCACACAAACAAAATAACATCACAGAAGTCATAAATTCCCTCCCTCTTTTTTTCAATGCCTTTACTCGACTTTTTTCAACTTAACAATTCCTCGCTTTTTAAAATCCTTTTTTTACATATTTTTCCTCAGCTTTTTTTTTACCACATTTTCCAACAGTTTTTCGTTTTCCATTTTCTTTTTAAGGGGAAGGGGAGTACAGACTGAGGAAGAGGAGAAATGAGGGAGAAAGAGGGAGGAACGAAATGGAATAGGGGGATATGCCTTAATATTTACCAACAATTAATCATTTTCCATTTTTGGGGGATGGGAAGGAAGGACTGCGAAAGAGGGAGAGAGGGAAGGAGGAAGGGAAAAAAGGAAGGGGGTGAAATCTTCCTTAATATCTACCAACAAATATGTTCTTCCATTTTCTTTCTTTTTTGGGGAAGGACTATGGAAGAGGAGGAAAGAGGGAAGAAGAAGGGGAAAGGAATGGAGTGATTTGTCTTAATATTTGCCAACAATTTCTAGATTTCCATTTTGTTTTTGTTTGGTGGGGGGAGGACTACGGAAGAGGAGGAAAGAGGGAGAGAGAGAGTTAGGGATGAAAGGGGGATTTGTCTTCACAATAACCAACAGCTTTTTTTTTGGGGGGGGGGAGGGCTAAAAAAGGGAGAAGGGAGGAAAGTAGAGAGAAATGAACAAAGGAAGAAGAGAAAGAAAGAGGGTGATCTGTTTTCATATTTGTCAATAATTAATCGTTTTCTATTTTCTACATTTTTCGGGGGGAGGACTACGGAAGAGGTAGAAGGAATGAGGGAAAAGGAGGGAGAAAGGGGGAGGCTGCGGAGAAAGTGATAGGAGGGAGGGAGGGAGGAGAAAGGAAAAGTAAGGGATGTTCCTGCCTTACTATTTTTTTTTTTGGGGGGGGGTGACTGTGAAAGAGGTGGAAAGAGGGAGGGAAGAGAGGGGAGGCTGTGGAGGAGGAGGAATGAGGGAGGCAGGAAGGGGTGACTGTGGAAGAGGTGGAAAGAGGGAGGGAAGAGAGGGGAGGCTGTGGAGGAGGAGGAATGAGGGAGGCAGGAAGGGAGGAGCGAATAGGAAAGAAAAGGGGTGTGGGTTCTGCCTTAATATTTTGGGCGCGTGTACTTGACGCGCCGCCAATATTACTCCCGATAATGACGGAACCGAAGGGAAAAAGTTTTCTAATGTAAACTTTGGTCAGCCTTCCGCCGGGTGTTTTGCCGTCTGTCAACTTTTTCTTGATGCTAACGAACGTGGCGCCGGCTGTTTCGGAGTTTTTTTTTGTTGTTGTTGTTGTTGATGTTAGTGGTGCCTGATTTATTTTTGCTGTCGTTGTTGTTGTTTTTGTTGTTGCTGTTGCTGCTGTAGTAGTTGTTTTTGTTTGTTTAAATAGTAGTAATTGTTGCTGTAGTAGTAGTCGTTGTAGTAGTTTTAATTAATGTGATTTTGTCATTCATTATTATTATTATTATTATTATTATTATTATTAGTAGTAGTAGTAGTAGTAGTAGTAGAGGTGGTAGTAGCAGTAGTAGTAGGAGCAGTAATAGTAGTAGTAGTAATAGTAGTAGTAGTAGTAGTAGCAACAATCTTTTTCTACTTCCTATATTTTCGAAGTTTGTGTCGAACATTCATCCCCAAAACAACAGCCCTTTTCTTTTTTTGTTGTTCTATTCTGATGTTTTTTCATTATCCAAAACTTTCCGTTCACCTATTTTTTTCTTTTCCTCTGTTAGCTTACCGGACGTCAAATATTTTCCCATTTTCTGTAATAACCTGCGTCGCCTCGCTTCACATTTTCTACGACTTTACAGGGGTTGCTTGCGAATATTTGGTTATTTGTCAAAACCTTTACTGTGGGGGATGCAGAAAACGGGAAAGTATTAAAAAGAGAGAAAATATAAATGCCTACCGAATGGCCGAGTTGGTTTTCTCTTTCTTTCCGCCTCTATTTCGTTCATTATTTCTTTTACCATATATATTTTCTTTCTTCTTTTCTCTCGTAACAATTGAGTCCTTCATGCGAAATTCCGAATCATTACTGCAGAATCGAACCCATTTCTGGTACTTTTATTTTCTTCTCTTTCCTTTTTCCCTCTTTACCTCGCTATCTTTTCCACCTTTTTCGTATCTTCCATTTGTCTTTTTCTCTCGTTTTTTCGCTTTTCTCTCTCTTCCTTTCTTTATTTCTACATTTTTCTTTGTCTCTTGCATCGTTATTTTTCTCTACCAAACCCATTACCTCTCCTCACCTACTCTTCTCTTTCCCTCCATTCTCTATTTCTCCCTCATTACCTCAGCCCTCTTTCTCTCTCACTCCCTTCTCTCCTTCTCCATTGTTTCCTTTCTTTCAACCTATTTTCTCTCTCTCCATTCCCTTCCTCCTTCATTACCTCATTTCTCTCTTCATCAAGGCCTTTTTTTCTCTCCCTACCGTCCTTCCTCCTTTTCTCATTAACTCAACCCTTCTTCCTTCTTCCCTCTCTCCTCTCCTCCTCCTCTTCCTCCTCCTCAGCCTCAGCCTCCATGCATAAAAATCCAGTGAAAAACAAATATCTATTCAAGTCTGTCTTTAAACGCTGCGCCACATTTTCTGTGATATATGAAAATTTTATGTGTCACGGAAGGAAGGAAGGAAGGAAAAGAGGAAGGAAGGAAGAAAGGAAGTAAGGAAAGAGGGAAGGAAAGGAAGGAACGAAGGAAGGAAGAGAGCAAGAAAAAAAAAGAAACAATGAATGAAAGAAAGAAAGAATTGAAGAAAGAAAGAAGAAAAAGGAAAAAATAGAGGAGAGAAGAAAAGGAAAGAAGGAAAGAAGGAAGAACAAAGAAAAAAAGAATGAAGGAAAAAAAGAAGAAAAAGGGAAGGAAAAAGAGGGAAAGAAAACAGAGGGAAAGAAGGAAAGATAGAAAGGGAGGAAGGAGGGAAAGAAAGTAGGGCAAAAGAGTAGAATGGGCATTGAGAGTGCACGAAGGAGAGGAATGAGAGATGGGAGGCTGTTTATTGGAGAAAGGCAGTGTTGTGTTGTGTTGTATTGTGTTGTGTTGGAGGGGAAGGACGAGGATTAAAAGGGAGAGGGAAGGAAAGGGAAGGGAGGGCAAAGGGAGAGAAGGATTGGGGTGGGAGGGAGAAGATGAACTTGAAATAATGGCAGAATAACTTATGGAGGGGTTAATTCTCTCTCTCTCTCTCTCTCTCTCTCTCTCTCTCTCTCTCTCTCTCTCGGCACAATGGCCACTGGTATTTTTCACTCACTTATCTTGACCGCAGTAAAAATCTCCTTTCACGTACGTTTCTCACTTTCACATTTCCACATTTTTACCACATTTTTGCGTCTCCGTTCCTAACCACTCCTCGCTTCCGGTTCCCCGAGTCTAGCGTTCGTCTGGTTAGGTAAATTTACGTCCAGTTAGGGAGGGATAAGGTAAGGTAAGAGGAGATTACTTCCTTGATTAGGTTAAGGTACGCTTCCCTGATTGGATGGCGTAGGCAAACATGTGCAGGGCTGCGTAAGGTAAGGTTGTTAGGTTAAGGTTGTATCAGATTGGCTAAGGTCGAGTAAATTGAACAGGTGGAGGTGGTTTCCTTCGGTCCGTACTCTCAGAGGCATCCAACTCTCTTACCAACAGTTTCCAAAGGCCTTACAGGATACTCGGGTTTTAATTTTTTTACTTTTCACGTTCATGGTGCAGAAGCCTTATCAACCTATCACCAGGGTCTTCAAACTACCCATGGAAATGCCCGCAACCTCTACGAAAGCCTTGTCATGTGGGTGTGTGCGGCCTTAAATGTCTGAGATTACTGACCCATGTGGAAAAGGATGGTCAGCTCTTTCTTCCGCAGCCTTTATTCTTCCTCACTGGCTGCATCAGATTGGCGAAGGTCAAGTGATTGGTACAGGCGAAGGAAGTTTCCCATTCTCTCAAGAGCTTAAGGGAAGGTTGATCGTCGCCTTCTATATGCAGGAATACTATCATGTGAAATAGTAACCAACTCTTTCCAACGCCTTTATTCTCCCTCATTGGTTGCATCAAATTGGTTAAGATCAGGTAAATGTTATGGTCAAGGTACTTTCCCATTTTCTCAAGAGCGTAAGGGATGGTTGATAAGCGCCATCTCTGTGCAGGAATAATAACATGTTGAATAGTATGGCGAGCTATTCTTCCACCGCCTTTGTTCTCCCTCCTTATAGTTAACCTGGAGCTCATTAAAGGCGGGTCAAGGTACAGTGAGGGACAAAAGTTGTGTCGTGAAATGTGGTGAAAACCTAATGCGACAGGGAAAACATGTTACCTTATCTCCGGAATAAACATATATGTGAACCGTATGGCAACGCAACCGTGGACTGCAGAAATATAACCCATGTTTCGCTGGTTTCCTTTTCGGCTACACTACGTTAGGTAACACAACGCAGGAAAGTAGAATGGCATAAGAATAGGTACGAATGAGCAAAGGATCAAGTTAGCTTACGCATACTGAATCATGCCAAATAGGATCAGAACTTAGTGGGTTAAGTTATATAGTCTGGCAAATGTAAGTAAGCGGGGGGTACGACTGAGCTAGGAATTATGTTAGTTTGTGTATACTGAATGAAATTAAATATAGAACTATCTCACACTTGTCTGGCAAAGGTAAGGCCACGCAAGGTTAAAACTAGGACAAAATAAAAATAAACTTGGTCCATCTATCTTCCTGTAACCATAAACGTCGCACCTGCTCCCCTTAATCACTCACCTGTCCCACCTGTCCATCCTAACGTTTTACCTTCCCCACCTCGCCCACTTAATCTCCCGGCTGTCCCATCTAATCTCTCGTCCCCCCTAAGTACCTGGCAACACATGGCGCCTACCTAGTATACGGGGAAGACAAATAGCTTGGTGCCCCCTCATAAATCAAGGCCTAAAAGAAAACGGGCCTCGGGTGTTTTAAAATTATTCTATGTAGGCCGATGTAGGTAAAGGGGGATGTGAAGGAAGAGCATCTAAGTGCGGAAAGGAAAGGAGAGGAGGAATGGGAGAAAAGGGTTAGTAGAATTAAGAACTGGTGAATAACAAAGAATGGAGAAAGGAAAAGAAAAGAGGAAAGAAAATTCAGGAGTAAGGAGGGAGGAGGAAGAAGAAGAGGAGGAGGAGGAGAAAGATAACTAAACACAAGGATGGAAAAAGGAAGGATTTTTCACTGCTGGAGGAAAAACAGGTTAGGAGGAGAAGGAAGGAGGAATAAGAGGAGAAGGAAGAAGAAGGGTTATGAGGAGGAGAAGGAGGAGGAGAAGGGAGAAAGGGAAGAGGATAGGAAGCTAACGAGTGGAAGGAAGGAAGGTTTCTCTCTGCCGGAAGAAAGGTAAACATGAAAAGGAAGACGATCTAAAAGGGGGAGAAGGAGACGAAGAGGAGGAGGAGCAGAAGGAGCATGGAAATGGAGGACCAGAAGAACCAGGAAGAAGACCAGCGTCAGAGGAGGAGGAGGAGGAGGAGGAGGAGGAGGAGGTAGTCTTCAGGAAGGAACCTTTAATGTCTAAGGAAGCTAATGGAACACAGCGATAAAATGAGCACTGGGTGAGGGCCACGCTTTTGATCGGAAGGAGGAGGAGGAGGAGGAGGAGGAGGAGGAGGAGGAGGAGGAGGAGGAGGAGGAGGAGGAAGAAGATAGGTACAAAATGAGAACGACGAAGAGGAGGAGGAGGAGGAGGAGGAGGAAGAAGAAGAGGACGAAGATGATGACGAAAAGAAGGAGGAAGAAGAAAAGCAAGAAGACAAAGAAGAAGAAGAAGAAGACAGAGATGAAGAAGAACAAGAAGAAGAAAGCGAAGAAGAAAAAGAATAATAATAATAATAAGAAGAAAAGGTAGAAGAAGAAGAAGAAAAAGAAGAAAAGGAAGAAGTAGAAAAGGAAGAAGAAGAAGAGAAAACAAAAGAAGAAAACAGCAACGAAGAAAAAGAAGTAAGGAAAAAGAAAAAGGATAAAGATTAGGAGGATACGGAAAAGGCTAGAGGAAAGTAGGAGAGGAGGAAGGCAAATAAGGTAATGGAAGAGAAAATGATACTAAAGGTGGTGGAGGAGACGGAGAAGGAGGAGGGAGAAGAAGAGGAAGAGGAAGAAGAAGAGTTAGGGGAGAGTCGAGCAAGAGGAAGAAGAAAATTAAATGGACGAAGAGAAGAAAATCGAGTAGGAGAAAATGGGTATAGGAGGAAAAGAAGAAGGAGAAGAAGCAGATGTAGAAGAAGAAAAAGAAGAAAGAAAGAAATGAAAAGAAGATAAAGATGAAGAGTAGAAAAAATAAAGATGGGGAAAAGAGGAGGAAAACGAGAAGGAAGAAGAGTAGGAGGAATGGGAAAAAAAGAAAATGGGGTAGCTTACAACAATTTTACGGGTGACTGCTTGATTTGTAGCGAGAGAGAGAGAGAGAGAGAGAGAGAGAGAAAATATATGGTAGTGAGCTTTTTCCTCAATTTCAAAAAGGCAGTGAGAAAGGAGAAGGATATATTGTGAGCTGCGTATGTCATTTGGAAAGAGAGAGAGAGAGAGAGAGAGAGAGAGAGAGAGAGAGAGAGAGAGAGAGAGAGAGAGAGAGAATCTGAAAGGCATCTCAGTACCTTTAAGTCCTCCAAGATTCACGTAATTTCCTCTCTTCTTCCACCTCATGAATTTTCCCTTTTATTCTCTTTTTCCCATTCTCTCTATCTACTTCTATCTATCTATCTATCTATCTACTAATCTACTAACCTATTCATCTATCTATCTTTATCTATCTCGCTCGCTCTCTCGACCCAGTTTATAGTTTTGTACACACAATTTTCTCTAATAAAATATAGTTTCCTTAGGGCTCATAACTCATATTTTCTGTACTGCGACTTCCTTCTCCTCCTCCTCCTCCTCCTCCTTTTCCTCTTGCTATTCCTAGTCCTCCTCCTCCCAACTTCCTCCTCCTCCTGTTTTTGCCCTTCCATTTCCTCCTCGTTCTTCTTCCTTCTTCCTCTCCATTTCCTTCTCCTCCTCCTTCGACTCCTCGTTAGCTGCTACTCCTTACCTTCCATTTCCTCCTCCCCCTCCTTCTCCTCCTCCTCCTCTTCCTCTTCAAATCCCTCCTCTTCGCTCTACTTTTTTTTCTTCTTTTATGTCTTATTTTCTTCTTTTGGGGTTCTCTTTTAACTTCTTTTGTTGCTCGTTGTCTTCCTCGTCTTCCTTCTCGAAATATCTCCTGTGTTTGCCCTCCTCCTCCTCCTCCTCCTCCTCCACACACACACACACACACACACACACACACACACACATTTTTCTCTTCTTTTATACATAACTCACGCCAACTCGCATTCCCCGGCTCTGGTGTTTGTGAAGCAAAGTCTCGAGGCTTCACGAAGTAATGTTTCGAAGCTCCGGCGAGTTTGAAGCGTGACCCGGCTGGTGGTGGGGATCGTTGTGGTGGTGGTGGTTGATGAGTGTGTGTGTGTGTGTGTGTGTGTGTGTGTGTGTGTGTTGATTTATCTATTTTTTCGTCTGTTTTTGATTGGTAAGTTGAAATGTTAGTAGAGTTGCGTTTTGATTTCATTTTTCTTAATGTGTTTTTTTCTCAGTGTTCTTGTATTTTGGTGTTTTATCCTTTTCTTTTTTGTGTGTGTGAATTAATTTCTCTTTATTTCTTCTGTTTTTTTTTTATTATCAAGTTTAAACGTCAATGTAGTTATGTTTTGATTCGCGTTTGTCTTTCTTTATATTCATGTCTTTTCTCCTTGTTGTTGTTGTTGTTGATGTTGTTGTTGTTGTTTTGTTTTTGTTGTTGATTTCATCTTTTTTTTTCTTTTCGTTGCTGTCGTCGTCGTTTGCTTGTCGTATTAAAACTGTTGGCGGTTGTTGCTGTTGTTTTTGATTTGTAAAGGCATATAAATACTTAGTTCTACAAGCTACATTATTTTTGTTCGTTTCTTCCTATCTTTCTTCTTTTCACTGTTCTCGTCGTCCCTTTGCTTGTCGTATTAAAACCATCGGTGTTGCTGTTGTTATTTTTTTTACTCCGGATGATAAATAAATACTCGGTCCTGCAAGCTACATTAGAGTCTGTGTTTATTCGTCCGTCGCGTGCTTCAATAATTCATCAGGCAGTAACGACGTCAGTTCGGAATGCGCTTAAATATTCATGCTCGTCCTTGGAATTCGTTCGTTTCATATTTCCCTGCAGTGTTTGCCCGTTATTCGCTCTTGTCTCGCGTCCATGGAGTCTCAATGTCACTTTGCAGAGGAAAGAAAAAGTATTTATAACGTCAAACATCCAGAAAAAGATGACTTTTCATCTCGCACGTTACATATGTTCTATACTTTTTAATATTTTTTTCCTTCCTATATTTTCGACAATTTTTTTTTAATTTCTGAATGTTCAATGTCACTAAATGGAAAATAAAAACAAATCATTAAAATCAATGTAAGTTAAATGCTTTCAAATGTCTCTTTCTTTCATCTCTCCGCTCCCACATATATTGTTCATCTTTCTCTCTACATTTCTTTTCTTCCAATATTTCCGATTTTTTTATATTATTTCTCAATGTTCAATTTCACTGAGAGGAAAAAAAATGGTAAATAATGTTCGTCAGATGCTTTCAAATGTCACTTCTTTTCCTCTCTCCTCTCCCACATATATTCTCCAGCTTTCCCTTCGCTCATTCCCTCCATCCCTCTTTTCCTCTGTCCCTGCCTCCCTTCCTTCCTCCTCTCCCTCACACATAAATCTATCTCCAAGGTATAATTACTTACTGGGTTGGAGGGGAGGAAAGGGAAGAAGAGGTGAGGAGAGAGAGGAAAATGAGAGAGGGAAAGAGAAAGAATGAGAAGAGGAAAAGGAGCAGCCACGAGGGAGTTAATGTCTTCAAGTGTGGTAAGTGTAGTAGAAAAAGAAGAGTGTAGGTTGGTAACTTGCAATCCATCTTCCCGTTTTCTGTGACCTCGAAGTGAAATAGGTTCCATTTTCTCTCTCATGTTCTCAAGCGGAAACTGCTGCAATATTTCTTCTTTTTTATTAACACTGTTATGACTCTCAGTGTTCATATATTTTGTTCATATTTCGTGCCTTTTCAAGTTTTATGGTAATATCTTAATGGGTTTTTTGTTCTTTCTGTCTGTCTGTGTGGCTAAATAGTTGGCTGACTTTCTCTCTCTCTCTCTCTCTCTCTCTCTCTCTCTCTCTCTCTCTCTCTCTCTCTCTCTCTCTCTCTCTCTCTCTCTCTCTCTCTCTCTCTCTCTCTCTCTCTCTCTCTCTCTCTCTCTCACGCACGCACGCACGCGCGCACACACACACAAAAAAAAAAAAAAAAAACCCATCACAAACATTTCTGGAAACAAGTGACCTCCAGGCGATTTAAAGGGACCTCCTCCTCCTCCTCCTCCTCCTCCTCCTCCTCCTCCTCCTGCACACCTGCAGGAGACGAAGGAGAGTCAGTTTACTGTAACTTTTTTTCCTCGGTTCACGTCCATTTTTTTAAGGCCAAAAACGAGGCACCATTTTGGACTTTGCTCCCCCGCACCTGTGTGTGAATTAGTTGACACCTGTGTCTTTGTTGCCTTTAGTCTGTTTTTACTTTAAAATTTTCTTCCATCTTCTTACGGTAATGTCATCGGTGCGTTCAACTTCGTATTCCTGTGTGTATTGAGTTTGGTATCAATAAAATAATATAATTCGGGTCATGCTTATTTTTTTTATTATTATTTTCTCTTAAGGTTAAATAAATAAGAGAGCAGACACCATTATCAAAAAGCTTGTTTAGTGCAAGTCTTTCAGTACTAAAAACACAAATATACACACAATCAAACACAAACAAACAAACAATAAAGAAACAAGAACGTGAACATATACACACACTACACTAACACAACACAGCACAGCACAGACTTATCATGAAAAACTAGATGAAAACTTTCGCGCAACGCTTGTGGGGGAAAGAAAACAAGGCTGGCTTACTGTAAAATCAATCAAGCGAGAGAGAGAGAGAGAGAGAGAGAGAGAGAGAGAGAGAGAGAGAGAGAGAGAGAGAGAGAGAGAGAGAGAGAGAGAGAGAGAGAGAGAGAGAATTAGCCTGAGAGTTAATATAGCCCCCCGGAATATCGATGGAATCCACTTTGGACGCATGAATAAACATCACATTCGTTCTGGCTGTTGGGCAAAAATAACTTTAAACTTGCCACGCATTACCTGCCGCGATAAACAATTGTTGCCGAACACTCGCTGGACGGCTGGGTGGCTGGATGGCTGGGTGGCTGATTGGCTGGATGACTACATGGCTGGATGGCTGGATGGCTGGTTGGCTGGATGGCTGGATGACTGGATGGCTGGATGACTGACAGGCTGGATGGCTGGATGGCTGGATGGCTGGATGGCTGGATGGCTGGGTGGCTGGATGGCTGGATGGCTGGGTGGCTGATTGACTGGATGACTGGATGGCTGGATGACTGGATGGCTGGATGACTGACTGGCTGGCTGGGTGGCTGACTTACTGACTTGGGGGCTGACTAGCTTTCTGCATGGCTGAATGACTGGCTTTCTGACTGATTGGTTTGCTGGCTGGCTGACTTACTGGCTTCTTGACTGGCTGACTTTCTGGATGGCTGATTGGGTGACTTACTGACGTACTGGATGGCTGACCGACTGACTGACTAATAGATGGGTGAATGGCTGCATGGCTGTGTGATTGGTTGGACTGGTGTATGAATAGGTGACTTACTGAGTGGATGAGTTAATGGATAGTTGTATGGTTGAATGGCTGACTGGCTAGGTGTGTGGATAGATGGGAGGAGGAGTGGGCTAATGGGTGCATGGCTGGTTTGATTAACGAGTAGGTGACGGGTTGGATGGCTAACAAATTGGGTACATTGCTTTCTAAGTGGCTGTGTCGAGTGGGTTAATGTATTGTTAGGTTGGTGAGTAGGTAACTGGTAGTCTGGTTGGGTGACTAACTATAGTGAGTTCAAACGGGGTGTTCCTCTGGTGCCTGAGCGGCGTTTGTCATGCCTCTCCTGCTTGGCCAGACTCATCTTTTGCTATCGTGGAGGTTGTATGTCAATCACAGATGCCCATACTACGTTACTATATCATTTACCTTAACTCACCTTTCATACAAGATAGACAGTTTTAGTTGACATTATTTGACTTTGCGATGATTTCAAATTTCACGTAGCAGTAGTAGCAGCAGCAGTAGTAGTAGTAGTAGTAGTAGTAGTAGTAGTAGTAGTAGTAGTAGTAGTAGTAGTAGTAGTCGTAGTAGTAGAAGTAGTAGTAGTAGTATTTTGTAGTAGTGGTCGTGGTGGTGGTAGTAGTAGTAGTAGTAGTAATAGTAGTAGTAGTAGTAGTAGAAGTAGCAGTAGTAGCAGTAGCGGTAGTAGTAGCTGTAGTTGTAGTTGTTGTTGTTTTTGTTGTTGTTGTTTTAATTGTAGTAGATGTAGTAGTGGTAATAATACCATCCCTCGCCCTCCAAATGTTCGTATTTAGCAACAAAACATCGTTGTATTTTGCTACACAAAGTTTCCAACAACTTTCTGCGGCTACGTAACAGTCTATGTTATGCAGATTTTTTTACATATAGTTCAACAACTCTGAAAATCCCCTGCCACATTTAGCACCAGCAGACTGATAAGCAGGTATTTCGATAAGATTTCCATCATATTATCCCCTTTTATCCACTCCTTACATGATAATAGATGTGTTACTGGCGGAGTGTTACTTGGGGGAGAAGTAGAATAGGAATAGTCTACGGACACAGCCAGCCACGTTTACATTTCTACTCCCATGATGCCAACAGCGCAGATTTGATAGCCCCCAGAAATGGTTTATTCTTCACCACTATCTCAATCACATGTTAACAGGACACTACTTAGGCACACCAATCATTCTACGTATCGTAAGGAGCTGCTTCTTTCCCTCGTAGCCACTCATTCCTTCCCGCTTCCTCATCTCTCATATGATTTTGCTTTGTTTTTTGCTGTCGTTTTTTTCGAGATTTTAGATTATTTAAAAAAGCAAGAGAAGGAACAGAATGAGGAATATAATGAAAGGATGGCTCTAGATGAAGAAGTAAGTGAGGACAAGAGATGGATGGAAAACAGACAGAAGACTCGTAATGGTGGAGCCGATTTGCTTTTATTTCATTCAAGTCTCGCGGAAACAATAACCTTCACTATAAACAATCGCCTATCGCCATAATTAACGGAATTACGATGCTTTCTGGTATGAAATATTGGAGGGAAAATATAAATCTACTTACTTTATGAAGGCAGGGAGGGAGGGAGCGAGGGAGGGAGGGAGGGAGGGAGAGAATGGAGGTATTTATGTTTGTGATGAAATGAGCTAATCACGTATTTGTCTATTTGGGTATTTATGCGACACACACACACACACACACACACACACACACACACACACACACACACACACACACACACACACACACACTGAAAAAAAAGGGACAAAGTATTAATTCCCCTTCCATTCCCCTTCCGTCTCCCGTCCCACACAGACAAGGTTGGCGTTCCCGTAAAATGCCGGCGATCCATGAGTCTCAGGAGTCTGCAGAATGACATAGGGAAGAGATCTGGGTCCATTCCTGCGTCATTTGGAAGCTGGGAGAGGAGAGGGATGCTGAGATGGAGGGAGATAAGAATGGAAGGACGGAAGAGAGAGGGAAGAAAGGTAAGATGGAAAAATAGATGAGAAAGAAATAGATGGGAAAGTTTAAAAGAAGGAATATGAGAAAAGAAAATGAGAAATGAGAAAAAGATAGAATTAAGGGAAAAGGGTAGGATGGAAAAACGGATGATAGTGAGGAAAAGGCAAAAAGAAGGAAAATGAGAAATGAGAGAAGGTAGAATTAAGGAACAATGCGTAAATAATGAAATCAAGGAAGGAAAGATAAGGAAAAAGAGAAAGAGAGGAGGAAAGACGAATAGAATAATAAGATACCACTGATAAAAGATAAGGATAAACGGAGGAAAAGAAATGGATAAATAATAATCATGGAAATAGAAATGTGGAAGATTGTAAAGAAGAGAGGAGATAACATGGAAGAAAGAAAAGAGCGGAAAAATGAGAAAGGAAGAGGAGTGAAAAGTTTATAGGATGCGAAGGAAGCAAACAAGGAAGTAGGAATGAGGAGAGGGCAGGAAAAGAATGGAGGAAAAGGAGGGAGGGAGGTGGAGAGAAATGGCAGGGGTGAGGAGGGAGGGAGGGAAGGAGAGGAGAATGAGGGCGTAAGGTGGAGAGAAAGGCGGAGATCTCTTTCCTCATTCCATTCTTCCCTCTCTTCTCTCCTTTTCCTCCTCCTTTTCCTCTAGTTTTATTTCCTCCCCTTCTTCCCTTTGCTCCCACTCTCAGTCCGTCTGTTTTATTTTTACCATGAAATCCTTTGTTATTGTTGATGTTTTGTAATGTAGCCCCATTGTCATTCCTTTCTCTCTCTCTCTCTCTCTCTCTCTCTCTCTCTCTCTCTCTCTCTCTCTCTCTCTCTCTCTCTCTCTCTCTCTCTCTCTCTCTCTCTCTCTCTCTCGAACACAGAATGGAGAGACTGAGAGCCATTGTGACTGTTTTCATGACAGAGAGGAAGGGAAAAGAAGAGGAGGAGGAGGAGGAGGAGGAGGAGAAGGAGGAGGAGGAGGAGGAAGAGGAGGAGGATAAGGCGAGACAATGACCACACATATGAAAGAAAACGAAATTCAAGGAAGGGGGAAATAGAAAATCGGGGAAGCGCCATTCGTATTAAAGAAGAGAGTGAAAGAGAAGCGAAGAGACGGGAGAGGATAGAGAGAGAAAGAGGAAGAGAAGAAGGAGAAAAATCACGACCAGGAGGAGAAGAAAAGAAAGAAGTAAAAGAAGAGAATGAGAAGACCTTGCTGAGATGGAGAGCAGGAAAGAAAGAAAGAGATTGGATGAAAGAGAATAATGAAATATAAGGAGAGGGCTGAAAAGACGTAATGCTGGAAATTCAAAAAGATGACAAGGATGAAGAATAAGGAAAATAATAAAAAGAAGAGGAAGAAGAAGAAGAAGAAAAAGAAGAAGAAGAAGAAGAAGAAGAAGAAGAAGAAGAAGAAGCAGAGGAAAAAGCAGTAGAAAAAGCAGAAGGAAAAGCAGAAGAATAAAAAGAAGAATAAAAAGAAAAAGAAAAAGGAAAAGAAAAGAAAAAGAAGAAATAGTGATGGTAATGACAAAGAAAGAGGAAGAGGAATTTAAGAAAAAGAAGGTAAAAAAGGACAGAGTTGATAAGAAGCAAAAGAAATGTTAGATATAGAATTATGAAGCCAAAGATGATGATGATAAAAACGAAGAGGAAGAGAAATAGAAGGAAAAAGAACAGAGAAGAGAGAAAAAGCTAATATGAAGGAAAATAAATGTTAGTGAATTGTCAAGCCAAATATAGCAAGATACCCAACAAACGAAAACAAAAGAAAACTGCGCGTGAAAGAGAAAGTAAAGGAAAGAGAGAGAACATCAACAGAAGGAAGCACTTGAAAGCAGACTGACAACAAAAACGGGTAAAAACAAACCTAGAATAATCGGCATAACAAGAACCATTCGCTCAGTGCTTGGTCCTTCTCCTGCGTGGATGAACGACAGCTGATTAATTACCTCGAAGGGGGGAAGGAAAATTGGATGAACCGCGCCAATCCTACGATAATTAAATTTTGTTTGTCAAGGCGCAGCTGCTCCCCTTCATCCCTTCACGTGAGTCTGATCCACATATTATTTTCTTAACACTCAATCACTCGGGGAACATACTCAGTCACACCGCTCCACCTCATCATCAAAACAACCTTCCCACTCAGCAGCTCAGGGACCGATTATTTCAGTCGTGTCTTGAGCACTGTGCGCGTCTCTGTCCCTCTGAGTCGTGGAACTATAAGAGAATTTATTTTCGATGCTATTGTTTGGCCCATCAGGTGTTGTCTCTCCACCCTGATACATTCTCTACTTTAAACAGCCTATGGATTGGTTATTATAGTCCTGCCTCGAGCTTTGTGGGCGTCTTTGTCACACCGAGTCGTGGAACTAGAGTATAAAAGTTATTTGATGCTCTTGTTAAGTCTCTCAGGTTCTGTCCCGCCACGTTGACACATTTTCTACTCTCTCTCATAGATCGGTTATTTTTGCCCTGCTCTGAGTTTTATGCGCCTTGGAAACAAAGTAATATATGCAGAACAAAATGCAAGAATTCTTTTTATTTCTATGTTACTCATGTGCTATCCCTCAACACAGAAACATTCTTTTTTTAAACCAAATCATATCTCAATTATTTTTTTTCTCTTCCTCGAGCGTTGCCCTTCGACAACACCGAGCGACCAGTGATGCACTCGACGGATGTTTAATATTATTTTTGTTCCTCTCTGGTGTTGTCGCCTCCGCGTGGGCGTTTCATTAGTGCGAGGCGTCTAAGGGCGGCCGGCGGGGGCGGGACACTCTGTTACAAAGGGAAAGATTGGGTTTTTTTCAATTCCACCGTTTTCTCCCTTGCCTTAGGTGTGTGTTTAATTATTCACCTTTATTTTCTTTGCCGCTTGAAGTTGTTTTTCATTCATTGAAGTGGAAGGCGTCCAAGGGCAACGTGGGATACTTTATTCAATTAAAAAAGAACAAAGGTTAAGGAATCATCTCCCTCTTTCTTTCCTTCGTATGTTTGATTGGTTCGCCTCGTCACCTCTCTAGGCGCTATAAGAGCAAGGGTCGCCAACCACAATACAGATCCTTGAATTCTTTTTTAAACGAAAGAAAACTAACTGTATATCTGTATAACTGTATATCTAAATCCCTTCCCTCGCGTCAATAGTTTTTTTCCCCGTATCAAGTCTTTGTTTCATTTCTGTCTCTGGCATCATAGTTATATAACGATGCAAGATTTTTGAGAGTGGAATATAAAAAATGAAAGCTAAATATCTACCGTTACTTCCATTCCTTCGTGGGTGTGAGTTTCGTTGCCTTTTCAGATCTGTGTGTATTCTACGAGCACTGAACATCAAAACCACCATAGATCCTTTTTGAGAGTGGAATATAAGAAAAGAAAGCTAAATATCTACCGTTACTTCCATTCCTTCGTGGGTGTGAGTTTCGTTGCCTTTTCAGATCTGTGTGTATTCTACGAGCACTGAACATCAAAACCACCATAGATCCTTTTTGAGAGTGGAATATAAGAAAAGAAAGCTAAGTATCTACCGTTACTTCCATTCCTTCATGGGTGTGAGTTTCGTTGCCTTTTCAGATCTGTGTGTATTCTACGAGCACTTAACATCAAAACCACCGTAGATCTTTATTAACACAATGAAAAAAAAAATCAGAAGACAGCTAAGCCTCTCCCTTGCCACTCCACGCGTTAATCGTTTATTCTTCCCTTGTCGTGTTTGTGCTTCCTTCCCGTCTCTTGCACCATAGTAATAGAACGATACAACAACGTTCATGAATGTAGAGGAAAAATTACATACAAAAAGAAAGCTAAAGATCTCTTGCGTTACTTCTATTACTTCGTGGGTGTAAGTTTCGTTTCCTTTTAAAGTCTGTGTGTGTACCTAACGAGCAATTACCATCAAAACCACCGTAGATCTTTATTAACACAATGGAAAAAAACAAAACCAGAGACAGCTGAACCTCTCCCTCGCCACACCCTTTCCTCCACGCGTCAGTATCTATTTACCTTTTCAAGTCCGCGTGAACCCTTCGTGTACCGCCGCCATAACAATAGAGCGGCGGCCAATGTCTTCATGTCACGGCTCTGAGTCATATTGTGGTGTTGAGGGAGGGAGACACCGCCACGCCGCGATCCCTGAGTGTATACGTCACCTCGACACGCACCTGGCGCACGTCGCCCCCCACCGCCGTCCACCATCGCCAGCGTGTGTTAAGGCATACCTGAGCCCGTGATGTCCGCCACGCACGTACCGAACAAAGGCTTGATCGTGGTAGTAGTTGTGATTAACGGCGACGCACAGGTACACAGACAGACTTTGGTATGATGATGACAGTAGTTAATAGGATATGGAAAGAGCAAGAACAGCTGCGATGAAAAGGTATATACAAGGTAAAGTTAAGTATGATGATTGTAGTTAATAGAGTATAAAGGGAAGAACAAGAAAACGTTTGACGAAAAGGTACATGGGTGAAATTTGGTATGATGATGATTGTAATAAAGAGAATATGAAAAGAAGAACAAGAATAAGTATAGGGTCAAAACCACAGAAAGGAACATGAAGGAAAATGAAAAAAAGTCTGAGGCATAGCTAATAGTTATGATTAATAGAAACCTAGAGGCAAAGAAGGGGAAAATAACAATAATAATGATGGTAGTATCGAGAATATGGAAAGAAAAAAAGAACAGGTAACAAGAGCTAAAGCAACGAAATGCAACGTGAAGTGAAATGAAAAAGAAAAATAGAATATGACAAATAGTTATAGTTAGTGACGCCATTCTTCTTTTCCACCTATTTGTCAGTTGTAATGTTCAAAGGGTGTTCGATACTACGTCCTAGTGTACGCAGGCGATGAACATGGTAATGGATGTGAAAAATAACTATAACAAGGGTGATGATGGCAGAAGTAATAAAACGAAAGAAAGAACAATACCAGGACCATTAAATAAAACAGAAAAAAAAGTTAAAACAAAATGCACGGTATGATATTGATGATAGTAATAATAATAATAATAATAATAATAATAATAATAATAATAATAATAATAATAATAATAATAATAATAATAATAATAATAATAATAATAATAATAATAATAATAATAATAATAATAATAATAATAATAATAATAATAATAATAATAATAATAATAAAGAAACTAATACAAAGCACTTTTCTGCCCTTGGTATTTTTCTTATGATTTGTTTTTAGTGCTTCAAATGATAATGAGGGTAATATTAATGAAAATGATAATGACAATAATAATAGCAGCAACAACAACAGCAACAACGCCCTCCCTCCCAATGCACGTGCCCCGCCATCCCGCCGCAGATCAAAAGGTGGCTCCGCCCATATATGCTAATTCGGCCCGGGTTCCATAAGCGAGAGTTAAAACAAAAAACAAAAAATTAAAATACCGTTAAAACCCAAAATAAAATGAATACCGTGCTGCGTTGTATCGGATGGAAGTATGAGGTTGATGCACGAAAAGATCGGTGCTGCCTCCAGTCCGGGTTCGTTCTCTGGCTCACTAGTATATATATATTTTTAAGTTGAGCGAGAGCGAAAGCAAAAGTTAATGGGGGGACTTAAGGTCGTAAATCCTTATTGAACTCGTAAAGATAGCGGCCGTGTAGCATCTGTGAAGGTTTTATTGTGTATGTATTGTATTTCTCTCTCACACACTCTCTCTCTCTCACTCTGTATCTATCTATCTATCTGTATCTATTTCTGAGCGCAATAGAAATTCGTATTCACTGATTTCAAATTCCCCCAAGTATGTATGTATGTATGTATGTATGTATGTAACTATGCAGGTTTACACATGTGAAAGTAATCTGACTTGATACCTGTCTTTTTTACCTTACCTGTGACCACCACCACCAACACCACCACCACCACCACCACCAACAACAACAACAACAACAACAACCAGCAACAATCTCTATACCGATCATGTAACCCGAGTCAAAAGCTGAGAGAGAGAGAGAGAGAGAGAGAGAGAGAGAGAGAGAGAGAGAGATGCTTTTGTTAGGAATATGTTATGGTGAATGGTCCGTAGCGTCCATTTTTATCTTTATTTTTCCTTTTTATTTTCTTTTATTTTTTTATTTTTTGTATCTCACTGACGGTATTCTTTGGCTTGGCGTTTCCATATTTTTTTTTTATCGTCTCTCTTTCTCTTTCTGTCTTTTCATCGCAACGGGCATTGATTGTGTGCGTGTGTGTGTGTGTGTGTGTGTGTGTGTGTGTGTGTGTGTGTGTGTGTGTGTGTGTGTGTGTGTGTGTGTGTGTGTGTGTGTGTGTGTGTGTGTGTGTGTGTGTGTGTGTGTGTGTGTGTGTGTGTGTGTGTGTGTGTGTGTGTGTGTGTGTGTGTGTGTGTGTGTGTGTGTGTGTGTGTGTGTGTGTGTGAGTGCGCATATGTGTGTGAAGGGAAATATATGGCTTTGTATACAAGAAGTCCGACATGAATACTGAAACACACACACACACACACACACACACACACACACACACACACACACACACACACACACACACACACACACACACACACACACACACACACACATATGCTGCATTCTCAGCTTTCGCGTTTTTTATACTTTTTTTTAATCCTAGGAAAAACAAATGAAGATTAATATCAATTCAATTTCACTGTTCAAATATTTCATTCCAAAAAGAGGCAGTTTTCTATATCACGCGCACGCACGCACGCGCACGCACGCACGCACGCACGCACGCACACACACACACACACACACACACTCTCTCTCTCTACCTGTACGTTCGTTCCACCCAATATAAGCTTCGTAGAATAATGGAACTACTCACCTTACTATTTCTTTCTCTTCTCTCCCATTTTCCCTTTTCTTCTATCCTCCTCGACCTCTTCATCGTTCTCTCTTCTTTTTTCTTCCATTCTCATTCGATAAAATTCATTCTCTATTTCCATTCCCTCATCTTTCAACCTTTTTTTCATGTTTTTCCATTTCGTTCTTCTTTTTTCCCGTCTCTTCCAACCCTTCCTCTTTCTGTCTTCTTATTCTATCGTTTTCATCCAACCATTACTCTCCTCTACGTCCATCTTTTAGAATATTTATGTTCTTTTTTTCTTTTTTTTTCCTTCTCCCCTTTGTCTTCCTCGTCGTCTACTTCATCCTCTTTCTCCCTTTTTATGCAGCTATTTCGTCCGATCATTTATATTTCCATTCTTCCACCTTACCTCCTTTTATTCGCCTTTCTCTCCTCCTCCTCCTCCTCCTACTCCTCTTCCTCCTCCTCCTCCTACTACTACTACTACTACTACTCTCGTTATGCTCTCAAACTCCACGTATTTCACCTGTTCTTTTCCTGTAAATTCGAGTTTTCATGTTTATTACTAATTGGGACAGGTGAGATGGCCGATTCATGTTAATTAGCAGAACGTGAGAGCGGAGAGTAAAACTGGCCAGGTAGTGAGTCCGCAGGTAAAAAAGGTATTAGATGAGCCGGGAGCAAGCGTAGAGATAGAGGGTGAGCTAGTAGTATTTCTCTCTCTCTCTCTCTCTCTCTCTCTCTCTCTCTCTCTCTCACCTTTTGTTGCTTGAATGAAATATGAGAAATTTATCCTCTTATGATCTTATACATATAGTGCATCACAATAGCTCTTTGTATATGTGTTTTCCTCTCAATTAATGATGTTTAGAAAAGCATATGTAGTGTTAAAAATATATATAACTGATCCTTTTTCCGGGTATTTCTCAACAATTTACGGGGAATACGAAATGATGAAGCTTCTAAAAATGATGGTGTTATTTTTGGATTCGGCGATATTATTGACTTGTTATTCTTTTCTTTTTGTCAGTTATTAGGTATTTGGGGGGAAGGAAATCCTACCGACACTTTTCATTATTGTTATCATTATTGTTATTTATTATTTGTTATTTCAGAGGCAGGAGATATTTATTTGCACTTTTTATTACTTTTTTTTACTGATATATATTTTATTATTACTGTTATTTTTATTTATCTTGCCTCTTTTGGGGGGTGAAGAAGATATTTTTATTACTTTTTTATTGCTATTATTTGTTATCCTTGCTAGTTAATATTTATTTTGGGGATGGAGGTATTACTAAGAATATTTTCACTACTTGTTATTTATTTTGACTTTTCGTTCTCATATTGTTTCCACGTCTTTCTTTCGTCGTTATTCCTCCGTTTCACCTGCTCATTCCACCTGTTATTATCATTGTATTTTCACGTCTTTCTCTCATTATCCCTCTAGTTTACCTGTACTTCCTACCTGTCATTGATATTTCGTGTTTTCCATTGTATTTTGACGTTTTAACCTCGTCATTAACCTATTTTACCTGTATGTCCTACCTGTTAGTATTATGTGTCTTGCTTGTTCTCTCCTTATTATTATATTTTTAACTCCTTCTCTCTTTATTCCTTTATTTTACCTGTACTTCCCACCCGTCCGAACGTTCCCTCCACCTGTCGTCAGCACGCTCCTCCTTCCTTTCATCATTTTTCCCTCTTTCCCTCTCTCCCTCTCTTTACTATTTTCGTCCGTCCCTCCCTCCTCGTTTTTCCCTGGTCTGAATCTTCCTCCTTTCCCTGATTTTCGTTTTCCCTTTACCTCCTTTTGCTTTTGTTTTATTTTCCTCTCGTTCTTCCATCTCTCTTCAATCCCTTTCACAGGATATGCCAGTCTTCCTCTTCCCCTTTTCCCCCTTTTTTTCTCTCCTTTCTCAGTGGTTTTTTTTCATTTTCTCTTACCTCTGTTTTACGTCCTCCATTTCCTTTATTTTCCTCTATTTCACTTTTAGTTTTTATCTTTTTTTATTATTTTTTATCTTTCTGGTCCAACATGTTCCCTCGTTTCAATTCAGATTTTTTCGTGTGTCCTTATTTTCTTTAATTTGGTGCTCTCCATTTTTCTTGTCTTTCTTTTAATCCTTATCTTCCTACTTCTCGCCCTTCTCCTCCTCTTCCTCCTCCTCCTCCCCCTCCCATACCTTCTCCTCTTCCTCCTCTTCCTCCAACACAACACGGACCAATTACAGGTGTCTCGTCTTACCTGTTAGAATCCTGGCACAAGCCTCTTCTGTGTCTTCTCTTCCTCTTTTCCTCCTTTTTACCCCTTTCGCCTTCTTCCTTTCCTTCCTTCCTCTCTCTTTCCTTTCTCCTCTTTCACTTTCCTTCCTTCTTATACTTTCACACACATATATTTTACCTGATGTTTCTTGCGTGGTTGTTTATGATGTTGACTTCAAAGTTATGAGGTGTTTGATAAGATGAGAAGATTTATATTTGTGTTTGATGTTTTGTTCCTTCATGGAGAAGAGAGCCGAGTACCTTGTTTGGACTTGGTGCCGGAAAATTATGGGCATGTTAATTTTTGTTCCTGTCTTGCTCTTCAGCGTGTAATTGTGTAGTTTGGTGTTTCGCTCGTCTACGTAATTGTCGGCGCGTGGTAATATTGTGTAATGTGTAGAATAGATGATGGAGAGTAGAGAGAGGCAGGAGGAGGAGGAATGAGGAATACATATTGCTTTAAACGGCATTACACACACACACACACACACACACGCGCACACGCACACACACACACACACACACACACGCACACACACACGCTAATATAAACATTAATATTTGCATTGTAATCACACTGAAAGGCAGAAATGAATGCTTTCCCAACTCGCTGCCACATTATTACTTCTGTTATTATTATTATTATTATTATTATTATTATTATTATTATTATTATTATTATTATTATTATTATTATTATTATTATTATTATTATTATTATTATTATTATTATTATTATTATTATTAACAGGAGGAGGAGGAGGAGGAGGAGGAGAATGTTCATGATAATGATAAAGATGAAGATGATGATAATGATGATGATAAGGAGGAGGAGGAGAAAGATGTTTATATTAGTGTTTGTGTTTTTTACTGTACTACTACTACTACTACTACTACTACTATTACTACTACTACTACTACTACTACTCTTTGCAGGTATGTGGCTCGGCAAACTTGAAAGTGGTGGCGTCGCGGCGTGTTGGTTGGGGTCACTCGTGTTGGACAGGTACCTCAGCCACTCTTAATTATTACACGCACACCTGTGAACACCTAGACGCTATCACTGAGCTCCACGAGGCCGCCAAGGGTGTGTATTAAGTGTGTGTGTGTGTGTGTGTGTGTGTGTGTGTGTGTGTGTGTGTGTGTGTGTGTGTGTGTGTGTGTGTGTGTGTGTGTGTGTGTGTGTGTGTGTGTGCTGGTTTTAAAAAAAATCGTTGTATATTTTAAGTCTACGTATTTGGTAGTAGAAACACACATTAAACGAAAGAAGAGTAACATTGTAGGCAGAGATGCTAAAGATCAAAGAGAAGTGAAAGAGAGAAGTAAAAAGAGACGAAAGAGAAAAAAAATAAAGGGAGATGTATAGGAATATGAAAAGGACAAGAAGGAGAAGGAGTAGGAGGAGGGACGGAGAAGGAGGAAAAAGAGAACACTGCTAACGAGAGAAAAGACAAATACGAGGAGGAAAATGAAAGAGGAGGACATAGAAATGAAGACAGACATTATTCATCTATTTAATAAACCTGTATCAAATTCCCTCGCAGTCATCTCGTGTCCATTGTAAGCATGCTAAGTCGCTTAAGTAACTCTACCTACAGCTGTGTCTCCAACGGGGGTATCATTTTCGTAGCAACGCATTTTCTCCAGTAATTCAGTATTCTTGTAAATTTGGAAACAGAACTCACTGCGTATAGACAAAAGCAGTGAATCCGGTGGGTATATATTTTGCTGGTGTGCTTCCAGTGTTTCCTGTGCTAAGCCTCTCCCGTCCTAATATCCTGTGTGTGTGGGTGAGAGAGAGAGAGAGAGAGAGAGAGAGAGAGAGAGTGTGGGTGAATGACTGAGTGAGTGAGTGAATGGGTGAGTGAGTTAGACAGGAAGAGAAAAAGGTAAAGAAAGAAAAAGAAAAAAGGTAAAGAAATAAAGAAAGAAAAAGAAAGAAAAAATGACAAAAAAAGATGAAAAGAAAGAAACATAGTAGAGAGTATGAGTGAGTGAGCGAGTAAGTGAAAGAGAAAGAGAAAGAAAGAGAAAAAGGAAAGAAAGAATGAAAGAATGAAAAAAAGAAGATTAGTAGGAGTGAGTGAGGTAACAAACAAGAGACACACACGGGCTATCAGACAATGAATGAATGAAAAAGTGAGGGAAAAATCTACGTTAAAAAAAAGATACATCGTAGAAATAAAACGAAAAAAGTTGGAGATGTGAATAGAGAGAACTGCGCGAGGAGGAGGAGGGAGTGAAAATGGGAAATTGGAAACGGATATTCAATTTTTAAGGTGATTTTTTTTTTCCTTTGTCTTGTATTCCTGTTCATGGGGAAGTAAAAAAAAATAGCGGTGTGCCACGATGTTAAAAATCTACAGTGGATTGTGTTTTTGTTTTTTGTTGTTGTTGTTTCCCTGTTATTTATTTGTTTTGTTTATTGTCATTATATATTTTGACATTAATATTTTTGTTTTGTTTTTACTTTATTGTTGTTGCTGTTGTTGTTGTTTTGTTTATTGTTATTATATATTTTATCTTTATTGATGCCCACGTCTCATTATTTACATTTTACTTATCACTCTCCTTTTTTCTTTTTTTTTGCTTCCATTTTCTACCGCCATTTATTTTCATCATTCATAATTTCACCATTTTTACTTTCATCCATTATACTTTTCTTTAATTCATCTGTATTTCCTTTCTTATTCACTTTCCTCATCTCTCTTTCCCTTTTTACTTACTCTACTAATTTTTACTTCCATTTCTTTACTTTCCTCATCTGTACTTCCATTTTCATTTATTTCCCTCATTTCTATTTACTTTTTCTTCATCCCTATTTCCTTTTTTATTTCCTTTCCTCATTTCTCTTTTCAGTTTACTTGCTTTTCTCATCTCTATTTCCATTTTATTTACTTTTCTCATCTCTGTTTCCTTTTCTCTTGAGTTTTTTTTCCTTCGCCTGTTGAGAGTCGCGCAAGAGGTATGGAAGGAAGGAAGGGAACGAAAAGTATAAAGAAAAAGTTGCCGGCATTTCCTTGATACTTCGCGAGTCCCCGAGGAAAATATGGAGAGAAAAGTGTAAATATAGTGTTCTCGTTTAAAAGCAACGTGTTAGTCTTCCTTTCCGAAACGCGAAGTGAAGAAAGGCGTGAGGGGAAGATGGAAGGAAGGAGGGAAGGGAAGCGGAGAGGAGAAGAGGAGGAGAAAGATTGTCCCTGGTTATGCTCCGACACCATCACCACCAAACCATCACCATCTACACCATCACCACCAAACCATCACCATCTACACCACCACCACGGCCTATTCTCCAGTACACACAAATCACTACCGTAAAGATCACCATCATCATTCTCCTCTCTCAGTCCTTCACCATTTCACATACAGTCCACACCATTAACATTTTTACCATTATCATTTTTTTTCATCCCCTAGTACTTCACCATTCCACTCAGACCACACCACTCACTACCATGACGATCACCATCATTGCCACCGCTCTCCTTATCTCAGTTCTCCCTCCACCGTTTCACTTCACCTCTTCCAACACCAATTACCATCGCCAATTAAAATCACCGCCACCCCAGTTTTTCGACTTCTAGAGAATGTTCAGAGATTGTCTTCTTTAATTGCTTACTTTGCCTCCTGGGGAAAGTCTGGAGATTGCAGAGTTACCGGGGGAGTACTAGAGGATTTGGGGCATTTCCAGTTCGTTGTTTTAGTGTTGACTCGAAAGGAAACAAAACATGGGACGAGAAGCAAATAAAGCGTTCAGCTGCATAAATCTTAGAGCTCAGACTTGAATTAACTTTCTTTGTTGACGAGAGATTCGCCACAAAGAACAAAGCCAATCCTTTAATATTGTCTTTCGTTCGTTCATTTAATTCTCCCTTTGCAGAGTTTAATTCTATTTGTTTGGCATAAAACCCAAGCGAGGAGAACAGTGCGTGGTGTAACAGCCTGCCGTGGCCAGTCGTTCATTGCACAGAAGCTCAGGGCGCGGCGGGGTCAATAGGAAGCACAACCAATGCCGCGGACTCTAGGCGGGAGAGCCGAAAATACACGCCCTTCATCAAGCAGCCCAAGACTCTACCACCGGACCACAGTGCTACCCCCCTTCTCTTTATTTTAGCGTTACTGCGAGAAAACAGAAATAAAAGTTCGAAGAAGAAAGTTTAAAGTTTATTCACATGTATAACAGCACCATCAACAACCACAGCAATAACAAGCAGTGCAGCCAACTCTTCTTCCTTTTAAAAACACACAACGCAACAAGAATGAACACAAAGCGGCACAATACCCTCTCCAGCTCCCCTTCTAATCCCTTATTCCTCCGCCCCCCTTTCCCCCCTCCTTCCCTCTTCTCCCCTCCGCTCCCTCAACTCCTTCCAAACTTACAACTTCCTTCCCACGCAAACACAGAACAAAGCACAGCCAATATTACTAATCCTTTCCCTGAGACTTTCCCCAAATCTCAAGAAGGCAAACTTACACCAACTTCCCTCTCTGTGTGCGGGGTGTGTGCGTGTGTATACGTGTGTGAGGGGGCGGAGGGGGGGAGGGTGTGTGTGTGTGTGTGTGTGTGTGTGTGTGTGTGTGTGTGTGTGTCGGTTCTGCCTCGTCCTCTGCCCTTTCGTGCTTCGCCTAAGATCGTTATACATGTCGAGAGAGAGAGAGTTCCGTCAAGTAGTTCTAAGTAGAGTTTTCTTTTGGAGTTAGCGTTAATGTCGAGTGGCGGAGAGTGAGTACATCAAAGGAAGGCTCATTTAATTAAGAACTCGGGGGCTATTAATTTAAACCTTTACGTCCTTGTGTGCTCCGTAACTTTAGAGGAGCCTAGAATGGCGGGGCAGCGCGGTATTACGAGGAAGCAGCGACGGCAACGAGCGGAAAACAGCGAGGCGTTGTTTTAAAGGTTTGATGATTACAAAATTTAACATAATCTGCTAAATAAGAATACATAAAATAAAAATATATACAGATTACTAAAAAAATAAAAAATAAACAAAAATAAATATACATGTATAAGATAAACAAACGTAAATAAGGTAGAATAAATCAAAGTCAATCTAATAATCTAATAAAATCTAATAATTCAAATGTCTAATAATCTAGAAAAATTAAAGAAGTACAAGGCGAGCGGAGATGAAACCAGCTCCATGGATCAAGAAACAGACAAAAATTAGAGATATTGTTATGACGATTAAGAACAAGAAATGGACTTAGACGGGTCACAACATACACAGACTCGATAAACCAAGTAAAGCCGTAATCCAGGAATTAATTAGTTAGGGCAGACAGAGGACCAGGCGGAGAGAGCAAACTAAATGGAGACTTTTAAACGGTACCCAAAAACAGGTGATTGCAATACTATGACATAACACGGCAACTCAGAAATTGAAGTCAGGGTGAACAGAGAACCAAGTGGAGAGAGCAAATTCAACGAAGACTCTAATTATTATGAGTCTAGCAGTACACAACAACAGAAGTGATTTAAGTACTTTAACATAACAGCGGCAGGCGGTAAATTGTTAGTCGGGGCAGAGAGAGAACCAGGTGGAGAGAGCAAATTCAACGAAGACTCTAATTATTATGAGTCTAGTAGTACATAACAGAAGTGATTTAAGTACTTTGACATAACAACGGCAGTCGATAAATTGTTAGTCGGGGCAGAGAGAGAACCAGATGGAGGGATGAAGTTCTATGAAGACTTTCTAAGAGTACAACACCCCGGCAACAATAGTAGTGATTCAAATACTGTGAGATAATAACAGCAAATCAGGAATTCTTGAAGTCAGGGCAGACAAAGAACCAGGTGGAGAGAGAGACTTAAATGAAGCTTTCCAAATGCGTATAAGACACCTGAACAACAGTGATTTGAATACGATGACAAACAGCGGCAACCTAGGAATTTGGGAAAGAGGAGTATTAAGACATTTCTCAACCCAAAACTGACTTATCTTTTGTCCACTCTTCTCTACTTTCTTTTATAGGGGCAATGCTAGCGTTTTTTTATACATTTTTACCCTTGATAGAAAGTTAGAGAAAGGTGGACAAAAAGAGGTCAGTTTTGGGTTGAGAGATGTCTGAATACTCCTCTTTCCTTCACTATAAAAAATAATTAAGTTAGAGCGGACAGATAACCAGAAGGAGAGATCAAGCTAAATAAAGACTTCCTAAGAGTGCATCCTAACAACAGAGAATCGAATACTATGACTCTCCATGTAACTTAACCATAGAGTGTGACGCAGAAAGATAGAAAGACGAACAACAGTTAGGACATGGGATCAGCATTCCGTAAGCCGGACAGCAACAAAACCTTGAGTAACTTGATCGTATAGCGTAAACATTGGAGAGAGAGAGAGAGAGAGAGAGAGAGAGAGAGAGAGAAAAGATGGATAAACAAGAGAAAACAACATAAGAAAACGCGTGTGAAGAGGTACTAGAAAAGAAATCGGAGAGACAGGCAGAAAGAGACAGACCAACCACCGACCGACAGACAGACAGACAGACAAATAGACCGAGAAAAACATCCACACCCACACAGCTCCCTCACTCACTCCGGACTGTGGCATTCCCTTAACTCACTGGATTCCTGAAACGTTCCTTTGAGATCAGTGAGAGCGAGGAGGACGCCGCCCGCCGCATGCCACTTCGATTCCCGGGTCATTCCTTCCTTCCTTGGTTTTATTTTTATCCCTCCATTCCTGTAGCGGCGAGTAGGGCGAGGGATGGGAGGCGAGGCTTGGGTGATGGGAGGATGAAATGGAGAGGAGCTAAAAGGAAGGAAAGGAAAGGAAACTGAGGGGAAGAGAGGAAGATTGAGGTGAAAACGATGGAGTATGAGGGAAATGGAAAGGAAATGAGGGAAATGATGGAAACTGTGAAGAAGAGAAATGAGCGAAAGGGAAGGAAAGAGAGGGAAGAAGAGAAATGAGAGGAAAGTGATGATAAGGATGGGAAAGTGAGATAAATTCAGGGTTGGAGTAATTGTAATTGTAATTTAATTGAAATGTAATCAATTACAGTATTATTGTAATTGAAAAGGCAATTATAGTAAGTAATTGTAAGTAATTAAAGGATGAGGTAATTTGTAATTTAATTGTAATTATAAAATGGAAGTGGTACTGGTCGAGCTCCATTAGGAGTGATGGGTTGCTTATCAGATTTAAATTTGCTGGTGACAGTCAGGAAGTCGGAGGCGGCCGCTCCGCCACTAGGATCAGTAGCGCGCGTGATGGGCACGTCCAGTTCCTGACCACGTCAAGTAGCTAATGTGTATTAAACGAGAAACAGACGGTCTTTTGCTGCTACTGCCCCCTGCGACGTAATTCAGTTCACTTCCTCCAAAACGTTCCTACAGTGAGGTTCAGTGACGCTGGCTGCTTACATGCTCGGCTTCTTCTTAAGGTAAGACGTGTAACTGTGAAGTGATGATATTTAGCACAGGGGTGATGTTCATTATGTAATTGTAATTGTAATTGAATTTGTTTTGAGGTAATTGTAATTGTAATGTAATTGCTATTTTCGAATGTAGTTACAATTGTAATTCAAAGTTTCTGAAAGTAATTGTAATTGTAATTGTAATTATATTTTTAAAGTGTAATTACTCCAAC
>NC_066552.1:10632526-10647526 GCF_024679095.1 Eriocheir sinensis
TTTTTGACGAGATTTTTTCAGGTTTCTTTTTCAATTCAGGTTTAGAGTTTTGGCTTATTTTTAAAGGAGACAGTTATGCACAATCTTATTTTCAGGGGTTTTTCGATTGCTAAGAAAAAAAACTCACATTGATCAGGTGCGAGGGGAAACATCAATTACAAAACAAATCATTTTTAGTACACCTGAGGGACAAAGGGTACGTTAATTAAAGCGAGCATACAGGTGTGGTTGGGTGGGGGGTGGGGGGTGAGGGGGGACAGAGGAGATCATTAATATTTACTGAGACAACACATGAGGAGGTGTTCGTAATGTTTCCATGAAGAGCAAACTGCAGCACACAACTCGTCCCTAAAGTGTTGCGTATTGCGTCTCCCAGGTCGAGTGTTTCTTGTTTGTGTTGCGAAGAGTGTTGTCCGGCGGCCCTAATGATGCTCGGAGTAACCAATGAATATGTAAAGTGTGTGTGTGTGTGTGTGTGTGTGTGTGTGTGTGTGTGTGTGTGTGTGTGTGTGTGTGTGTGTGTGTGTGTTTTACTTTTTTCTGAAGAAGTGGATGGGGAGGAGGAGGAGGAGGAGGAGGAGGAGGAGGAAAGGGAGGAAAGAATGAAAATGGAGGGAAAATAACAGGAAGTGGTCGAAGGAATGAGAAAGAGTGAGTTTGTGTATGTCTGTATGTTTGTGTATGTTTTGACAGATGAACAAACTAAACAACAACAAAACAAACACACAAACAAAGACGAAAAACCGCGGAAACAAACTAGAGGACTGACAGGTAAACAAAACAAACAACAACAAACATCGGCGACAGTGAAGCAACAAATAAACAACCACAAAAAAACAGGCATGAAAATAGATCACTCAACCCGACAAAAAATGAACCAACACACAAAAGGGGCAAATCGATGGACCACGTACGGATAAACAAACAAAAAGAACACATGGATGAACGGATGAATGGACTGGCGGCACTAATAGACTAATGGATGAACTGGGAACGTTTTTACCATTCCCTGCCCACATGAATCACCCATTAGCCTGGCTTTTATATTTCTGCCTCGTTGCTAATGTTATGCCATGGCGGGGAAGCGAGGAATCAATACATCGCAGAGAGACGGACAGATAGATAGGCAGGCGTATACCACCACCACCACCACCACCACCATCAAAATCACTGTTACTACCATCTTCCTTATCATCACCAGCATCATCACGGACTTACTACTTTCCTTTCTAGCATTGCAATCACCATTCACCCTATCGACATCACAGTTGAATTCAATTACTCACAGGCAGAAGCGTTCCGTTCGTCCCTAATCATTAATTCTTGTCGCATAATTTGTTAGGCTCCATATTAATACCAGGTAGAGAGAGAGAGAGAGAGAGAGAGAGAGTATGAGTATAGCCAAACACACCCGTTAATACACTTTGTAGTCCTGTTATTGAAAAGCAAGTGAATTTCCGGGAGAGAGAGAGAGAGAGAGAGAGAGAGACAACAAATAAACAAACAAACAGGCAAACAAATAAAAACAAAAAATGAAATGAAAGACAAATAGATGAGTAAGTAAGGAAGAAGAGCAGAGTAAGACAGGAAAAGGAGACATGCTCAGAATGGAAGAAATAAACGAATAATGAAGGAAGGAAGAAGAGCTAGAGGAGAGAATCAAGACGAAGTAAAGGAAACGTTGAAATAAGTAAAAAGTAGCACAGGAATAGCGTGCTTTGAAAGAGGAGATGAAGAGAGGAGAAAGGAATGGAAGGGAAGAAATGAGGGGGAAAGAGAGGGGAGCAAAATCGGTCGCAGAAGGAGTGGAGGAGTTGAAGAAGAGATGAACTAAGTGAGGAAGAGAAAGAAAGGGGAGGGGAGAGATGGAATGAAGAAAGTAGGTGTATTTGAAGTAGCTCTGACAGTAGATGAAGAGAGGAGGAAGATATGGAAGGAAAGAAATGAAAGAAGTGGAGGACGAAGAGAGGAATGCATGCTCGGTCGAAGAGGGTTTAGAGAATGAGAGAGATGAACTAAGTGAGAAAGAGAAAGAAGGGGAAGGGAAGAGAAGGAATGGAGAAGGAAGGTGTATATATTAACCAGCTCAGACAGTAGCCACAAAAATATATACCCGGTCAAAGGAGAAGTAGAGAGAGAGAGAGAGAGAGAGAATGTTGTACGTAAGGATGAGAAAGGGAGAGAGAGAGAAGGCATGAGGAGGGCAGGTGTGTATCAAGCAGCTCTGACAGTAGGCACTAAACATCTCGATACACCTGACAAATATAAATGTGAGACTCCCTGATTGGCGTGGGACGGGGAATTCCCTCACCTGTGTCCCGATAATTACATGCCTCGACTCACCTGCCTCACTCCCTCGTCTGGGCGGGTACCTGGGGGGGGGGGGGGAGGTGGAAGGCTTAATGATCTTTGCAAATAAAAGCAAAAAATAGTAATGCAGCGCCGCCACCAACATCAGTACAAGTAAACGCTTTAATTGCTACATATGTTGGTGTGTGTACTGCGACTACCACCACTACTAATTATGTTAATGGTAATAGTAATTTTCTCACATCCTTCAACGCAGCACCACACCCACAACGACAATGAACTATGAACTTTAAAGTATAATGACGAATTAATAGGAAGAGGAGGAAGAGGAGTTGGAATAGGAGGAGTGATAGTAAAGTAGTAGAAGTAATAGTAGCAGTAGTAGAAATATAAATAGTAGTAGTAGTAGTAGTAGTAGTAGTAGTAGTAACAACTAGACGCATAGCACTCGGAGAGTGCACACCTCCGCCAAAGATCGTCCTGAAAATTGATATGGGCATCAACTGTGATCCTATGCATCATTGGAAGCATTTGTTTCGAAATTTGATGAAATTCAATTTTTTTGGAAACTTTAACCTTGGGCGAATTTTTCGAGGTCAAGGTCAAAGGTCAAGGTCAAGGCCATGCAAGGTGCATCATGTGGAAGCATTTGTTTCGAAATTTTATGAAATTCTATTTTTTTTTAAACTTTGACCTTGGGCGAACTTTTCTAGGTCAAGGTCAAAGGTGAAGGTCAAGGCCATGCAAGGTGCGTCTTTCCATGAGCTAAAATATGAACCAGTCTGAAGTCTCTACGATGAAGAGAACCGAAGTTACGCCCAATCTGACGTTTTGTGCGACCTTGACCTTGACCTTTGACCTTTGACATCAAAAAATTGTGCACAGGAGACTGTTAACGAACGAACAAACAAATAAATAAATAAACATACTGACCGGACCGAAAATATAACCTCCTTCCAACTTCGTTGGTGGAGGTAATAATGATAATAATAATACTGAAAAACTATTACAATATATATCCATCAGTCTTTCAAAATAAAACATCAACAGCAATGATAACAACAGCAATATCAGCATCAGCATGCCATCTCTCTTCCCCCCCCCCCCTACACACACACACACACACACACACACACACCGCTTCCCCCCGCCCCGTGTAATGAAAACAGCGTATCATTAATGCACAGCCAACCGTTAACAGCACAGCAAAAATATAAACACAAGAGCCAATTAAACACGAACCGCCAACGTCGTACATAACAAAAAACACGACCGTAAATATCAACAACAAAACTATAGGAGTATTTTATTTCACTACTACTACTACTACTACTACTACTACTACTACTACTATGTATCTCACTATCTGTCTATCTCTTTGTTCCCTTAACCTCAGAAATGTGTCTACATTTTACACACACCATCTCACACACTCCTTTCCTTCTCCTCCTCCTCCTCCTCCTCCTCCTCCATTTTGCACGAGTACAAGGTTCTCTCTCTCTCTCTCTCTCTCTCTCTCTCTCTCTCTCTCTCTCTCTCTCTCTCTCTCTCTCTCTCTCTCTCTCTCTCTCTCTCTCTCTCTCTCTCTCTCTCTCTCTCTCTCTCTCTCTCTCTCTCTCTCTCTCTCTCTCTCTCTCTCTCTCTCTCTCTCTCTCTCTCTCTCTCTCTCTCTCTCTCTCTCTCTCTCTCTCTCTCTCTCTCTCTCTCTCTCTCTCTCTCTCTCTCTCTCTCTCTCTCAAGTCGGGTAATAATATAAAGTGATGTGTTTGTCCGTTCTCTTTTTTCTTTTTCTTGTCTTTTTTTTTCTCTTAGCGTCGGAAAAGATTATGTCTCGACAGTTTGCAACTTTAAGTATACGAGGACAACAGCTTCATCTTTTTTGCCCTTTTTCCTTTTTGCTCCTCCTCCCCCTCCTCCTCCTCCTCTTTTTTTTTTCTCCTCCTGCTTCTCCTTCTCTCCTCCCTCTTCCCTTTCCCTCACCTCAGGTTTCTTTTTATCTTTTCTTTCCTTCTTGCTCCTCCTCCTCCTCCTCCTCCTCCTCCGCCTACTCCTTCTCTTTTTCCTTCTCTTCCTCCTTCTCTCCCGTTCCTTCATTTGCCTCCTCTCTCGTCTCTTTCTTCATCCTCATTCTCTTATTTTCTATTTTCTTTTATTCCACATCTCCATTATTTCATCTCTCTTCTTTATTCCTTCTTGTTCTCATTTTCTTCGTCGCTCTCTTCCTCTTTCTTCACCCCTCTTCTTTTTTTTTCTTCCTCCTCTGCTCCATTTTCTTCTTCGTCCACTTCTTATTCTTTTCCCTCCTTTGTCGTTCTTTTCTTCTCCTTTCCGTCGTTTTCGTCTTCCTCCTCCTCCTCCTCCTCCTCCTCCTAATTTTGGTCTTCCTCATCCTTCTCTATTTTCTCTGCTCACCTTTATTTCTCCTCCTCATTCCTTCGACTACTTTATGTTATTTTCCCTCCATTTTCATTCTTTCCTTCTCCTCCTCCTCCTCCTCCTCTTCCTCCTTCTCCTCCTCTTCCTCCTTCTCCTTCTCCTCCTCCTCCTCCTTCTCCTCCTCCCCTTCCACTTCTTCATAAAAAAGTAAAACACACACACACACACACACACACACACACACACACACACACACACACACACACAGGGGCTCCATCGCTACACTTTGTTTCCTCGACTGCATTAAGACCCAGAGTTTTTTTTTTTCCTTTCGATAACTGGAAAGTCAATTATATTTCGTTCCTCTTGAGATCCGGCGGAACGCGTTTGTGCCTGAAATATTCGCGCCGCTTCCCGGAACTTTGCCGCCGCTCACTAATAATAGGAATTGGGTTTATCATCTCCGTCACCGCGCGCGTTCACGGGACTGAGTGGAAATTTTGGATAGGGCAGTAAGATTTTTTTTCTCACTCAGTCGCTTTTTTTATATATATATATGCACAGTAATGGAGGATTCTTTGAGGTCCATTTTGTTTTGTTTTACTCTATTTTTTTTTTATTGGTGCTTCGTGTATTGGGATGTTTTTCTTTTTTTTCTTCAATACAGGAATTTACTTTGTTGTTTATTTGTTATTTTGTGTCGTTTTTTTAAGTGCTGCCTGGAGGGTCGGTAGGCTTCCTTGAGGGGCCTCTTGTGCGTCCCCAAGCCGTTAGTGACGCAGACGAATTTAATTTATAGTGGATATGGTGTTATATGCCTCTTGCTTGGCCCATGCTGCCCCTCGGTGTTCCTCTTGATCGTAATCGCTGAAGTTAGGGTTAATTGAAGATCTGGGCAGCGTGTGGGTAATCTTCCGCCACTCAGCGATGGTTTAAAGAATCAGCGTGTTTCGGTGGAGCTCGAACCTAAGCTCACAGGCTCACCACGCCCGCACCCTGTTGTTGCTGTTGTTGTTGTTCACTACATATTTTTTTCTTCTTGGGGTTGGTGGATTGTGATATTTTGTTTGATTATTTAAGTACAGTTTGGGTTTTGAATTTTTATATGTTTGTTGTTGAATTTATTTATATATGCGTTCTTTTTTTCTTTCATCGGTTTTCTTCTTTCAGGGTGGGGGGGGTGGGGGGGAAGGTGTTATCGTCTCTTGAAATTAGCATAACTACTTTTTTTCCCTTGGCAGACCATTCCATTTCTCCCCTTTTTTGTTGTTAAAATTTCACGTGTTCTTTTAGTTTTACATTTCATTTCTTCGTAGGAATGGGGAATTTTTGCTTTTCAAAATCTATAAAAAAAATATTTGCTTCCCTCTCCGTTTCTCCATATCTTAACTTCTTCCCCCTTTTTCCCTCTCCAACCGCCCCTCTTTTCCCCTTTCCCCCTTTTTTTTCCCTCTTCAGATTCCCCCATAACGTAATTAACATTCTTACTTACATATTTTACTATTTCCAATTTTCCTTTCGATGAATTTTCTTGTTATTTATTTCCTGACATTTTGCTCATCTTGCTTCCTCTTCCCATATTACCAAGGCGCATTTCATATCGTTATTTCCATATTTTACCTGTGATGCATTTTCTTGTTATATATTTTCCTACCTTACATTGTTCATCTTGTTTCCTCCTCTTTCCTTCCCATGACGCATTACATATTTTCTATATCACTATATCTACTTTTACCTTCGATGTATTTTCTTGTTTATATTTTCCTGACTTACATTGTTCATCTTCTTTCTCTCACTTTCGCTTCTCCCTCAGGTCATTCCGTCTCTCCCCGCGTCATTCTCCACCTCTGTATTGCCTCGCGTCTCATTACAGGTGTTCAAAATGATTAACTTACCTGTGAGTGTCGGGAGGAAAGGTGTGATCAGCAACCCTGTCAAACAACTAACGGGGACTTTTTGTCAACGGAGTTTAATACCGCTGTAGCGTGTCTGTTTTGGTTTGACTGTATGCTAAGTGTTTTGGTGAAGCATTACGAGCCTAGAACATGATATAAAATGGGTGTTATTTTCTTTTTTTATCTTTTTCCTGTTTATCTTTGCAACTTTTTTCCTCTTTTCGCTTCTTGGCCCTCTAATATAATACTGTAATCGTTATTCTCTGCTCTCTCCTCTTCCTTCTCGTATTTTTCCTATTTCTCATTCGCAAATCTTCTCCATCTTCATCTTTTCTTATTTTTCCAGTTTATTTTTACTTCTCTACCCTCTTTTTGCCTCTCTGCTTTCTCTTATGTATTTCTAATCATTATTCTCTTCTTTCTTCCCTGTCTTTTCCTATTTCTCCACTTTCTCCTCCGTAAATTTTCTCTGTTTTTCTCTTCCTCTTTCTATTTCCAGTTTTCTATTCCAATTCTAACTCCGATTTCTCCTCCTATTCCTATTTAGTTTTTTTTTTATTCCTCTTCCAGTTCCTATTTATCTTCCTATTCCTATTCCAGATTTTATTCCTATTCCAGTTTCAGCTATTCTTCCTATTCAGTTCAATTTCTCTTCCTATTCCCAGATTTCTTTTCCTTTTCCACATCCTATTTATCTTCCTATTCCAGTTTAATTTCTCTTCCTATTCCTATTCCACTTTTATTTATCTTCCTAATCCTATTCCAGTCTTCTATTCCTATTCATATTCCAGTCTTCTATTCCTTTTCCAGTTCCTATTTTTCTTCCTACTCGTATCGCAGTTTTTTACTCCTATTTCAGTTCCTCCTCCTCCTCCTCCTCCTCCTCTCAAAGTGAACGAGCAACCATTCAGCTTTTTTTTTTTTTTTTTTAGCCAGGCCGCGTTCAAAACGGGCCTTTAATCCGCCCTTTAATGAGTGTTCGAGTAATCACGAATATCACGCCAACATTTCTCCTTCACACACACACACACACACACACACACACACACACACACACACCAAACAGACAGACAAACAAACAAACATTCACAAACAAACTCTATCTCTCTCTCTCTCTCTCTCTCTCTCTCTCTCTCTCTCTCTCTCTCTCTCTCTCTCTCTCTCTCTCTCTCTCTCTCTCTCTCTCTCTCTCTCTCTCTCTCTCTCTCTCTCTCTCTCTCTCTCTCTCTCTCTCTCTCTCTCTCCTTTCATCTCTTGGTCAAAGGTTTCAGGTCATTTTAAGCAAAGTAACTTCTTGCACCTAACCGGATTTTGCATTGAAAGAGCAAATAAGTCGTCCTCCTCCTCCTCCTCCTCCTCCTCTTCCTCTTCCTCGTCGTCCTTCTCCTTCTTTTCGCCCTCTTCCTGCTCCACCCAATTACCTGTGTATGGTACCTTAGCGCACCTGTGTGATTGTGCTGCCACGTTTTATTTACCTGGTTAATTTGTTTACTCCAGGTCTGTAATTACTTGTAGGGAGGCGCCATTTGTTTGCCTGTGTGTGTAGGGAGGGAAGGGGGAGGGGGCTTGTGTGGGTGTGGGTGTGGGTGTGTGTGTGTGTGTGTGTGTGTGTGTTAATTACCAGGTGTATCCGAAAGCTGTCTGGCATTCGGTTGGACAGGTGATGGTGGTGGTGGTAGTGGTTGTTGTAGCTGTGGTTGTAGTGGTGATGGTGATGATGGTGTTGGCAATGGTAGTGAGCAGAGAGGGTGGCAGTGGTAATTGTAGTGGAGGTGGTTGTAATAGTATTGGTGGTGGTGGTTATGGCGGTAGTAATAGCAGTAGTAGAAATTGCAGTGGTAGTGGTGGTGGTGGTGGTGGTGGATATATTGATGGTGATGAAGATGACTGACATATACAATTTTCCTTTAGGAGTGTAATTTCCCTTCCCTAGCTCACTATTTTGGCTTCTATAACACTAATATTTTCCTCACTATACCGTCACTGTACTCCCTTCATTGTATATTTTTTTTTCCACTTCTATCACACTCAGTTATTAATCTTTATATCAATCCTGTTTTTCTCTCTATCCAGTTACATCCTGCCCTCCATATCTGTTTCCTTCTTTATACAAGCATTTCCTTCGTTCTATCAACCCTTCCATCGCCTCTTCATGACTTAATTCCTCTTTTTTATCAATTTGAGTTTTTTTTTTTTTGTAGTCTTATGTCATTATTATTATCCTTCCATCACACTATTATTTCCGTCTACTCACAATTTTTTTTCATCTCTCGCTTCATTATACCATTGTTTCTTCTTCCTATCAAGTATATATATCTTCCTTCTTATCATTCCTTCATTATATCGCGGTTTTTCTTTCTTCTCCTTCTCTCATTTCATCATACCACTGTTTCTCCTTCTTTAAGCAATACATATTTCCCTCCTCTTTCCTTTCCTTCCTTCCAACACATCATCTAAGCCTTATATTTTACCATCTTTTATCACTTTCTTCTTTCATTTCATCTCACTATTGTTTCTCCTTCCTATAAGTTACATATATCTCCTTCGCCTTCTCTTCCCTTCCTTCGAACACTTCATCATTCTACTGTTTCTTCTTCCTTTGAACATTATACTTATCCGTCTCTTTGTCATGTCTACTCTCCTTCATCATCTCACTATTGTTTCTACTTCTCTAAGCAATATATATTTCCTTTCAGTTCTCTTTCCTTCCTTCCGACACTTCATCACTTTGCCATATCGGTCACAGCCGCCCCCAGCGCCCTCTCGCGGCCCAACACGTCTTCCTAAAGGACACTGATCCGTAGAAGGAGGCGGGGGAGGAGCGGACATCTCGCTTCCTCACTCCTTATCCTCCTTATCCTCTCCTCCTCCTCCGCCTCCTCCTCCTCCTGAGCCGGGTATCAACTGCCTCCTATCAAGTAAGAAGCGCCTCGAATCCCCACCACAAAGGAGAGATAACAGGGAGTTCATGGTGGAGGTGGAGGTGGTGGTGGTGGTTATGGGGGGTGATAGTGGTGGTGGTGGTGGTGGTGGTGGTGGTGGTGGTGGAGGGGGGTTGTAGTGGTGGTGGTGGTGGTGGTGGTGTGGGTGGTGGTGGTGTTAAGTGATGATGGAGTGCGTTGAGGGTGATCCTGCTGTTCTCTTCCTCCTTTTTTTCTTCTCCGCTGGCTCAGTGATGGTGATGGACGACGAAGAGGAGGAGGAGAATGAAAAAATAGAGGAGGAGAAGGAAGCGTGAAAACATCGAAGCTAGGAAAAGCAGGCGAGAGAAAGCATATTGGCGACAACGAGTCTAGCTATATTAGTAATTTAACCTGTTTTTACTAATCTAACCTATTTTTAGTGATTTGACCATTTCTTTCCGTCAGTTATATTTCCTTCCTCTTCTCCTTCCTTCCTTCCTTCTTTCCAACACTTCATCTTGGCATTATATTTTACAGTCCTCTTTCATCCCTTCTCTCACTTAATAACATTGTTTCTCCTTCCTCTAAGCAATATATATTCCCTTCATCTTCTCTTCCCTTCCTTCCAGCACTTCATCATAGCATTATATTTTTTTCCGTTTTCTTATCATTCGTTCTCTCACTTTGTCATGGCATTGTTTCTCCTTATTAGAGATTCAGCCCATTCCTAGTGATTTAACATTTTCCGGTCACTCCTCTGATGGTGTGATTGAATACAAAAGCGTTTATTTCACTCGGTCTGTCAGGCAACAACGATTTAATGGCGTAATCAGGGTCCTTTTGAAAGCCTTTGCAGTCAGCCGTGGTGTGAACTCTTCCCAGAATTTCAGCTATTTGCACAAAACACGAAATTAAAGGTTTTAGTATGGCCGCGAAAGCGTTGATATATATCATAATGAGCATGGCTCCCAACACTGGTTCGCTTAGCAATACTCCGCTAGTGACAGAGCCGCTAGAAAGCCTGTTCCCTGGTTTCATTTTCGCTCCTTTCTCCACTAAGTGAAGTACAGTACGGTTGTTTCCGGTGAGCCAAATGCCTGAAGCTCTTGTAGGAAATGTTTATGCGGCACCTTGTTTAAAAAGCTCTCGAAGAAGGTGGTAGATGAAGACGAGAGAAGACCAGACATAAGATTGTCTCCGGGAAGCCAAATGAATGTAGCGTTTTTAGGATGTTCGTTGCGGAACCTTGTTTAAAAGCTCTCGAATAAAGAGGTAGAAGGAGAGAAAGAGAGATAAATAGTACACATACGGTCGTCTCCGCGAAGTCAAATGACCGTAGCTCCTTTAGGAAATGCTCGTGCGGTACATTGCGAAGAAGCTCTCAAAGAAGGAGAAGGAAGGTGTACAAGGAGGAAAGGAGAAGATAAGTACAACCATACACATAGAATGGTCTGCGGGAAGCCAAATGACCGTAGCCCTCTTAGGAAATGTTCGTGCCCTAACGTCAAAAATCTCCCGAAGAAAGAGAAAGAAGGGAAAAGAAGAGAGATATAAAATAGGTACACACAAACACATAAGGTTGTTTTCGCTAACCAAGTGGCTGTAGCTGTCTTAGGAAATGTTAATGCGGTACCTTGCCATAAAGCTTTCGACTGAGGAGAAAAAGATGGAAGAAGAGGAAGAGAGAAAATAAATACACGCAGACATTAGTACGTTTTCGCTAACCAAATGAATGTAGCTCTTCAAGGAAATAAATGTTTGCGCGGTACCTTGTCAAAAAGCTCTCGAAGAAGGAGAAAGAAAATAGAAGAAGAGAGGAGGAACGTACACACATACACAACCACCAAAACAACCTCAGCTACACTTTTAACTCCTTGCGTGATGTGTGACTTACCTGTATGATCACCTCACCTGTACGCTGCTGGTAAGCCAACCCCAATGTTACGTGTCCGAGCTATCTCACGTGGGTATACGTTCATCACTTGTGAGTGTCGGATTTACCTGACGAACCGGTGGAAAACAGAGGCGAAAAAGAAGAAGAGTAAAAATGTTAGTGATGGAGCATACGATAAAAGAAATAATAAAGGATAGAAAAGAGAAGAAAAAATATGAGTGTATAAAGCAATGTCTGCCCGAGGGAAGAGTGGAAACAAACGAAACAAGAATAAATAAAAGGTTAGAGAAAAAAAAATAGTAAAAGAGGAAAAAATAAAGGCGAGAAAGAATAAAGGGCGTGAGCAAAAGGCATCACTTAATTGAGAAAGAAGAGGAGAAAAGGAGAGGAGAAAGAAAAATACTGAAAAATCAAAGAAAGAATTAGGAGATTAACGAGAGAAAAAGTGAATAGAAAATGATTAGACAGAAATGATCAAAGATGAGAAAGTATCGCAGGAGTGTATTCATCATCGTCATCATCATCATCACCCTCATCATCACAACTATCATTCTTATTACTACTATCACTACCAACATTATTACTATTATTATTATTATTATTATTATTATTATTATTATTATTATTATTATTATTATTATTATTGTTGTTGTTGTCATCATTAATTCCAGAGTAACACAAACCGTCGAGCCAAATTAATTAACCATATCAATAAATAAAAATACGGGAGGCTGCTCGCTGCTGGATGGACAGACATAAATATCATTAATTAACTTTATTTATACTTCAGCACATCCCCAGAGAGCACGGGTATAAAACACGTGCACGGGGAGCGAACCGATGGGGGGGAGAGAGAGAGAGAGAGAGAGAGAGAGAGAGATGGAAAAGAAGGAAAAGTTATATAAAAAAATGGAAAAAAATAGAGGAAGGGCAAGGATTATAGGAAAGGGGAAGAAAAGAAGAGAAGGAAGATGGTAAGAAGCGTTGGGAGGAGAAAGGAGAGGATAAAAAGAGGATGTGAAGAAGAGAGAGAGAGAGAGAGAGAGAGATCTACATATACAGCGAGAGAAGGATTGACTTATGTCTATATATAACGTTATAATTCTCTCTCTCTCTCTCTCTCTCTCTCTCTCTCTCTCTCTCTCTCTCTCTCTCTCTCTCTCTCTCTCTCGATGAATGTATATATATTCTCTACCTTTTATAACTTAGAAGGAAAGAAGTGGATGGATAAGAAATGAGAAATCTGTACAAGGGTTTTAGAATATTATCTTGACCATTATTAATGTTATGGTTATTATTATTATTATTATTAGTAGTAGTAGTAGTAGTAGTATTTCTATTATTATTATTATTATTATTATTATTATTATTATTATTATTATTATTATTATTATTATTATTATTATTATTATTATTATTATTATTATTATTATTATTATTATTATTATTATTATTATTATTATTATTATTATTATTATTATTATTATATGGTTATTTATTACCATTATTATTAGTATTATTGTTATTAGTATTATTGTTTTTTTATTGTTGTTATTATTAGTTTTGTTATTATGATTATAGTTATTATTTATATACAAGTGAAGGTAATAGGCATCTAGATTAAGAGAAGAGAAGGTAAATGAAAATAAGAGAAGAGAGGAGAAGAGAAGAGAAGCGAAAAGAAGGGAGTGAAGAGAAGAAAGCTGAAAAAATGGAAGAGAAAGAAAGGGAAAGGTCGAAAAAGGACGAAATAGCTATGGATGGGAAGGGAAGGGAAGGGAATGGAAAAGAAAAGGAGAGAAAAAAAGAAAATGGAAGAGAAATGATAGGAAGAAAAGGGAGACGAAGGGAGGAGAAGGGAGAAGGAAAGAGAAGGGAGAGAACGGGTTACTGGCCAGTCCCCTCGCCTTCAAACTGAATATGGGGTATGTATGGGAGACCGATACCCGCCCCCCCTGGCCCACCCTCCCCCCTGGACGTCCCCTCCCCTACCGAGTCCCCTTCACTCTGTACCTCCATTCCTGACACCCCTCTCTCCACCCCCACGTCCAAATCCTCCTCCTCTTCCTCCTCTTCCTCTTCCTCCTCCTCTTCTTCCTCGTCCACGTGTAGAGATGAGGTTGAGATTCTTCCTCCTCCTCCTCCTCTTTCTGATCCTCCTTCGTCTTCCTCCTCCTCCTGGGTTTGAGTTGCGCTTCTTCTTCTTCTTGCCTCCTCCTGCTCCTCCTCCTCCTCCCTCTCCTTCTGCCGTTGGAGCTCGGCGAAGGATGGGACGGAGTTCTTTTTTGGGCGTCCTTTGGGTTTCGTGGGAGGCTCCTTGCTGCCCTCCTGCATGACCTGAAGGAACCATAAATAGAAGAGAATGAATGGAAGGGAAAAGAAAGAGAAAGGATAAAAGATAAAAGAAAGAGAAAGAATAAAAGGTAAAAGAAAGAGGAAAGGAATAAAAGGAGATAAATAAAAGAGGAAGAAATTAAATAAAGTAAATAGATAAAAGATAAATAAAATAGATCAATAAATAAAAAAAATAGATAAATGAATGAGAAATAAAAGAAATGAAATAAATAAGTCAAAGAATAATAGGGAATAAATGAAACAAGAAAAGAATAAAATGTAAAAAAAGGTGAAAGTTCCAGAAATCGAGGAGAAAGAATAAAAGGAAATTAATAAAAGAGGAAAAGAATACAAGGCAAAAGAAATAGAGGAGAAAGAATAAATGGTAAAAGGAAGAGAAAGAATAAAAGATAAAGGAACAAAAGATGAAAGAGAGCAAAAAGAGGCGTTCGTCTGATGAAGGAGAGGAGAAAAGGACACGAAAAAAAGGGATATTGAAAGATTACCGTAACGAAAGAAGTGAAGATGAGAAAAAAAATGTGTAGAGAGAAAATATCAAAGGTGAGAAAGAATTATAGTGGTGTCTTCATTTTCACAGTCATCATCATCATCATCATCATCATCATCATCATCATCATCATCACTATCATTGTTATTGTTTGTTCATCCACTTTCCAGCAACATCTATGATAGTTTAGGTCATCATCATCATCATCATCATCATCATCATCATCATCGTCATTATAACTGCCCTTCCTTTACGCTATTGATCATCGTCATCATTACTATCCTGACCATCTTCAACGCTATCACCATCAGTAGAGGAAGAAGAAAAAGAAGAAAGATGATGAACAGAAAAAGAAATAGAAGATGAAAAATGAAGAAAGGAAAAAGTAGAAAAGAAGTAGAAAATGAAGAAGGAAAAGAAAAGACCAAAAGAAGTAGGAAAATGAGAAAAAGTAGAAAAGGTAGAAAAGAAGCAGAAAGTGAAGAAGGAAAAGAAGAAAAGAGCAAAAGAAGTAGGAAAATGAGAAAAAAGTAAAAAGTAGAAAAAGATGAAAAAAGGGAGAAAGAAAAATAAGAAGAAAAATATGAACATCGTCTCTCAGGGTTTCATGGAACAAACTACAACAATGCACTGAGCTCCTCCTCCTCCTCCTCCTCCTCCTCCTCCTCCTCCTCTTTCTCCTCCTCTTTCTCCTCCTCTGACTCAGTTTTTCCTTTGTTATAAGTCGTCCCCACCAGCATCATCACCTTCACCACCACCACCACCACCAGTACCATCATT
>NC_066552.1:10650026-10657526 GCF_024679095.1 Eriocheir sinensis
CTAGGGAAAGGGCGAGTGAGATTTAGGTAAGATGTACAAGTAGGAAGAGAAGGTAAATCTGTGGGGAAAGGGAGCATGTAGTTAAGGCAAGGGTAGAGTCGTGCAGGTGTTAGAGAGAGAAAGGCAAGGATGCAGCAAAAGGGTGGGTGCAGTTTAGGTATGGTCGAATAGCACAGATGATGAAGGTAAGACTTGGGAAAGGAGAAGTGCGGTTTAGGCAAGGGCAGATCGTACAGGTGATAGGAGGAGAAAGGTAAAGCTGTAGGAAAAGGATGACCTCGGTTTATCAGGGGTAATATCGGTGTTAAGGAAGAGGGTAAGAGTGTAGGGAAGGGAAGGATGGTTAGTAAGGTATGACTGAGTGTGGGAAGATACAGGTGAGAGAGAGAAAGGTAATAGAAACCACTGAAAGGAAGAGTGAAGCATAGGTGAGTGTAGTGAGCTTCGGGTGTGAGAGATATAGGTAAGGGAACTGTGATAGGCAAATATATAGGAGAGGAATAAAGGTGAGGCAATATACAGGTAACATATAGGTAGGTAAAAAAATGGGAGGAGGTAAATGGGAAGAAAGGGGAATATAGAGATAGGAGAGGAGGTAAAGTAATAATGCAGGTGAAGAGGAGGGAAAATACAGATAGGTAGAAAGAGAGGTAAAGGAAAGGGAAGGTGATCTCTCTGACGCAGGTGATTGGTTTTGAAGCGTTACATAGAGGGCGTTGATTGGCCAGTCCGTCTCTCGTGTCGTCCAATGGTGGGGCTTCGAGGGGACGCCACGCACCTGACAGACCGACTGACTGATGGAGAGGAGGAGGAAGGAGAGGGAGAGGAAGAAGGAGGAGGAGGAGAGAGGAGGATGCCATGAGTTAAATATCAAAGTGAATCCGCTTAAGAACATTTACCGGCACTGTGAATTCGTCCTCAACCTCCCTCAGTTCTCTTCACTCCCTCCTCCACTTCTCTCCTCCCTCTTCAACTTCTCTCTCTCCTCCACCTCTCTCCCTACTCAGCTTCTCTTCTCGCTCTTCCCTTTCTCTTCTACCTCCTTCACTGCTCTTCTCTCCCTCCTCCACTTCTCTCCCTCCTCCACTTCTCCCTCCTCCAACTCTCTCCTCCGCCTCTCTCCCTACTCAGCTTCTCTTCCTGCTCTTCCCTTTCTCTTCTACCTCCTTCACTTTTCTTCTCCCTTCTCCTTCTCCGTGTCTTTTCATTTTTTCCTTCTTCCATCTTTCGTTTTCCTTTATTTCCCCACTTCCACCACTTCATTTTCTTCTGTTCCTCTTTCTATTCCACTCACCTTTATCAATCCACCATCAGCTAACTTATGTAATCCACCTCCATTATCTACCATCCCTTTTTAATCCCTTTTACCTAACTATCCACACCCATTTCTCCCTTCTTTTCCACACCATTCCCTCACCTACCCTTCCTGTTCCTGCCTCTCTCATTTCCTTCCTGCCCCTTCCTCTCGTTCTCTGTTCCTGATCCTTCCTCATCCTTACACCTTTTTCATACCTTCCACCTAACAATCCACAACCCTCTCACCCTTTCTATCTTCCTTCCAGCCCCATTCCCTCCCTCTCTCTTCCTCTCCTTTTCTTCCTGACCCCTTTTATCTATCTCCCTTTCTCACTGCCCCCTTTTCCCTCTCTCCCTTCTTTCTTGCCCCATTCCCCTCCCTATCTCCCTTCTTTCTTGCCCCATTCCCCTCCCTATCTCCCTTCTTTCTTGCCCCATTCCCCTCCCTATCTCCCTTCTTTCTTGCCCCATTCCCCTCCCTATCTCCCTCCTCTCCTTCCTGTTCCTGCCCCTCTCCCTCCTTTCCCTCACCTTCCTCTCTCTTTCTCATTTCCTTCCTCCTCGTAACTATCCACAACCTACTTCCTCTCCCTCCTTTCCCACTCCATTCCCTCTCTCTCCTTCCTTCCTCCTCCACTCTCGCTTCCTTCCGCCCCTTCCTCTCTCTCCCTCCCGTTCTTCCTCCTCCTCCAGAGACACAAGATCGGTTCCTAAGCCTCGTGTGTCGCCCCGCCTCGCCTCTCCGCTCCGCTGCCTCCTCACGGCTGCCTTTGTGATGACTCGCGCCATAAAGTGTTCGCCGAGACGCTCCGTAACTCTCGCTAACCTTCGCAGAGCTTCGCCGTCACTCCTCCATCAGCCCAAAGCCTCCGCCTCCGCCTCCGCCTCTTCCTATTCCTTCTCCTCCGCCTCCTCCTCTGCCTGTTCTTTCTCCTGGTTCTAATAATTCTTCCTACTCTTCCTCTTCCTAGTTTTCTTCTTTTTCCTTCTGCTTCCTCTCTTCCTTTTCTTACCTTCCTCTTTTTCAGTTTTTTTTCTTTTTTTCCTACAGTGATTTCTTCTTTTCCTCCTCCATTGTGTGCTGAGACCTTCTTGTTCATCGTCATGCAGTTATTTTCTATTTTCTTTGCTCTTTTCGTTTTCTTTGTTTTTTCCAATTTTTATTTTCCATCTTCTCTTCATCCTCTTCCTCCCCATTCTCCTCCTCATCCTCCACTCCTTCACACTCCTTCTGTCTCACCATTTCATCATCCTTTCACATTTCTAAAACCATTCATCCCTCCTTCACTCTTCATGTCTTTCTCCCTCCCTCCTCGTCTCTACTTCATTCACTCCTTCCTCCTCTACACTTATTCACTCTACATATCTCACTCCCTCTTCGTCTCTTACTTCCCTCCACTACTTGACTTCCTTCCTTTAACTCCTCCTCACTCCTTCACACTCTTCCTGTTCCCCTATTTCATCATCAGTCACTTCCTAATTCACTCTTTCATGTTCTACTCCGTCTTACCTCGCCTCTCCTTCCTTCACTTCTTCACACTCCTCCTTTTCCCCCATTCCATCATCCTTGCACATTCCTTATTTACTCTTTCATGTCTTACTCTCTCTCTTACCTCGCCTCTCCTTCCTTCACTCCTTCACCTCTTCATGTCCTACTCCCTCTTCGTCTTTCCTTCCTTCACTCCTTCCCCAGCACTTGGCGTCCTTCCCCATCCCTCCTGGCGCGTTTACACACCCGAATGGACTGTGTATGGCCTCCCGCCCCATCACAGAACGGCCCCGGTACCTTCGACTTGGCTTTACGAGCGCCGCGACCTCGAGGGAGCGCGACAAGAGCATCGAGCAACTTGGCTAATCCACGGATCGCCGGAAGACAAGCTATACAGAGATTCCTTCAGGCGTACTCGATGTGGGGGGGAGGGGGGGGGAGGCGCTTGTGTGTGTGTGTGGGGGGGGAGGGGGTGTAGAAGTCATTCCTTCCCCTCACATCTATTCCTCTCACATCTTCCCTCACAACCCCTCCTTTCCCTCCACACACCCCTTCTCCCCTTCTCTCTTTCCTTCCCATCTCCTCCCTCTCAATCTCTCCTCCCCGCATCCATCCATTCTTCGCAATCCTTCCCTTCCTTATCCTTCCATTAACAGCCTATAAACTTGCCTCTTTCTCCCCCTCTCTATCTCTCTCTCCTCCCCATCTTCCTTTCATTCTCTTTTCCACACATCCCATCTTCAGTGTCTCTCCCTCTCTCTCCTTTAACACCCTTCAAACACTTCCCTGTTCCTCCCCCTCCCCACAAGCCTATCATTCCTACATGCCTCTCCATTCCCTCCCCCTATCTCTCTTCCCCTCCATATCCTTTCAGCCCCTTTACTCTCTCTCTTTCACAGCCTCCATGCACCCTTTCCATCCCATTAACATCATCACACAGCCCACTCATAGCTCTTCGCTCCCCACAATCCATTTCATAACCACTCTGACCCCTTTTAAACCCCCTAAATTACCCCCCACACCCCCAATGACCCCAAATATAATCTCTTCCCCTTTCCACCTCCCCAACCTCACGATACCATTCCATTATCCTCAGCAACCTCAGTACAACCCCCTACGAAGATAACCGCCTCACGACACTCCCCGACCCCTTCGAGACCCAACCACGACTCCCTCACGACCCCCTACGACCCCCCCCCCCCCACGACTCCACCAAGATCCCCTCACGACCCCATCATGACCTCACCACGACCCCCTCATGACCTCCCACGACCCCCTCACGATCCCCCCCCCCCCACGACTCCACCAAGATCCCCTCACGACCCAAGATCACCACGACCCCCTCAGGACCCCCCACGACCCCCTTCACGACCCCTCCGCGACCTCACCACGACCCCTTCACGACCCCCCCCCATGATCTCCAGCTCCCTGCCACACTTTCAAAGGCGAGTCAGGAGCTCATTAAGGCGACACATCCCCTTATTAACATCTCCGCCTCAGGTACTTTACTCCGAGTCTCCTGGTATTAATTATGAGGGTCCGTGCTCCTCTCCCTCCCCTCCCTCTTCCTCACTTCCTCTCCTGCTCCCTTCCTCTCTCCTCCTCTTCCTCCCTTTCTCCTACATGCTCCTCTCGCTCATGTTCTTCCTGTTCCTTCTATCTCTTGTTTCTTGCATATTTCCTTACTTCTTTCATTCCTTCATCAATTCTTTCATTCCTTTCTTTCCTTGCTTCTGTTCCTTCTTTCCCTTTCTCCTTCCTGTTTCTTTTCTCTTATTTCTTTCCCTCCTGTTCCTTACTTCTTTCCTTCATTAATTAATTCATTCATCAATTATTTCTTTCTTTCCTTCGTTCTGTTCATTTTATCCCTTCCTTCTTTCCTCTCCTTGCCCCTCCACTCCTCCTCCCTCTTGGTTCTTCTTTCTTACTTCTCTCCCTTCTGTTTCTCCTGTTCTTCTGTTCTCTCCCTCCACTTCCTTATGTGTTTCCTTTTCTCCCTTATTCCTTCCTTCATTCCCTCTTTCATCATTTTTTTCAGTATTTTTTTTCTTTCTTTGCTTCTGTTCCCCTTCTCCCTTTCTCCTTCCTGGTCCTTTTCTCTTATCTTTCTCCCTTCTATTCCTTCTGTTTCTTCTTTCTCTTCTGTTTCTTATTTCTTTCCTTATCTTCCCCCTTTCATTATTCATTCACTCATTCATTTATTATCTCAACCCTTCCTCTTTCCTTCCTTCCTCTTGTTTCTCCTCTCCCTTCTGTTCCTTCCTCCCTGCTGACTCTCATTTGTCCTTCCTTCCTTCCTTCTTTCATTCGTTCATTCTTTTTATCCTATCCTCCTTTCGCCCTTCTCTTTTTACCTCCCTTCCTAATCTCCCTGTATATACTTCCTTTTACTAATTTCTTTCTTCCTTTGTCTTCCTTCCCTCCTACGCCTTTCACCTTATCCTAGTCTATCTCCTCCCTGTTTATAACCTATCAGCATCATCTATTTCTTTTAATCATTCTTCCTTTTCATTTTTTTCATCTCTATTTAGTATGGTAGATATTCCGTCTAATGTTACGGTGGTGGTGGTGGTGATGGTTGGTGATGGTGGTGGTGGCGTTGTGGGGGTGATGGTGGTGGTGGTGATAGCGGTGGTGCTGGTGGTGGTTGTGGTAGTGGCCAAAGAAAACGAATATTGAGGAGAAGCATCAGTTAGCCCTCACACCATCAGGGGAGACTTGTATAAACGGTGGCTGCTGGGGCGAACACACACACACACACACACACACACATGCTCCCTCTACGTTTTGACGCTCTATGCTTCCTTCCCCTCCTCCTCCTCCTCCTCCTCCTCCTCCACTTTGCTTCCCTTCCTGTATTGTTTGTTTAACGGTTGACTGGTACTTTCTGAAGGTGTTATTGTTTCTCTCTCTCTCTCTCTCTCTCTCTCTCTCTCTCTCTCTCTCTCTCTCTCTCTCTCTCTCTCTCTCTCTCTCTCTCTCTCTCTCTCTCTCTCTCTCTCGTTACACTCTTCCTCTTATTACTCTTTCTTACTCTTTTTCTTACTCTTTACTCTTATTCTTTACTCTTACTCTTCACTCACACTCTCACTCTCACTCACTCTCGCTCTCACCTGCTTCTTCCACTTCATCCGCCTGTTCTGGTACCACGTCTTCACCTGCAGCTGCGTCAGGCCCAGGGATCGCGCCAGGTCCACGCGGTCAGGTGTGCTCAGGTACTTCTGCGCCTCGAACCTCCGCTCCAAACCCACCAACTGCAGCTCTGGGGAAAGGAGAAGTATGAGAGGGGTGAAGGAGGTGTGGGAAAGGGTGAAAGAGGTATGATATGGGGTGGAAGAGGTATGTTTGGTTAGAAGAGGTGGAAGAATTTGAGGTGATGTGTGGAAGAGAGGGGAGAAGTGTGAGAGGGGGTGGAAGATGTGTGGAGAGGTAGTGGAAGAGGTGTGGGAATTCCTGGAGAGGTGTGTTGGGGTTAGAAGAGATGGAAGAGGTAAGAGAGTTGAATGAGATAGGAGAGAAAGAAGAGTAAGCAGAGTAAAGAGATGATGTAGGGGGGAGTAAGTAAGAGTAAGGAGGTGAGGGAAATGGGAGAGAGATGAGATAGGTGGGTGGGAGGTGGAAGGTGAGAGATCGGAGAGAGCGGAAGGTAAGAAGAGGCGGAAGAGGTAAGGGAGATGAGGGAGAAGGGAGAGAAAGGGAAAGGTGATTAGTAAGAAAGTGTAGGTAAGGGAAGAGGAAGAGGGAGAGGCAGGCAGTGGAAGAAGAGGGAGAGGGAAGAGGAGAGGTGTGAGAGGCAAGGGAGAAGTTTGTATGTGTGTTTGTGTGGAGAGAGAGAGAGAGAGAGAGAGAGAGAGAGAGAGAGAGAGAGAGAGAGAGAGAGAGAGAGAGAGAGAGAGAGAGAGAGAGAGAGAGAGAGAGAGAGAGAGAGAGAGCAGAGGGGGAAAAGAATGGTGAAATTCGAGTTGTGAAAACGGATATGCAAACACACACTCACACACACACACACACACACACACACACACACACACACACACACACACACACACACACACATTTGCCAGTCAAAGGCGGAACCTATGCCGTAGGAAAGAGTATAAAAGTTTGAAAAGACCTACGTACATGCAAAAGCGCAGCGCTGAAAAAAAAAAACTTCTCTTGTTATAAAAAAAAATGTATAAAAAAGGATCAAAAACTTTACTTAAAAAATATTATAAAAAGTACCTCTTCAGAGGATCAAAGGCATAAATAGGAGTAAGATTAATTCAGAAACTAGAATATAAATGAAAAGAGAGTGATGCTATTGATGATAATGACAAAAAATAAATAAAAGGAAATAGCAAGAGACAAAATGTGAAAAATAAACAATAAACTCTAAAACAAAGAAACAGTGACAGACAATTAAACCAAAGTAACAAAAAAGTACAGACAAAAAGAAACAGAAAAGAAACAAAGAAAAAAAAGAGCAAACACGAAACAAACAACACGAAATCAATGAAAGAGAGGCATGAGCTGAATCTCTCTCTCTCTCTCTCTCTCATCTTTTTTTACTTTATTTTTTTTTCATCGTGTATTTCTTCGTGTTCCCCTTTTATCCTGTCTTCTTTCCCTACTTCGTTTATTCATTTCTCTTCTTTCCTTTCCTCTCCTTCCCCCTTCATCTCTTTCCATCCCTCTCTCCATACCCCTCCATCTCTCCTTTCCTCTCTCCTTCCCTC
>NC_066552.1:10662526-10670026 GCF_024679095.1 Eriocheir sinensis
AGAGAGAGAGAGAGAGAGAGAGAGAGAGAGAGAGAGAGAGAGAAAATATATGAAAAGACGCAAGATAAGAAATGGAAGACTGAATGAAATAAGGTATAAAGAAAGGATGCAAATAAGAAACAAGTAAGTAAGAAAATCGAGAAATAAGAAAGAATAAAGAAAAATTAATGGAAGAGCAACTCAAAAAAAGGAAATTAAAGAAATAAAGAAAGGAAGGAAAAAAGAATGGAAAAAAGACAAGAGGTAACAAAAATAAATAAAAGAAAAAAGATCGCAAGAAAGACCCAGAGAACTAAAATAAAACGGAATTAGAAGGAAGAAGAAAACTACAAAGAAAAGAAAATGGAGTAAAAAAAATGTTTGAAAGAGAGAGAGAGAGGAAGAGGAAGAAGAAGAGGAAGAGTATTATGATAAAGATTCGTTTTCCGGGAGTTTCGGCTTAACAACTCACTCCTGGGACCATCTCGTGCGAGGAGGAGGAGGAGGAGGAGGAGAGGAGGAGGAAGAAGCAAAAGATAAAGTGGAGAAAGAGAGTAGGAAGAAAATGAAGAAAGAATAAGACAGGAAGACGGAAGGGAAAGAACGGGAAAGGAGGAGGAGGAGGAGGAGGAGGAGGAAGAAGCAAAAAGATAAAATGAAGAAATTGAGGCATGGAGAAAAATGAGGAAGAACTGGCCGGTAAGAAGGAAGAGACAGAAGGGAAAAGAAAGAAAGAGAAAAAGAAAGAGGAAGGAGGAGAAGAGAAGCAGAAGGAGGGCGGGAGAAACAAGATAAAAGAATAAAAGAGGAAAGCCTACAGGATAAAAGAAGAGGAAGAAAAGAAAAGAAGAAAGAAGAAGAGAAGAAGAAAAGGGTACCATTCTTAAGACCGAGAGGAACAGAGGGATTAGAGGAACAAGAGAACAAGACAACAAAATAAAATGGAAAAAAAAGAAAGGAGGAAGAAGAGAAGGAAGGAGAAGGGAAAGGCATCATTTGTAAGCCAAGGACGAAACAAGAAACAGGAAAAGTAGAATGGAAAGAGTAAAAAAGAGAAGAGGAAGAAAAGGAAAGAACGAAGGAAGAAGAAAAGGAGGAAGAGGAGGGTAAAAACACCATTCGAAAGCCCGGAAGAAACGAGAGACAGAGAAGGTAAAGGAGAAAGAGTAAACTAAAGAAAAAAAGAAAAGAGGAATAACAGGAAAGAAAAAAGAAAAGGAAAGAGGTAAATGAAAAAAAGGGGAGAAGGTAAGGCCGTGAGGAACAGGAAACAAAAAAAAAGGGGAAACTGAAATGAGAAAGGTAAGAAAAAAGAAAGAAAGAAGGAAGGAAGAAGGGAAGAAATCAGAGTAAAGCCACCATTCGTAAGCCAGGTGTAGCGGGCTAATTAACACACCTGGACACATCACAGCAAAACAGCGCCATCGTAAATTCACTTCACTCCCACGACGTAAAAAAAAAAAAAAACAGAAAAAGAAAAAAACGAGAGAACACATAACTACCACCCCCTACCCCCACCCCTACCCTCCCCCACACACTAACACTAAACTCTAATCTCTAATGCACACTTCTCCACGCTTTTCCCTCCTCTCAGGCGCGGGGAAGGAGCGGCAAGAGTCTGCACCGGGACTCGAACTGTGAATCTCCCGCACTCAAGTCGCGTGCTTTAGTCGCTGGGCCACGCACGTCGAGGCAAATAAAAAACGCACCTCGTTTGCTCAAGGTTTGTGGAGGAGGAGGAGGCGGAAGTAGAGGAAGAGGAGGAGGAGGAACGGGAGGAGGAGGAGAAGGAGGAAGGGAAGGAGGAGGAGGAGGAAGAAGAGGATAAGACGATGACTAGAAAAAGAATAGATATAAGAAGAGGAAAAACAGAGGAAAGAGGAGGAGGAGGAGGAGAAAGAGCAAAAAAAAAGACTAGAAGAAGAATAGAGAAAAAAATAGTAGCATAAGAAAGAAGACGACGAGGAGGAGGAGGAGGAGGAAGAAAAAGAAACCAAGAAGAAAAATAGAGAAAAATAGAGGAGGAGAAGCAGAAGAAAGAGGAGGAGAAGGAAGAGGAGGAGGAGGAGAAGGAGGAAGAAGAAAAAAAAGAAAACGACCACAATGAAGAAATGAACGACTTAGAGAGGGAGAGAGAGAAAGAAAGAAAGGAAAAGAAAGAAAACAACTAACAGAAAGGAGGCAACAGAAGGAGAAGGAGGAGGAGGAGGAAGAGGAGGATAAGCACAAGCAGGAAGAGAAGGACATCTAGAAGGAGAAGGAGGAGGAGGAGGAGGGGGAGGAGGAATGAGGCGGGCTTAGGGTGGTCACGTTCTGGTGTTTACGTGCAGCCCCGAGGAGAGAATTGTAGGCCAGGAGACGCGCTGCTGAAATGGATGGCCGGCGGTGGACTGTGGACGAGGCGGCGGAGGAGGACGAGGAGGCGGCGGCGGAGGAGAAGGAAAGGAGAAGGAGAAGGAGGAGGAGGAGGAGGAGGAGGAATACAAGGAACACATAGGAAGAACAAACACCAGAAGACCTATCGGTCTATGGCGAGGGTGTCTGTTTACTACCGCTACTACTAGTAATCTACGTGTGGTAGGATAAGACAGAAAAGATGAAGGCTCCTCCCCACCCACCTCTCCCTCCGGCAACGTGCCGGCAGGAAATAGTTAGAAGAGAACACCATGTACCTTTAAGGAAGAAAGGGACATGGAAATTTTACAGTAAAGAGAGAAATAAGAGGAAATTACTACCCTTAACTTACACTACTGGTAACCTAAGCTGTGGGGGAAAATGACTTCATTACATAAGAACATAAGAACATAGAAATACAGGGAGACTGGAAGAGGCCGAGTGGCCTACACCGGGCAGCCTCAGGATCCCCCTTAATACTCACGATGGGTGAGGTGTAGTTTCAGGGGCACAGGTGGAGGCTTGATCCTCGTGTGCCTTTTCTTATATCTTTTTATCAAGTGGTTCATGGTTGTTGTGAAGTTTTGAAAGCCTGATATAAGTGGCTGCAGGTGTGTATGTGTATGTGTGTGTATGTGGGTGTGGGTGTGGGTGTCTGTCTGTGTCCGCGTCTGATAACTTTGTCTGCGTCTGATATTGTTTGCTGCTGGAAAATACTGGCCATCTGTGCTCCTCGCTTTGTCTTGCTTTGCTGAAATATACTGCCTCCCGCACCTACTCAAATTGCTCGTCGCCGGAACACACCGACCGTGGCTGCTCGCTTCATCACCCCACAGCTGTACCCTTCTTCCTAGTCCTCAGCTTTTTACCTGCCCCTAAAAAGTGACTCCTAAGGTAAAGTTAGGAGCATGCACTATAGCTGCGCGTGGCGGCTGTGCTCATCTCCGTCCCGTTGGCCTTCGAGTTTCTATTTTGCCAGTATATGATCTACGTTTTCTCCTTTAGACACCTGACTCGCTATCGAAATCATCTTCATCATAGGTGCTTTGTTTCTTTGTTTGTTTTTTTGACACTCAGAAATAAGTACAGAATGTGTTTGTTAAATCTGGCGTTAGAAAAGTAAAGGAGCTATTTTTTCCAGTGTTTACCAGAAAAGGGATGAAAAAATGTAGAGATTGGGTAACTCGTGCATTATGAAGTTGGACAGTAAAGAATAGGCTATAAATTTGTATTATGCCTGGATGATGAATCTTCTTATTAAAATTGGTGCTGGGAAAAAAGAGAGTTATTTTTTTTCCAGTATTTACCAGAAAAGGATGAAGTGATGTAGAGACTATGAAATTTTTGCATGATGAAGTTGGACAGTAAGGGAAGAGCTTTCTATGTGTGTCTATTTGTACTCTGTGGTCGATGTGATAAAATTGTGGCATTTCTAGTTCCTCACAGTTAATAGCAGGAAAAGTTAACACTTTTTTTAATTTGTTTTATTAATTTATTTAATTTTTTTAGTTTAGAAACTTCAACTTATACATGATTTCCGGGCAAACATTTCCGATTTAAAAGACATCATCTCCGTCTGTTTATCTTTCCTCTCCACCTCATTACGAGTCCCTTTGTGACGGCAATATCCGGATTGAATATCTAATTATCGGAGAGTGAGAGAGAGAATGAGAGAGTGAGAGAAAGAGCGAGAGAAATTTATAATGCTCAGACAAAGTACTTTTAATTAACGAACTCGGCTCACAACCGAGAGAGCCCGGGTTCGATTCCCGGGCGGAATGGAAAAATTTGGGCGGCTTTTCCGATACCCTACGCCCCTGTCCACCCAGCAGTGAATGGGTACCAGGTATTAATCGGGGGTTATGTCCCGTCTCCTGGGATCTGTTCCCTTCTATAATTCCTTCCCCTCTTGTCTCTCTCCGGCATATGACCACAGATGTTGCGCCGACTAAACGAAACTCTTCAACTTTAATTAACGAAGCCTCACGTAACGCTGGTCTTAGTATCATCATGATGGAATCCTTATAGCGAACGAAAAGAACGAAGTGTGCTGAGGTCATGATAACGTACAGGTGTGCTTGTTCAGCTAAAGAAAACAAAAGTGTGCCTGACTTTTGTGTTTTCATTTCGAGTTAAAGTGAAGTGAGAGAGAAATAATAAGAAAAATTGTTATATAAGAAAATGATCGCATACTTGGCCATTTCCTGTTTTCATTCCGAGTTATTCAAGTAAAGGGAAAAAGAAATAATAAAAGTCGTTGAATAATGTAAGAAAACAAACATGTACCAGGCAATTTCGCGTGTTGATTTCAAGGTATTCAAGTAGAGAGAGAAGAAAAAGGAGAAGAAAAACTGTTGAATATAAAGACGAACATGTACCTTGCCATTTTGCGTGTTGATTTCAAGGTATTCAAGGAGAGAGAGAAAAAAAAAATAGAAAAAAAACTTGAATAATATAAAGACGAACATGTACCTTGCCATTTTGCGTGTTGATTTCAAGGTATTCAAGGAGAGAGAGAAAAAAAAATAGAAAAAAAACTTGAATAATATAAAGACGAACATGTACCTTGCCATTTCCTGTATCAGTTCCAAATGACTGAAGCAAAGAGAAAAATAAATACATATTGCTGAATAATGAATAAACATATAAACCCTGAATAAGTGATGATATGTACGATGGCAGTGAATGAATAATGAAGTCTCCGTGCGTAAATAAATAACGAACAGATGAGTGATAGAATAAATAACGCGAACTTTGATCTTTAGCGTCGTGCCGAGAATTTAATATCCCAAGATCCAGACGAGAAATCTTTACAAGCGACATTGCAGCGACGAGCGAGGGAGGTTGAACGTTATTAGTGTTGTGCTGCAGATGTTTTTATGGCTTCCTTTCCTGTTATTGTGTTTATTGTTATCATTATTATTGTCATTGTTATTATTATTATTATTATCATTGTAATTATTATCATCTTTTCTCTGCCATCTCCGCATGTCGCTTTTGTTGAGCTCATTCTCTCTCAGTATATATTTGTTCGCCAGCTCAAGCACAGACTCTCCACCTGTCTACCTGTCCGTCTTCTGTCCAACTTTTCACCTGTCCAATTAATTTACCTGCCCAGCTTTCCATCTGTCCATCCTTCACCCAGTCTACTTTTAACTTGTGCATTTTTCTTTATTTCCGACTTTCAACCTGCAATTCTCTACTTGTCCAACTCTCAGCCTGTCCAGAAACTCTTTTTTTTTTTTCAATTTCCAAAATTCAACTGGACTTCATTTGTCGATCTGCCGTTTAGCTGTTCAAATATCTATCAGTACAAATATCTACCAATAATTGTTATGTCATGTCTGTCAAACGTGCTAAACTCTCTACCTGTCCTGCTGTCTCCCTGTCCAACTGTCTCTCTGTCCATCTGTTAATACATGTAACTTTTTGTATGTCCAACTGTCTCTCTCTCTCTGTCTAAGTACCTCTTTGTCCAAATGTCTCCTTGCCCATTTGTCTTTCTTTCCAGCTATCTCTATACAACTCTCTTTGCCCATCTGTCTCTTTGCCCAACTGCTCACACGTGTAACTTTCTCCCTTTCCAGCTGTATTTCTGCCCACCTGTGTCCTTATCTTACCGTCTCCCTGTCCTACTCTCTCTGCCCATCTGTTTATACGTGTAACTTTCTCCCTTTCCAGCTGTATTTCTGCCCACCTGTGTCCCTATATTACCGTCTCCCTGTCCTACTCTCTCTGCCCATCTGTTTATACGTGTAACTTTCTCTCTCTGCCCATCTGTTTATACGTGTAACTTTCTCCTTTTCCAGCTGTATTTCTCCCCACCTGTGTCCCTATATTACCGTCTCCCTGTCCTACTCTCTCTGCCCATCTGTCTCTTTGCCCATCTCTTCATACTTGTAACGTAACTTCTCATTTTCCATCTGTCACCAGTCTCTCTGTCCTGCTGCTCTTCCCGCCGTCCGCGCCCCGCCGTAGCACACAGGGAGCGGCACAGCTTCGCGCAGCCTTTGCAACACAGCTACAAGAGCTCACCTTTAATTATTGTAGTCCATCCACCTTTGATGTCGAGTCTTTATTTACCGACAACATTCCTCCTCCCTGAACTGATAATGGTGATGATGATGTTGGTGATGATGATGATGATGGGGATGATGATGATGATGGTGGTGATGGTGATGGAACCGTAAGAGTTGATTTTCGGGTTTCGTATCGAAGTTTTGTTGTCTTTATTGAATCGAAGAATGTTATAGACCAAATACAGTAAGAAACCACCACCATCACCACCACCATCACCACCACCATCATCATCATCACAACTATCACCGCCAAATAAGCATCCTTCCTTTGCAACTGGTTGCTGGTTAGGTCGGAAAGGCTGCCTGTTGCCTGTGTGGCGACCGAATCACTAGTTGACTCACCAGGCAATGGCCGCCCGGTAGGGTGGTTGGACACCTTCCCGAGAGGCTCGTGGGCGGGAGGCATGACTCATAGTGAATCCTCTCTCTCTCTCTCTCTCTCATCTTCTCTCTCTCTCTCTCTCTCTCTCTCTCTCTCTCTCTCTCTCTCTCTCTCTCTCTCTCTCTCTCTCTCTCTCTCTCTCTCTCTCTCTCTCTCTCTCTCTCTCTCTCTCTCTCTCTCTCTCTCTCTCTCTCTCTCTCTCTCTCTCTCTCTCTCTCTCTCTCTCTCTCTCTCTCTCTCTCTCTCTCTCTCTCTCTCTCTCTCTCTCTCTCTCTCTCTCTCTCTCTCTCTCTCTCTCTCTCTCTCTCTCTCTCTCTCTCTCTCTCTCTCTCTCTCTCTCTCTCTCTCTCTCTCTCTCAAGTTGATCGCAATTTCTACCCATGCGAAAACCTTTTAAAATTCGTAATTAGAATTTGTGTGCGTAAATGTGTGTGCTTGTATGTGTGTGTGTGTGTGTGTGTGTGTGTGTGTGTGTGTGTGTGTGTGTGTGTGTGTGTTTACGTAATTTCTCTGAAGATTTATCATTGTTAAACTATTATTATTATTACTATTATTATTATTATCATGATATATTTATTATTTATTTATTTTTACTATTACTATCACTACTACAACCCTCAACGTCATTATTCCCTTCAGGTAAATGTATTCAGTTCATTATCGTTT
>NC_066552.1:10672526-10687526 GCF_024679095.1 Eriocheir sinensis
AATAAAGCGAAAGACAAAGAAAGAAATAGGGAAAAAGAAAGAAAGAAAGAAAAAAAAAAAGAAAGAAAGAAAGAAAGAAAGAGTACACATACATTTACTCACCCTGCCTCCTGTTTACATTCACTCACCTTCCCGCTTGTCACAATCCCAAAGCCAAGTAGTGTTTGCGACGAAGGTAACAACGACGGATTGATCAGAGACAGGACGCAAAAACAGGTTGAAGTTACATTTATTTGCACTCCACTCACTGTTGTTCATTCACGGGGGTATATGTGGAAGGCTAAAAATATATTCCCTGCGGCTGCTTTATGCGAGGATACGTGGAATGCTGGGTTTAAAGTACTCCGTTGTTGTTGTTGTTGTTGTTGTTGTTGTTGTTCACGCGCCGCACTGTAGCGTGAAGGAACCATCGCACTGGAACTAAAATCGACGCAGTACTAGATAAAAAAATAAAAAAAAGATGAAAATAAATGAAAAAATAAATATAGCTTTCTGTATGTCTCTGCATAAAATAACTACAGGGATTTATTATTTTTTAGACTTTGGCATATATTTTCGTGTGTGAATAATCCTGGATGTAGTTGAAATTAATTTAAATCTAATATCTGTTTTGTAAGCTATTATTGTATTTTTAAATCTGCCGGTCTTTGTAGATTATTGGATATTGGATAGTGGGTAATACTTTTTGAATACTGGATGTAGTCAAAATTAATATAAATCTAGTCTTTTTTTATTTGCAGTCTCATACAGAATTTTTACTACACATCTTCGTTTACTAATGGCTACTGGATACTGGTTAATACTTGTTAAATACTGGATATAGTGAAGTTAAATGGCAATCTAATCCTTCTTCGGGCAACCTATCTCTAACTTAAACATTCAGGTCGATATTACAAGACTCTTTCGCTTCTAACATCATCTATTTCTAAAGGTCAAAGAGGGAGTCAATCGGGTTCTTATGAGTGTTTCTTTAGGTTCACGGTACAGAGGAAGGGTCAAACTACCACCAGGGTCATAGAACTACTCCTGGAAATGCCCACAACTCCTACGAAAGCCTTATCAAATAGCTGTTCTTGGGAGACGAAGATGTCTTATTACGACCCTCAGTGACTTTGGGACATATTATTCAACATATGTCGCCCAAGTACGCACATTTGGCAAGGCTTTCGTAGGAGTTCTGGGCCTCTCCATGACTAGTATTGTTTGCACTTCTGGTACTTTGACCCTCCTTCTGTACCATGACCCTAAAAAAACACTCCCAAGAACCCGCATGCTCTCCTTCTTGGCCTTTGGAAATAGCTGATGTGAGGGCTGGAAGCGTCTAACAGTTCCAGCCTTAGACGTAAAACAACACTTCACATCCTAACGTATCACAACAGGCCTCGTGTCGCCAAATTCCCAAACCATGAGGTAATATTTAGTCAGATAATATTTTACTCATTAATTAATCCCGCTCGTGTTTGTCCATTAGCATTCTTTTGACTGTTTGCACACGCCCCGTTCAGCCAATCAGGAGGAAGGAAGCGGAGGAGAGTCGAGTGCAAATTCGTCTCGTTGAAAAAAAAGACATTAGTTGTTTATCGCGTTGTTTTCTGTTATCCTTTTAATCGTAAGGGAATTTTTGATGTGAGAGAGAGAGAGAGAGAGAGAGAGAGAGAGAGAGAGAGAGAGAGAGAGAATAAATGAAAGATAAAGAAAGAATGAATAAATGAAAATAAAGAAAGACAGGAATAACGAAAGAAAAAGAGAAAGAAAACAAGAAAGAAAAAAAGAAGAAAAAAGAAGAAAGAAAGATAGCAGGAACAAAAAGATAGAAAGAAAAGAGAGAGAGAGAGAGAGAGAGAGAGATTCAGATTGTTCACTCAGTGTCAAGTTTTTTTTAATTCCCTTCACTCAAGTCTCCTTCCCTTCCCTTCCCTTCCCTTCCCTCCCCTCTCCCCTTCCCTTCCCTTTCCTTTCCTTTCCTTTCATTTCATTTCCTTCCCTTCCCTTCCCTTTCCTTTCCTTTCCTTTCATTTCATTTCATTTCCATCCCTTCCCTTCCCTTCCCTTCCCTTCCCCTCCCCTTCCCTCGTTTCTCCTCTTCTCCTCTCCCTTCTCCAATGTCCAATATCTCCTCTATTTTATACTTATCCCTTCATATCTCTGTTTATCTTTCCTCTTATCCTCTCTCCTTCCCTTCATCTCCTCTTTCATCTCATTCCTTCTCTCTTCCTCTCTTCTTTGCTCTACTTTTCCCTCCTTTCTCCTCAGCCTTTTTCCCATTGCCTCCCATTTCTTCTTTTTCATTATTTCTCATTTCCTTTCTTTCTTTTTTAATTTCCTCCTCTCTCCTGAATTTCCTCCTTTATTTTATTCCTTTTCATGACTTTTCACTTCCTTCCCTTTTTCTTTCTTCTTTCCTTCTTTCACCTTAACCTTTTCCCCTTTCCTCTTCCTTTTGATTCTCTTTTGTTCCCTTTCATTCCTCTTTTCCCCTCTTCTTCGTCTTCTCTCTCTCCTCTCATACCTTTCCTCTCCCGTTCTCTTGTAATAATTTCTCTCTTTTTTCCCTCTTTATTTTCCTCACTTCCTCCTTCCTCACCTTTCCTTCCTTTGCACTTCGTTTCCTTTCCTTTATTTCTGTATTTCCCTTTTCCCCTTCCTTTAGCGTCCCTTCCTTTCCTTTATCTTCTGCGTCCATTCCTTCTCTTTTATTCCCCTCTCCCTCTTCCTCTCTTCTTTATACTTTCGTTTTTCTTTTGTTTTCCAAGGTTTTTCCCCTCCTCCAGATATCTGCCTCTCCCTCTCCCCCTTCCCCCATTTTATATCTCTCTTTAACCTCCTTTTCTTCCTCCTGTCTCTCCCTTTCCCCCTCCCACATCATTTATCTTTCCTCCATCTCTTATCCACGTCTTCCATCTTTCCTTCTCTCCTTTAATCCTATTTCTCTCCTCTCCTTTCCTCTCCTCCTTCCGCTCCTCTTTCCTGCATTTCTCATTCACGGATTTTTATCACTTCCTTCTCCTTGCTTCCTCTTATCCTTCCTTCGGCTCTGAATATCGTCCTTCCCTTTATCCATTACTACTACTACTACTACTACTACTACTACCACTACTACTACTACTACTACTACTTTTCTTTCCATTACTTCCATTATTAAGTGAAAAGAAAGGTTGATTTGCCACTAAAGAGAAAAATCAGGAAAAAAAAAGGAGAACTAAGAGAGATCACGAAGCGTTGCAAAGTCATTAAGTATTTTTTTCCACGAGTCAAGAGTCACACGGTACGGAGAGAAAAGAGGAAGAGGAAGAGGATAGAGGAGGAGGGGGAAGGGAGGAGGAGGGAGAAAAATGAGGTGAAAAAGAGAGCGAGAGCGAGACAAAAATCCGTTTTTATGACCAATTTTCGTAATCTCTTTAAGTAACCTTTTTCTGCGACGTAAATTGCAATGAAACTGTAAAAAGCAGAAGCTGTCTATCCCTCTCTCCCTCCCTCCCCTCCATCCCTCCCTTCCCTCCCTCCCCAACCTCTCTCTCTCTTTCACACTCCTTCCCCACCTTCTCTCTCTTCCACCTTCCTCCTCCCTCTCTTCCATCCTCCCCTTCCCTTGCCTCACTCCCTTCCTCTGTTCTCTCCCTCCCTCCCCTCCACCACCACCCTTCCCTCCCTCCCCCACCCTTCTCCCTCTCTTCCATCCTCCAATTCCCTTGCCTCACTACCTTCCTCTGTTCTCTTCCTCCTTCACCTCCCTCCCTCCCTTCGTCTCTCTTCCTTCCTCCTTCCCTCCTCCTTTCCTTCCTCGTTCACCTCCTCGTCCGCCTTTTCTTCCTCTGTATTACCTTCGATTTTCTCCATTTTTTGACGAGAGAGAGAGAGAGAGAGAGAGAGAGAGAGAGAGAGAGAGAGAGAGAGAGAGAGAGAGAGAGAGAGAGAGAGAGAGAGAATCACTACAAATATTCAATCATTCTTCAATAGGCATTATCTTTTCCTCACTCTCTTCCTCTTCCCTTTCATCTTGCTCTTCCCCTTCCTCTTCCAATCTCTCTGCCCCTTCCCTTTCTCCTTTATCGTTTTCTTTCCCCTTCCCTTCTCTCGTCCTCTTCCTCCTTCTTCACATTATTATTCTTCCCTTCACCTCTCTTTTCTTCTTCCTCTTCCTCTCTCTCTGCCCTTTTTCCCTTTCTCTCTCTCGTCCCCATCCCCTATCCCCTTCCTTACATTCTTCTTCCCCTTCCCCTTTCCCCTCTCTTTTTCCCCTTTCCTCTATCTCATCCCCTTCCTGTTTTCTTCTTTCTTCCTTATTCTCCTTCAAATGTTTTCCTTTTTATCCATATTCCTTGTTTTCCTATTTGTTTATCCCCCTCTCTCTGTCTCCCTCCTTTATTCCAGTTTTTCCTTTTCCTCGTCTTTTTTATCATTATGTTCCTATTTACTTTTGCCCTTCTTTATATCATTGCCCATTTTCTCTTCCCTTTCCTTTCTCTCCCTTTCCCCCATTCCCTTCTGCCCCTTTTTTTCTCACCCCCTTGTTCCTTTTCCCTTTCCTTCCTCTCCTCTCCGTTTTCTTTATCATATCCTTTCCATTTTATATTTTGCTTTGATTTGCATTTTGTTTAACTTTTCCCGCCCTTTTTAGTTATCGTTTCCTCGTCCTTTTTCGCCCTTATCTTTCCACTTCTTCAGACGTTTTAATATTTTGTTTTGATTCATCGTTTTTTCCTTACCGTTATATTCCTTCTCTTTTCTTGCTATTTTTTTCCCTACCGCTTTTCACTTACCTGTTGTCCCCTACCTGTTGTCCGCACCTGTCAACCACCCCTGCCCCTACCTGGCCCTACCTGCGTGCCCAAATAATTAATGCCAAATGTTATGCAAATCACTCTCGCGTGGAGGGGTCGGGGGCGCGGGGTGATCGGGCCAATTAATTCATAATCATCAGAACAATTGACTCAGTGAAATAATTAATGAGGGACACAAAAAGGATCACGACTTTTTTCCCCTAATGTATCAAAAATTAGGGAGTGTGACGGTGAGTGGGGTGGGAGTGAGAGGGAGGAGGAGGGGGGGGTGATTGAGTGAGTGGCACAGAGAGGGAAGAGAGAAAAAACAGACGAAAACACACACACACACACACACACACACACACACACACACACACACACACACACATACATACAAACATATATTCAAACAGACAGACAGACAAAGACAAAAATACATGGACGAACACACACACACACCAACACACACACACACACACACACACACACACACACACACACACACACGAAGGAAAAAAAAATATTCAGACAACTATGACAACGAACACGAACACAAATCGAAACAAACTTACAGAAATTGAAATACCCGGAACCAGCAGAAGAAAAACACTCACAGTAAAAGGGAAACGACAGAAGATAGATCAAAGCATCACCTCGACTGAGCAATGCCGTAAAAGGCGAGGAAAGGTGACGGACAAGGTGAAAGTGAATGAGTGACAACAGGGAAAGTGAGAACAGGCGAAGGAAAGTAAAAGTGGATGCATATATCAACGCGAAGGAGAATTAAAAACTAGAACACCTGAGGGGATTAAGTTAAAGCAATGAAAGGTGAAATACAGGGGAAGGAAAGTGAGGGGAGGGAGTGGAATTTAGTAGAGGTGTGAGAAGTTATGCAAGAAATATTGAAAGTGAAGGAGAACGGTAAAATAGAAGATAAAACTAAAAGATAAACGATTAATACAGGTGAATGAAAATGAAGAAAGTGACTGATGATGAAAACCGATATGAAAAAGATAGTGAAAATAAAAAGAAAATGGGAGATGGGAGCAAGAGAGGACACTAAAGTAGAATAAAGTGATAAAAAATTAAAAGAAGCAAAAGAAAGTGAGGAAAATTACTGAAAATGAGAACAAATGAGAAAAAGAGAGTGAAAGTAAAGGAAAATGGAAAATGGACACAAAACAGGGTGCTAAAAGAAAGTGATAAGAAGGGGAATATAAGCAAAGGAAAGTGAGCCATATTGCAGAAGATGACAACAAATGCGAAAAGATTAGAGAGAGAGTAAAAGAAAGTGAGCGATGGAAACAAGAGAGGCTACAAAGACAGGGCGATAAAAAGTTAAGACAAGCAAAAGAAAGTAAACACGATGAAAATGAAAAAGTGAGAACGACATAAAAACATACGAAATAAAAAAATAAAATCATAAAAACACCGAATCACTTAAAAGACACGAGAGAAAAAAAAATGAATATCAAAAAGCAACGTCGGAGAAAGTGTGCGAGAACGAGTATTTGTCATTTCTCTTCCGATATCCCGCGAAGCACAATTAAGACAGGGTCGCTAAGACGTACCTGTGGATTGGCCGGAAGGAGAATTAAACACGGCGGAGATCAGGTCAGGTCACGAGGGAGCGAAGCAAGTGTAAGGTGGAAATTGTAGTGTTTGTGCGTGTGTGTGAGGATGGGGGAGGGGAGGCTAGTGTGTGTGTGTGTGTGTGTGTGTGTGTGTGTTTACCCGATTGGCTGACAGACATGATTACGTTTTTGTTTTGTTTTTTCGTACGTGTCAGTAGAACGAGACACTCTCAGAGACTCGGAAGGGAAGATGAGGAGGAGGAGGAGGAGGAGGAGGAGAAGAAGGAGGAGGAAGAAGAAGAAGAAGAGGAAGAAGAAGAAGAAGACACTTAACCTTTCATTACCTGTCCCCTCTACACCTTTCTCCCTTTAATCATTCTTTTCTCTCTTCTTTTCATCGTGTTTTCATTTTTTCCTCCTTACCCTTCTCTTCCCCCTTTTTTTCTCACCCTCTTCCATCCTTATATCCAACTATCTTTCCTTTTCCCTTCGTTTTCCACTTTTTCCCTTCCACTCCCTTCTTTTCACTCCATCCTGATTTTCCTCTTTTTCCTTCTTATCCTTTTGTTCCCTCTTCCTCTTATCCTCTGTTATTATCCCATCATCCTCTGCTCATTAACTCTCCCTTCATTTTCTACTTTCTCTCTTCCACTCTCCTCTTCGTCGTGTTTTCCCTCTTTATTTTCTCCTCATCCCTCTTTTCCCCTTTTCTCATCTTCTAACATTCTATTCTCCTCTTTTTTTTCCTTCTCCTTCTATTTTCCACCCCTTTTTCCCTTTCATTCCCTTCTTTTCCCCTCCTCGGCTAAGCGTTCGAAATGATCACCCAAAGAGACATTAAAGAAAGGTGGAAAAGGAGAAAAAATTGTCCCTTTAGAGAGTTTGTTCCTTTTTGTGTCAGATGGCTTGGTAGAGGAGGAGGAGGAGGAGGATGAGAATGAGGAGAAGGAGGAGGAGGAGGGAGAGGAAAAGGTAGAGAAGGAGGAAGAGTAAGAAAAAGAAGAGGTGGAGGAGTGAAAGAAAAAGGAAGAGAAGGAGGAAGAGGAGGAGGAGAAGGAGGAAGAGAGAGAGGAAAAGGAAGAGAAAGAGGATGAGGAGGACGAGGAGAAGGAAAAGCTAGAGAAAAAGGAAGAGCAAGAAGAAGAGGAGGAGGAGGAAAAGGAGGAAGAGGAGGAAAAGGAAGAGAAGGAGGACGAGGAGGAGGAGGAGGAGGACAAGAAGTAGGAAGAGCGAGATTAAAAGAAAGACAAAAAAAAATGGAAAATACCAATAAAAGAAAATATGGACACACGAAAAAAATTGAAGAGAAACGAGGGAACAAGGAGAAGGAGGAGGAAGAGGAGGAGGAGAGGGGAAAGTAAAATAAAAAAAATTCGTGTGATTGTAAAGCAGGATGTGTTGCCTGAGAGAGAGTGAGAGAGAGAGAGAGAGAGAGAGAGAGAGAGAGAGAGAGAGAGAGAGAGAGAGAGAGAGAGAGAGAGAGAGAGAGAGAGAGAGAGAGAGAGAAAAGGGAAGGAAAGAGAAGAGAGGAAAGGGAAGGAAAGGGAAGGAAAGAGAAGGGAGGAAGGAAGGGAAAGGAAGGAAGGGAAAGGAAGGAAGGGATAGGAAAGAAAGAAAGAAAGAAAGAAAGAAAGAAAGAAAGAGAAGGGTATAAAAACAAAGGCATCAACAAATACAGACAAACAAACAAACAAACAGACAGACAAAAGAAAGGTAAATAGAGGAAAAAAGATATATAGGAGAACCAATATACGCCCCCCTCTAAAAAAATAATAAATCCAACACCCTATTTAGGATTTCCATATAAAATGTATAAAGGTAAATGGGAGCTTAAGGAAAGGTGAGAGGAGGAGGAGGAGGAGGAGGCGAAGAAGCACAAGTCCCGAATAAGCTCACCATCACCTCCTCCTCTTCCTCCTCCTCCTCAGCCTTCCGATTGGCTTCCAGTCAATAGTGGAGTGCCTCAAGGGTCAGTGCTGGGACCCATTCTCTTCATCATATATATCAACGACCTCGAATCAGGACTGAAATCCACAATATCGAAATTTGCTAATGACACCAAGATGGGGGGAAAGGCCCTCACAAAGACCGACTGCGAAATCATTCAGAAAGACCTCAATCACATTATCGAATGGTCGGAAAAATGGCAAATGTCCTTTAATGTTGACAAATGCAGTCATGCACATTGGGTCCAGAAATAGTAACCACGCATACATCATGTATGGGAGACCTCTGCAGGCGATGCAGGAGGAAAAGGATCTTGGAGTCACTATCAGCAGTGACCTGAAACACGCGAATCTCTGTAAAAAAGCATACAACAAGGCCAACACTATGCTCGAGTTCGTAGCGAGGAACTTCGAGTGTAAAACGCCAGACGTGATGCTATCCTTGTATAATTCCATGGTAAGACCGCACCTCGAGTATGCAGTACAGTTCTGGTCTCCTAATTACAGAAAGGACATTGATTTACCGGAAAGGATTCAACGACGCGCCACGAAAATGATACCAACCTTCAAGGCTCAACCGTACGAGGAACGACTCAAGCGACTCAATCTCTTTACATTGGAGAAAAGACGCCTACGAGGGGATATGATTCAAGTCTTCAAGTATCTGAAAAAATTCAATAACGTCGATTACTCCAAATTCTTTGAACCGCAAACCAACTCAAGAACTAGAAATAACGGTTTACCCATTCAGTCTAGCCGATGTAACACAGACATCGAAAGGAGTTTCTTTTTAAACCGAGTCATCCGTCACTGGAACAATCTTCCTTCAGAAGTTGTAAATGCGAATACTATCAAATCCTTCAAATATAGAATCGACCGTCACTTCGCTGCGTCGGGAGTAAACTGAATATTGAGGTGCTTTTATCTGCTCCTTAATATCGAGGTGCTTTCATCTGCTCCTCAATGTCGAGGTGCTTTCATCTGCTCCCCAGGCCCCAAGTGGCTGTCGAGCAGATTAAATCACCAAAGCGGGCAACCTCGTAATGAACCAATAGGCTTTCTGTTGCCTGCATTTCCATGTTTCCATGTTTCCTCCTCCTCCTCCTCCTCCTCCTCCTCCTCCTCCTCCTCCTCCGCCGCCGCCGCCGCCTGGTGTGTATTTTCAGAAGGAAATTTGAGTGTTCTTCGAATGTTTACATTTCTCCTCCTCCTTTTCCTCGCCGACACGGAAACGCTGAGGAGAAGAGAAGAAAGAAGAGAAGAGAGGAGGAGGAAGAAAGAGAAGAGTTGGGGAAAAAGGGTATAGGAAGAAAAAGGAAAAGAGAAGAAAAGAAGAGAGGAGAAATAAAGAGGAAAGAGGAGAGAAGAAGAGAAAGGAGTAAGAGAGAGAAGAAAGAAGGAGAGACTAGAAAGAGGAGAGAGGAAAGAAGAGTAAAGGAGAGGAAAAGAAGGGAAGGAAAAGAGGAGAAATAAAGAGGAAAGAGGAGAGAAGAAGAGAAAGGAGTAAGAAAGAGAAGAAAGGAGGAGAGAGCAGAAAGAGGAGAGAGGAAAGAAGAGGAGAGTAAAGGAGAGGAAAAGGAGGGAAGGAAACTAGAGGAGAGAAGACGAAAGGAAGATGAGAAGATGAAGTAGGAGGAAGAGAAGAAGAGAGATGAGCAAGAGGAAACAAAAAGAACAGAGGAATGAGGAAAGGAGAAAGCGAGAGGAAAAAAAACGAAACAAGTATGAAGACAGCAAAGAAACAGACAGACCGAAAAAAAAAGATATCCCAGCCAATATGCAAAAACTCAGAAAGAAAAAAAGATTTAAGCAATACAGCGGAATAGAAGGCGAGATAAGCTGTAGATAGGAAAGGGGGAGAGAGGGAAAGGGGGAATAGCGGAAGAGAAGGAGAATGAAATGGAAAGAGAAGGGAAGGGAAGGGAATGGAAAGGAAAGGGAATGAAAGGAAAGGTAACGAAAGGAAAGGAAAGGAAAGGAAAGGAAAGGAAAGGAAAGGAAAGGAAAGGAAAGGAAAGGAAAGGTAACGAAAGGAAAGGAAAGGAAAGGAAAGGAAAGGAAAGGAAAGGGAATGAAAGCGAAAAGAGGGCAGGGAAAGGGAATGAAAGGAAGAAAAGGGGATGGGAAAGAGAATAAATAGGAGAATAGGGAAAGGGAAGAGAAGGGAAGGGAAGTGAGGGAAAGGAATGGAAAGGGAAGAGAAGGGAAGGGAATGAAAGGGAGAATATGATGAAGGGAAGGGAAGGGAAGGAAAGAAAAGGAAATGAAGGAAAGTGGAAGGAAAGGAGAGGAAGGGAAGGAGGAGAGGAATGAAAAGAATAGAAAAGGAATGGAAGGAAGGGACGGGAAGGGAGAAGGGTGAAATAGGGAAAAGGGAAGGGGAATGAAAAGATAAATATGGGAAAGGAAAAGGAATGAAAGGAAAAATAATAAAGGGGTCGGAATGGAAGTTAAAGGAAAGGGAGGGAAATGAACGGGAGAATAGGGAGAACAGGGGGAAGGAAGGAAGGGAGAAGGAAGAGGAAGGAAGGAAGGAAGGAAGAGAAGGGAAGGAAGGAAAAGGAAGGAAGGAAGGAGAAGGAAGGGAAGAGAAGGGAAAGGAAGGGAAGAGAAGGGAAGGGAAGAGAAGGGAAGGGAAGGGAAGAGAAGGGAAGGGAAGGGAAGGGAAGGGCCGATTACAGCGAAGGCAGCACGGAGATTAGGACGAGGACAATGCTGGGACTGAGAACCGCATCGCTGGAGGCGGGAAATTGAGAAGGAAATAGTCTTGTGAGAGAGAGAGAGAGAGAGAGAGAGAGATGGGGAGGAATAATATATAAACCCGGCGATGGAATAGACTGGGATATATGAAAAAAAAGAAAACCAAGAACAAAAACAACAAGAAGAACAAGAACAAGAAGGGGAGTAGGTTTTAGAGGCAGAGGGGGAGGTTGACGAGGACAAAGGGAATGAAGAGGGAGGAAAGGTGGGAGCATAAGGAAGATTATCAACTTGGGGAGGATAGCACGGGTACTGGGAGGAAGGGGAGGGAATAAACTGGGGAGAGCAAAAAGAGTGAAGATGAAAGGGGGAAGGAGAGGAGATAAAGGGGAAGAGGGGCGTAAGCATAAGGGGGAGGATGACAGGATTTGAAAGGGGAAGGGCAGGCAGTGGATAGGCAGGGGAGATAAGAGGAAAAAGGGGTAGCGAAGGTATGAGCATAAGGGAGATTATCAGCTTTGGGAGAATGACACTGGAATCTGAAGGAGGAAAAAGAGGGCAAGCAGGGGGAGACAGGGAAAGGAAGGGGAGGGGCGAGGGAGGAAGGGGAGAAAACAGGGGTAAGCTGGCATCACACTGGACCCAAATCTGGCGACCACGAGCTCTTGCTGGCAGCTTTTGCTCGCTAACAAGTCACTGTTGTCCTCACACTGACGAGCGACGAGCAACACTGTAAACAAAGCCTCAACCATGGCGCCCACTACACCTACGCTTTGCATTACGGCTAAGTGTGCAGCAGAAGAAAAAAAGACGGGTCTGGGCTCGGCCACGGCTGAAGGGAAGGGAGGCCCGCGGTGTGTCCAACAATCCATCAAACTTCCTTCACGTAGACTTACAGAAATGTTAATGGCTGTGGTTCCCCGACTCGCGATGGTCCCTGGTTCTAGATTTAAAGAGTGCACAATACCGGAGGACCAATGAACTCTAGAACCAGGAGTGAAGGTGGTCATGGCGAGTGTTTACTTCAGCCGGGCGATCTTGGTTTTGGTTAGGGATCCAGAAATTAAAATAAACACCAACACTACTTTTCACAATGTTATAAAATATTACAAACACAATCAAACATAAAACAAGAATGTGAATAAGTTTTCTAATATCATGGGTATACGGATCCAATACAATAGGCAATATATATCATTCACATATCGGTGCACCAAAGAGCTCATTTGACTGCCTGCTCGCGGGTCGCCGAGCTGCTCCTCGTCCACACGGCGAGCTAAACACAGGAGAAAAACCTTGCGAGCATGCCTTCCCGCGAGCAAAAGCTGCCAGCAAAATCTCGTGCTCGCCAGATTTGGTCCAGTGTGACGCCGGCTTAAGGGATCTGTGTCAACTTGAAGAGGATGACATTGAAGTTGGATCGAAAGGGGAAGAGAAAGGCAGGGGGAGGCAAGAGGGAGAGAGGAAGAAACAGAGGGGAGATAAGAGAGAGAAGGGGGAAGAAGAACAAGAGGGGCGTAAGCATAAGGAATCTGTGTCAACTTGGGGCAACATTGGAGTTGGATCGAAAGGGGAAAGCGAAGAGAAGAGAGAGAAGAGAGGGGAAGACAGGGGGGACTCAAGGAAGCAGGGGAAGGCAGGGAGGACAGGAGGAAGTAGGGGGAGGTTAGAGGGGGCAGGGGGGATGAGAGCCACTTCTGACCGTGCCAATCCGTCGTGCTGGAGGGATTACGGGTGTCAAAGGCTTGTCTATCCGTGTCCCGGCGGCGATAGTGACAGAAACTCCACTCCCAGGATATTCTCTCCCTCTCAAGCACCCCTAACCCTCCCCAGCGTCATTCAGCCTTCCCCTACCTTCCCCAGCCTTCCAATGCCTTCCCCAGCCTTCCACTGCCTTCCCCAGCCTTTACCTGCCTTCCCCAGCCTTCCCCTGCCTTCCCCACCCTTCCCCTGCCTTCCCCAGCCTTCCCCTGCCTTCCCCAGCCTTCCCTTACCTTCCCCAGCCTTTCACCGCCTTCCCCAGCCCTTCCCGTCTCTTCCTCAACATCCCCAGCCTCCCTAGCATCCCACAGCCATTCCCTGCATCCTCCGTCCTCCCCTATCTTTCCCAATCTCTTCTCTCCCTCTTATCAGTCTCCTACAACCTCTCTCATCCTTCCCCAACTTCCAAAACTCCCCTTATTTTTCCCCTTCGCAAGATATTCTCTCCCTCCCCATTACTCCCCAGCATCTTTCAAACTTCCCCAGTCTTCCCCATCTCTTCCACGGCTCTTATTAGACTCTTATAACCTCTCCCAGCCTTCTCAAACTTCCCCATCCTCCTCTATCCTTCCACTAGTGGCCACCTGCTTTCCTCAGTATCTCGCAATGTCTCTCTTCTTGTCGCAATGTCTATCTCTTGTCCTTCCCAGCATCTCTTGATTTTAATTCGTCTCTTACTCTGTTCCTCATCTTTCTCCCCACCCCATCTTCTCTCTCCCCGTCTCACCTTCTCTTTCCCCGTCTATGTTTCTCCCCTCCCCTTCTCATAATCTCCCCATCTCATCTCCTCTCTCCCCCCCTCCCAGCTCATCTCCCCTCTCCCCGCCTCTCCCCAGCTTCGAGGCGTTAATCCCCCTTTAGGCGCTTCTACGTCCTCCCCTCCTACCCTGGGGAGGGGGGGGGGGGGAAATGAGGGGAGGCGAGGAGGAAGACGGGAAGGAAGGGAACGAAGAAGGGAGAGAAACGAGAATAGAATAGAAGAGGGAGAAAAGAAAAAGAAAAGGATGGAAAAATGAAGGATTGAAAGAAAGGGAGGAAGCAGAAGGGAAGGCAGAGATAATGAAAGAAAAGGGAAGAAAGGAAAGGGAGGGAAAGCGAGGAGAAAGGCAAAGAAAGGAAGAAAAAGGAAAAGAGTAAATAGTGAATGTTGAAGTGAATAAAATTTACGGAGGTGAAAGCGGAAAGAAAAGGTCATGACAGAAAAGGAAATGGAAAATTGAAAAAGAAAGAAATGAGAAGGAAGGAAAGGAAAGGTGAAGGAAGACAATGATGATAAAGGGAAAAGAACGAAAGGAAATATAGGGGACGTGAAAAGGATGATGAAAATAGTAAAGAAATGTAGAAATAAAAAGAGAAAAGGTATCCATTATGGGTTCCTTAGCGATCCTCAACCATCCTTAGTGACCTCCATTTCCGCCAGTCCTCCCTTCCACGAGATTATCACCTCCTTCCATCCTTTACAGCCACAAGAATCATCCCCCCTCTTTTGCAATCCTCTTTACCCCCCGCCACATCCGACCCCCTCAACCCCCCTCTCAATCCCCAGCAGTCCCCCACCTTTTGCAATCCTCTTCACCCCCGCCATATCCGACCCCCTCAACCCCCCTCTCAATCCCAATCCTCTTTCACCCCTCGGCCACCCCCTTTTCAGACCCCCCTCAGCCTCCATCAGCCCTCCCTCTCCTTTCCAATCCTTTTTCCCTCCCTCCCGCCCACATCCAGACCCCTTAACCCCCCTTTCTCAGCCCTCCAGCAGCCCCCGATCCCATTTGCAATCCTTACTCCGCCCCCCTCGGCCACATCAGACCCCTCTCAGTCCCCTCTTAGACCCCTCCCACCCACTCAACCCCCCTCACTCACACCCCTCAGCCCTCCAGCAGCCCCCTCCCCCAACCTCTGTGTCAAGCAAGGCGCGCATCACCAGCAAAGGCTATTTCTCCAGATTCTCTCGTAACTTTGTCAGGAGTAAAGCCTTTCGTCCTGTTTTGGGGGGTATAGTCTGTTTTGTGCCTGCTGTTATCTCCCTTGCCTCCTGCCTTCCTGCCCTCTTTCCTCCCTCTCATCTCATTTCTCTTTTTATCTTCCCAACTTGTTTTTATCTTCCCTCCTTCCTTCATTCCTTCCTTATTTCCTGCCTGCCTTCTTTCCTTCCTCTCATTTCATCTCCATCATTTGTGTCCGCTTCTTTATCATCTCTCACTTACTTCTTTCCTTCATCTTATCTCACTCTCTTATTCTTTTGTGTTTGTTTTTTAT
>NC_066552.1:10690026-10785026 GCF_024679095.1 Eriocheir sinensis
ACACACACACAAACACACACAAACAATGCTTCTAGGTAACTGTATCCCTCCGCTATCTCGCTCCCATTGTGGCGCTCGGTGGTTTTACACTTTTTCCCCGGTCCAGTGTTTGTTCTGTTCTGGACGTGTTGTGTTCGGGTCCATATTACACTGAATAACTAACTCCCGTATTCGTTTTGAGGTATCATGTTAAAGGGAGAGGAAGATGATGTAAGAAAGAAAGGGTGAAGTAAGAGAGGATTAGAGTGAGAGTGAGAGAGTGAAAGTGAGTGAAAGAAAGATTTGTTGAAGAAGGAAGAGTATTAAAGAGGGATTTTGTAGGAGAGACAAACTGTAGGAAAATAAAGAAAGAGGAAGAGGAAGTAAAAGAGAGAAGTGGAGTGAGGAACGATGATGTAGGGAGGGAAAGAGAATGATTTGTTGAAGAAAGAAAAGAAGTGAAGAGAGATAGTGTGAGAGAGACCGAGTGAAGGATGAGGAAAGGAGAGGAGGATGAACTAAAAGAGAGGAGGTGGAGTGAAGTAAGAAAGGAGGATGGAGGAAAAGAGAGGGAAAGAAATTAGTAAGGGAAAGAAAAGAAGTGAAGGATAAAAATGTGGGAGAGGCAAAGAAGGAGAAGAAAGAAAGAGAAAGAGGAAGTAAGGGAGAAAAGATGAAGTAAAGTAGAAGCAGATAATAGAGGGAGGGAGAGGAAGAACGATTTGTAGATAAGAGAAACGATGGGAAAAGTAAGGATGTGGGAGAGTCAGAGTGAAGGAGAAGAAAGGAAGATAAATGGAAGATACGAGAAAGATGAAGAAAGGGGAAAGCATAAAATAACGTAATGGGGAAGAAAAGACGAAGAAGGGAAAAAGAAAGAAGAGGAAGGAAGAGGAATAGAAGACAGGAGAAAGCCGGAGAAGGAGGAAGAGACCTAGGATGATATAGTGGGAAAGGAAAAGGATGATGATGGGATGAAGAAAAGGGAAGTGAAGGAAGAAAAAAGAAAATATGAGCAAACTGGATAAGGGGAAGTCCAAGGATAACATGATAGAATTGGAAAAAATTATGAAGAATGGAAGAAGAAGAAAAGGAAAGGAAGAGGAATAGAAGATAGGAGGAGGCAATAAAGATGGGGGTCGTAGGAAAACATAATGGGATAGACAAAAGTACAAAGAGGAATAAGAAGAAAAGGGAAGGAAGAGGAATACGAGATAGGAGGAGGACATGAGTGCAATGGGAAGGAGAAGGGGAAAAGGTAAAGGTCACAGTGAGTTCCCAGGTGTGTCCAGTAATTAATTATCTCCCGACAGGTATGAACGGGGGCGGGGTACACACACACACACACACACACACACACACACACACACACACACACACACACACACACACACGCGCGCCCACACACACACACACACAAAAATAAAATTAGTCACCGTGCCCGAATGATGTATAAAGAGTATGAAAAGCTTTAGAATTGCAATCGAAGCTTTTTTTCAGACTTATCATTATTAATCTTTTTTTAATTTGCTCTCTCTCTCTTTTCTATCTACCTATCTATCTATCTATCTATCTATCTATCTATCTTTCTCCTCACCTGACACCTGCGTTTCTTTCTTACTTACCTGTTTTTTTTATAATTATGACAGAGGTTTTGTCGCACCTGAGAGAGAGAGAGAGAGAGATTGACTAGGGAGATAAAAATATAACTGACACTGGAAATTTTGTCTTCAGGGCCGGGGAAAAAAAATATTTGTTTTATAACCACGGGAAATATACGTTAAAAAAGAATGCATGTTTTTTTATAGGCCACACACACACACACACACACACACACACACACACACACACACACACACACACACACACACACACACACACCTTTCCCTCTCTTTATCACCCTTTTACTTTTTTTTCTATTTTATCTTCTGAACATTCTTTATCCATATTCTTTTTCCTCTTTTTTCCTCTTGTCATTTTACTCTAACAAATTTCCTTTTTTTTCCTGTTTTTTAATTACTCAACATCCTCTCACAAAAATTCCTTTCCTTTTTGTTTATTTTTTCCCCTCCGTCAAACACATTTTTTTGTTTGCTACACGCTTTCTCTCTTTTTTTTTCCTATTTTACTTAATCCTCCATTTTTTTACTTTTTGTTCGTTCTTTTTATCCTCCGTCTCCCTCTCCCTCACTTGTATTTTTCCATGATTTCCTTTGCTTGTCACCTTCCTTCCCCTTCAACACCACTCCTTTCCTCCTCTTTCTCAACCTTTTTTCTCCTTTTTCCAAACATTTTATTCGTTTTCCAGTATTCTCCATCCTCTCTTTCCTTAAATGCATTCTCTCCCTCATTATTTCATTACCTTTCTCTCCCCTAATAATGATAACAAACCTAGTATTCCCTTATTCACCCATCCCCATCAACACCATAAGCCCTTTCCCTCTCCCCCGTTCTCTTCGTCCTCCTTCTCTCGTCTTTCAGCCCCATCCAGTCGTAATGTCCGGTCGTGTTTCTGTCTTCCCAACGGGGCGGGGAGGGGTGGAAGGAGGGGTCGAGAAGTGCTTGTAATTTGCAGAGACACCAGTGATCCGCCTTACACAACGCATTTACCTTTTGTGTCCGTCGTGTATGTTGCGTCAAGCTGTAATATTAAACCAGGGCAGAGATGAAGAAGCAAGGGAGGAGGAAAAGAAGGTTGGGAGAGGAAAGAAGTGAAGACAGCTGAAAGAATGGGACGTGGAGATGGAGGAGGAGGAAGAGGAAGAATGATGATGGTAAGAAGGAAAAGATGAAGAAGGGGGAGAAGAGATGATGCGATGGAGAAAGAAGAGGAGGGAATGAAGGAACCGTAGAGGAGACGATGAAGAGATGAAAAAGACGAAGAATAAAAAGAAAAGAAAAGGAGAAGGGAAGACACGTAAGAAAAAGAAGAAGGGAGAGAGGCAAAGAAGCATGAAGGTTTAAACAATGAAAAGATGGAGGAGAAAAAAGAGGAGGGGAAGAGGAGGAGGAAAATAAAGGAGGTTTTTTTTTTCCTTTTCTCTCCTTTTTTTCCCTCTCTCCCTCCTCCTTCAGTTTCCTCTCTCAGACTTATACTTTTCCTCCTTTCCTCATTCCATTTTTTTTTGTCATTCTTTCTCATATTCCTCCTTCTCTTCCTCCTCCTCCTGCATGCTTCCTACCTCCTCCTCCATCATTTTCTCTTCATCTTCTTGCCTGATTCGTCCCTGTCTTTGCCCCTCCTCCTCCAACTTCTCCTCCTTCTTTCCTTCTCCTCCTCCCCTCCTCCTCCTCTCCTCCTCCACCTTCTCATCCTCCTCCTCCTCCTCCAACTCTCACCACGGCCCTTTCCACCTCACTATCCCTGAAACTCTCCCTGGTTCTCTTGCTTCATCTTTCACGATCTCGCATACTCCGGGGACGCGTCGCCGCCCTCAGACTGGTATTCCGCGGGAGTTAAATCTGCTCCTCCGCCATACCGCCGCCTCCACCTACCCCTTCCAGTACCCCCTCCACTACCCCCTCCACTACCCCTTCCACTACCACTAGTTCAAAGGCAAAAAAAAGCAAACAATCAAGAAAAAAAAAGCCCGCTATTCACTGCTCCTCCAAGTTCTTCTGTTCTATGGCTCTGTGTCCAGCAATCCACCCACCCAGCCAGCCAGCCAGCCAGCCAGCCACCCAGCCAGCCAGCCAGCCACCCAGCCAGCCAGCCAGCCAGCCAGCCAGCCAGCCAACTAGCCACTGAGCTGTCCAACCTTTCACCTCCACCCACCCAGTCAACCAGCCAGTCTGTCAGTCAGGTATCCAGTTCCACTCATCCACCTTGACAGTCATCCACCCTGTTACTCAACCATTCACCTTCAGTCCATTAGCCGTTTATTCATTTATTTATTTATTTTACAGGAAAGGAAGTAGCTCAAAGCCTCATGAAAAGACAGGAAATTAAAAAAAAAGTGAAATAATGATACTCCTGCAAATATTGTTTAGTAGAAGAGTCCAAAATAGCAGAATCGTAGAAATTTTAGGTAATATCAATCATCCACTTCAAAATAATTATACCTCCATATTCTCTCTCTCTCTCTCTCTCTCTCTCTCTCTCTCTCTCTCTCTCTCTCTCTCTTCCTCCGTTATTTTCTCCCTCCCTTCTCCCTCGTCCTTTTCCTCGTCTTTTTGATGGTAAAAGCTTATCGGCTCCACTCCACTACACACACACACACACACACACACACACACACACACACACACACACACACACACACACACGGGATATATGTCATTATTCTACATTACTTTATTTTCCTTTTTATTCCTTCTCTCCCTTTATTATCTCTATTTTTCACTTATTTCCTCCCTCTTTTCCACCTTTCTTTCATCTCTTTTATTCCATTCATTTATTCCCCTTCCTCCCATCTTCCCTCTTTTCTCATGTCTGCCTCTTCCCTCTTCTTTGTCTTCTACTTCCTCTCTTTATTTTCTTTATTCAGTTATTTTTCCTCCATTCCTCCCTCCTTTACTCTCTCCCTCCCTTCCTTCCTTTCTTCCTTCCTTCTCCTCGACCTGTCCTTCTTTACTCCTCTCTTCTCTTACTTCCTTCCTTTCTCTCTACATTATCATTCCTGTCTCTTTCTCTTCTTCTCACCCTCCTTCCTTCCTCCCTTCTCTTCATCTCTTCGTTCTTTACTCTTCCCTTTTCTTATTTTCTTCCTTTTCATCTTCCCATTCCTTCCTCTTTCCTTCCTCTCCTCTTCCCTTACTTCCCTGCGTTCCTTCCTCCTTTCCCCCCTCCTTCCTCTCCTTCTCCCTTCCTCCCTCCCTCCGCCTCGTCGCAGGAGCGTTTCAGATAAGGAAAGTTTGTTCGTCCATATGTTGGTTCGATGTTTCCGGGGCGGCGACAGGAGTGGAGTTTGCGTGCATGTGGAGTGTCTGCGGAATGTATAGGAGCGGGGAGGAGGAGGGGGAAGTCGAAGGAAGGAGAAAGTAGGAGTGGAGGTGGAGAGGGTAGTTGTTGAGGAAGTGGAGGGAGGAAGCAGGAGTGGAGATGGAGGGATGGAAAGGGGGAGGAAAGGGTGGAGTGAGGAGGAGGGGAGAGGGAAGGGAAGAGGAGGGAGAGAGTGGAGGGGAAGGGAGGGAGTAGTGGAGGGTGTTAAGGAAATGTATAGGAGTGAATGGGGAGGGAGGGAGAGAGGGAGGAGGAGGGTGGTGTGTAAGGGAGTGGAGGGAGGAAGTGGAGGAAGCGAGGAGTGTGTTGGGGGACGTATAGGAAGGGAAGTGGAGAAGGAGAGTAATGGAGTGGAGGGGAAAGTGGGGAGTAGGGAGTATGGATAGAAGGAGGAGTGGAGTATATTCATTCTTTTCCTATTTTCCCTTCGCTTCTTTTTCTCCTCTTTTCATCCTTCTCTCCACATTTCGTCTGTATCTTCCTTCTCTCCTTCGTTCTTAATGATTTTTTTTTTGTCTCCTCCCATTCTTTCATTAATCTCTACTTTTTCCCCTCCTCTTCCTCCTCCTCCTCTCCTTGCCCCCTTTCCATTTTCTTTGCCTCTCCCTTTATTCTAAGTGTTTTCTTTTTTCTTCCCATTTTTCCACTTATTTCTGTTTTCTCTTTCTCTTCTCCTTCTTCTTTTTCCGTTGTCCTTCCATCTTCCTTTTCCCTTTCTTTATTCTCAGTGTTATCTTCTTTTTCTTCTCATTCTTCTCTTCGTCTCTGTTTTCTCCTTCCTTTCTCCTCCTTTTCTCTCCCTCTCTCTGTGTCCCATTTTCTTTTTCCTTCTCTTCCCCTGTTCTTTCCTCCTCCCTTCTCCCTCCATCCTCTCTTACTCTCCATTTCTTAATCCCTAATCCCTCCTTCCCTTTATCTCTAGTTTCTCTCTCCGCCTTCTTTATTTATTTCTCCGTTCTTCCCTCCTTCATTATCTCTCTTCTCTTCCCTATTTCCTTCTTTCTCCCTTCCTTCGTCTTCTTAAACTTTTTCTCCAACTTTCTTCTCTCATTATTCTTACTTTCCTCCTCCGTTCTCTCTCCTCTCTTCCTTATTTCTTTGTTTTTGTTTTCCTTCTTCCCTCGTCTTCTCAACCCTTTCTCTACCTTTCGTCTCTCACTTTCCTTTCTTTTCTCCTTTCTTCTTTTCTCTCTCCCCTCTCTCGATTCTCCACTTCTTTCCTTCTTCCTTTGTCTCCTTCAACCCTCTCTCCATCTTTTGTTTCCCGTTAACCTTTCTCTCCTTCATTCTTTCTCTTCGCCTCCTTATTCTCCTTTTCAAACCCTTTTTACACTTTTCGTTTCTCTTATTTTTCGTTCTTCCATCCTTCTTTTCTCTTCCCGCTTTCTGCTGTTCTCTTCCTTTCTTATTTCCTCCTTCCTTTCATCTCCTTCAACCCTCTCTTCATCTTTTGTCTCATTCTCAGTTTTTCTCTCCTAACTTCTTTTCTCTCTGCTTTTTTTTCTTTTCTTTCCTCCACCAACTTCCACCTCTCTGATTCTCCATTATTCCTTCCTTCCTTCTTCTCTCTCTCCCATCTCTCATCTTTTCTTCTCTTCTTCCCTCCTCTCCTCGTCTTCTTAAACCCTTTTCTCCATCTTTCGTCTCTCATTCGCCTTTTTTCCCCTCTTTCTTCTTTTCTCTCTCCGCTCTCTTATTCTCTTATTTCCTCCTTCTCTCGTTTCTTAAGCCCTTTCTCCGTCTTTCATCTCTCATTCCCTCCTTCCTTCTCCTTTCCTCCTTCCTTCAACTTCCTCCATTCTTCTTCCCACCTTCCTTCTTCCTCTTTTCCTTCCCTCTTTCCCTCCTTCCCTCGCCCTCTTAAACCCTTTCTGTCTCTCGTCTCTCATCCCCTCCTTCCTTCTCCTTTTCTCCTTCCCTCAACTTCCTCCAGTCTTCTTTCCACCCTTCCTCCCTTCTTCCCTCCCTCCCTCCCTCATTCTCAGGTGTAATAAGGTGAATCTCTGGAGCTTATTCGTTGGTTCTTTTCTGAGTTCGAGGGAGAATAAATGACCTCACGCCCCACTCTCCGGAGCTTCCAGTGCTTGTTCCTGCTCTTCAGTGACCTCTCTCTAACTCTGCTTTTTCATGTGTTTTTTTCTTTGTATTTATTTATTTATCTATTTTTTGTTTTTGTTTTGTTTTGTTTCCTTTTTCTTTGCTTTTATTTTTCTTTCATGTGTGTTTTATTTTGTTATGCAGTTTGTTTGTTTTTTACTTTTCAATTTTGTATTATTATTTTTATTTCATGGATTTTAAATTTTATTCACTTTTCTCTGATGTATTTTGTTTCTTGCAGTTTTTCTTTATTTTTGTTTTCCCTTCAATGATTATTCTGTTAATTTCTTATTTCAATTTTCCGCTTTCTTCTTTTTTTTAATCTTTACAAATTTATTTATTTACCTCTTTACATATTTATCGCCGTATTTGTGTCCATTCCATATTTATTTTTATTTCATATTATTTACTGGAAAACTTACCGATTTTTCTGTCCTTTTTCTTTCTTGCACAATAATTTTTTTCCTATCTGTATTTCATTTTACTAAAGGAAAAAAATATTATCATCGTTTTTTCTATTCATTTTGTTAGTTTCGGTCATACAATATTTTTTTCCTATCTATATTTCATTTTACTAACGAAAAAAAATTATTCTCGTTTTTCTGTCCATTTTCTTTCTATCGCTCTCATATTATTTTTCTTTTTCCTTTTTTTCCGGGTGCTTTTATTGGGGTCATCAGCCATCGTTGTTTCATACTCTGTCAAAACACTTGCTTGATCTTCTGTCTTCTCTTGTCTTGTTTTCTTGTCTCCTGGGTCGTCAATGTGAGTCTCTTTCTCTCTCTGTTTTCTTTTGTCTTTCTTCTTTTTCTATTTCCTGTGTTATTTGCATCGCTCTTTGATCCTTCGTTCGTGCGTTGCAATGTTTCCGAAACCCGCCCTTTTATTCTTCTTTTTTAATCTTTTTTTGTTCTTTTTTCATAGTTCATCATCCCTTTGACTCATCCTGTTCTTCGTGTTTTTCTTTATTTTCTGTTTTTTTTTTTGTAGATTTATCTTTTCTCTATTTTCTCTTCTCTTTTATTTCACCTTTTTTCGTAACTTTTTTCACATGAGGATTTTGTTTTACGTGGTTTTTCTCTTTGTCGGGATTTTTTTTTCTCGTAATCTTTTTTTTTCTGCGTTTTTCTCGTAATCTGGTTTATTTTTTACGGCATTTTTTCATTGATACAGAAAACGCTACGATTGGTTTTCATTTTTACACACACACGCAAACACACACACACACACACACACACACACACACACACACACACACACACGAATACTTCCACTCGACCGCATCCATTAATTCCGTAAAGACTTGAAGAAGAGAGAAAAGGGAAAAAAAATCACGTGAAATATGTCGATCCAAACCCAAAGAGAGAGAGAGAGAGAGAGAGAGAGAGAGAGAGAGAGAGAGAGAGAGAGAGAGGGGGGAGAAGCGATTACTACTACTACTACTACTACTTCTACTTTTATACTACTACTACTACTACTACTACTACTACTACTACTACTACAACTACTACTACTACTACTACTACTACCGCCAATACTCCCACTACCTGATTAAACACATTATTTCGGCATTTCCTCATAAATCGGACGAACAGGTAAACTAACTAACATAAATTCACCTGCGCTCCCCTTCCACCACCATCACCACCACCACCACCACCACCACCACCATCACCACCGCCACCACCACCACCACCACCGCCGCCGCTTCACAAATATATTTCATCCATAAGCAGCAAATTTCAAGAACGTGAACGGTGTAATTGGGAAGAGGAGGAGGAAGAGGAAGAGGAGGAGGAGGAGGAGGAGGAGGAGAAGGAGGATGTACAGTATATTAGGAAAAGGAAATAAAGGGAAGAATCGTGATTAAAAAAGAATGTGGAGTCAACAGAAGTGAAAGAAGGTAGAGGAGAGGAAAAAAAAAGGAAGAGAGGGAAGAGAAAAGAAGAAGGAGGAGGAGGAGAAGGAAGACAAACGAAAGCAAGGGAATAAATGTGATAATAAAAATGGAACTGAATGAAAAATAAGTAAAAGGAGGAAGAAGAAGAAAAGGAAAAGAAGAAGGAGGAGGAGGAGGGGGGATTACAGTAGAAGGGAGAGGAAGAAAATGGAAAAATGTAAGTCAGATAATGGAACTGAACAAAAGAAAGATGAGTGAAAGGAGGAAGAGGGTAAGGAAAGGAAGAAAAAAGGTAATAAGAAGGAATTACAGAAGAAAAGAAAAATAGAAAAGAGAACAAAGTGAATGGAAAAGAACGAGACTGAATAGAAAAAAGATAAGTAAAGGAAAAAGAGGAGAAAAAAGGAGAAGGAGAAGAAGGATTTACAGTAGAAAAAAAGAGAAAAGGTAGGGAAGAAAGAGATTAAAAGAAAACTGATCAAGAAAGAAGAAAGAAAGAGTAAAAAGAGGAGGGGGAGATAAGTCAGAGAAAGAGGAGGAGGAGGAGGAGAAAGAAGAGGAGGAGGAGGAGGAGGAGGAGGCGGTCGTGACTGGGGCTGATCTCAGGTGGAAGGAAGGAGAATTAATGAGGAGGAGAGGAGGAACGAGGAAGTAATGAAGCAAAATCCAGGCAATTGTCGGTGGTGGTGGTGGTGATGATGATGATGGTGATGGTGGTGATGGTGGTGGTGGTGGAAGTGGGAAGCTGAATACGTTAGAATGTTTTCTCTTTTTCGGCGGCCGCACTTTCTGTATTACACCAGTTTAAGCTTTTTGATCCCTAGCCATTACGCCGGATTTCCCTCACTCACTCTCTGGTTGTTGTTGTTGCTGTTGTTGCTTCAAAGAGTGTGTCTGGGTATAGAGGTAGAAAGGAGAGAGGACGGAGGGATGGAGGGAGAGAGGGAGGGAAAGAGAGAGGTGTCAGAGAGCTTCCCTGTTTGTCTTCTTTCCGTCACTCACCCCAGAGCCTCTCTCTTTTCAATCCCGTCTCTGCCTTTCTTTTCCTTTTTTCCCTTGTTTTCCTTGTTTTCCTGTACCCTTTATCCCTTTTTCCCCGTGCACCATTTCTCTCAATTCCCCTTTTTGTTCTTTCCTTGATTTCTGTCCCTTTAAACTCCTCTCATAATATTCTTTCACGCTTTTTCTTGTTCTGTTTCGATATCTCCCTTTCTTTGCCCACTTCTTTTTTTTCCCATGTATCTTTCTTACAGTTCCGTTTTTTCTTCCTTTGTTTTCTATCCTATTCTCTTACATTTTCTCTTACATTACATTTTTTAATTGTTTTGTTCCGTTCTTTCCCTTTCTTTACGTCTTGTTCTTTCTTTCAGTTCGTTATTTCCCTTTCTTCGTCTATCCCTTTGTTGTCGTGCATCCTTTCTTCCAGTTCTTTTGTTTTCCTGTCTCTGTTTTCTGTCCCTTCTTATTCCTATCCTATCCTCTTACGCCTTTGTTTTGCCTTGTTTCGCTATCTGCCTTTCTCTATGTCTTGTTCTTTTACCGTTTTTGCCTTCTGTGATCCCAACGTTATCCAACCCCAAAGTTCGTCTGTTTATATTCGGCTTTACTGTGTTAGTTTTTGTATTTCTGTTCCTTTTTGACTTTATTATCTTGTCTTGCTCTTGTTTTCTTTGTTCCTAGCTTCGAAAAAATATAGTCATCTCTTCAAATATTTGTTAATATTTTTTTTATGTGCCCTACAGAATTATTCTAACTTTCTCCATCTCATCCCATTCTCTATTCTTTTGCTGCATTGTCTTCTGCCAGTCTGCATTCCCCAGCTACCCCTTGCTGTGCTGTGTTGTGTTCTGCCCCCTTATATTCCCCCTTCTGCCCCTTGTTGCTGTGCTGTCCCCCGCCTCGCCGTGTCTCAGCGTGCCGGTGTGTGCTCACCTTGCAGCGGGAGGGAGGAGAGGAGCGAAGAGTAGCGCGCCGCCCACAGGTAGTGGTGGTGGTGGTGCTGCGGCGCCACGAGGGGCACGCCGCCGTACTGGCCGCGACCGCCGGGGAGAGGCAGCAGCCGCCGTACGTCCAACACCTTCTCGGGCCTCAGGAAGCCCCGCGAACCGCTGTACGCCGGTGGGGGGAAGCCGGGCAGGAGGGCGGGTAGGTGGGAGGACGTGGGCGGCGAAGGAGTCCTCCGGCGGGGCACGGACGGGGAGATCGGCGGTGACTGCAGCGGCGGCGTGGAGGGTGACGGCGTAGGCGTGGGCGACGCGCGTGACCGCCAGGACAAATCACAGCCGCCACTGCCGCCGATGTCGCCGCCGCCTGCGTCGTCGGAAAGGCTGTGGCAGGCAGAGGAGCGTCGCGGCCCCTCGTGAAAGTCAGGATCCTGGCCAGTGCCTACGCGGGGAACCTGAGGCACCCACCTTGTGCTGCTTTCAAGGCCCTGGGGCGCCGCGGCAGCACTCACACACACGCAGCTTCCCTGCGCCTCTTTGCCACACACACACAGCCCAGCACGCCTCTTCGCCCCGCCGCGGCCCCCGGGGCTGGCGGGGTCATCGTCAGCGGCGGTGAATTGCAGCAGCGGCGTTGTGCGCCTCGCGTTGGGGGTCTCCACAGGGCTGGACGCGGCGATGTCGGACGAAAAAAGACTCTGTTCCGTCGACGCGGCGGGGGAGTCCGAGCACTGCGTCGCCCGGGAGCAGCCCAGTGGCCGCGTCGTGAGGTCCAAACCCAAATCGTCCCCGCCGCCGCGGGTCTCCGCCTCGCCGCGCCGATCTTGCCCCCACAGCAAGTCCCGGATCAGGAAGGAGCGAGAGCGAGACATCTTTGGTCCTCCACAGGATACCGGACTCAGTCGGGAGTGGGCTACACTTCGGCGATCCCGGAGGGTTGGCGGCACCCCGCACTCGGCGCCGCGTCGGCTTCCACGCAGGAGTTTCTTCTCTCTCAACGTGCAGTCGCAAAGTTTAGGCGCCTCGCATCGCGGCGCCCTGCCACCCCGCGGGACGCTGGCGCCTCGGGGCCACTTCTTTTTATTATCCTAATGTGAGTGCACGGCGCGACCTCAAACCCTCAAGCCGGAAGCCTCGAGGCACGCGGCGCTAAACCATCACGGCGGCGACGCCTGCACCGCGATGCCAAGAAAAAATGGCGTAATTATATACAAGCATAAAAATTCCTAATTTCGTTAGGACACGGCCGTCACGATGTTCTTTTCGGTGCCAGACGCGGCCTGACGCAGACCTGACCCTCTTGGCGCCCCGAAGGTTCCCGCGAATCACTGATGTGGAAAAAATCCGCCTCAGGGCACGGTAACGACACAGTAAATATAGCGGTGCCAGATGCTGCCCCCGACACCAGCCGGGGGGCGGGCACGGCGGGTAGGCGGTGGCCCGCTGCCTGGCACTCCGGTGCCCGCCCAGGCCCCTCCCACAATATCCGCCCTGGGGCACACGAACACCCAGGCACACACCATTGTGCTTGCAGTCCCCTCCGTGTGAACCAGTCATCGTAATCAGCACCTGAAGACAAACCCTGTCAATACAGGTATCGGTAAATATTCGCCTTGATCGTGCAAAAAGACAAACCTCTCGTGCCTCCATTGCCGCCAAGTTAATGGGCCGGGGCAGGCGCTGAGTGGCGGGCCGGGCACGTGGCCCCGCCCCGCGCCCCGGTGGGCGGGGCTCGGCGGTGCCCCGATCACTGGGGGTATTTAGGCCATAATTATATTTTAAGTACTTGGCCAGAGCTGAGGCCGGCTGGGCAGACTTTAAGCGCCACGGTGCCAGATGGAAATTAAAATAGACCAGACGCCGCCGCTGCCATCTTGAAGGTCTTAACACTTTTTGTTAGTCTTCTGCTTCTAATGTGTGCGAAGTATATCGTTATTGTGCAGAAGGATGATGAGGATGATAATGATAATAGTAATAATGATGATGATAATAATAATAATAATAATAATAATAATAATAATAATAATAATAATAATAATAATAATAATAATAATAATAATAATAATAATAATAATAATAATAATAATGATAATAATAATAATAATAATAATAATAATAATAATAATAATAATAATAATAATAATAATAATAATAATAATAATAATAATAATAATAATAATAATAATAATAATAATAATAATAATAATAATAATAATAATAATAATAATAATAATAATAATAATAATAATAATAATAATAATAATAAAATAATAATAATAATAATAATAATAATAATAATAATAATAATAATAATAATAATAATAATAATAATAATAATAATAATAATAATAATAATATAATAATAATAATAATAATAATAATAATAATAATAATAATAATAATAATAATAATAATAATAATAATGATGATAATAATAATAATAATAATAATAATAATAATAATAATAATAATAATAATAATAATAATAATAATAATAATAATGATGATGATGATGATGATGATGATGATGATGATGATGATGATGATGATGATGATGATGATGATGATGATGATGATGATGATGATGATGATGATGATGATGATGATGATGATGATGATAATAATAATAATAATAATAATAATAATAATAATAATAATAATAATAATAATAATAATAATAATAATAACAATGTAGTTCTTTGGATGTCTTTTATCTTCTGTTATTACTAGCTCGTCATCAACGTCGTCGTCATTTTTTGCTGTTACTGTAATTGTTTCTCGTCTCGTGTTTGCTTTTAGTGGTATGCGAAAAAAGTATCGTATCGCTTTAGCCTCCCCGGGAACGTAATCTGTGCATCAGTCACCCCCCGACGCCCCGCGGCTGGCAACACTGGCCGCCGCAACACAAACACTCCGGGACACAGATACAGCGGGATCAACAAGGCGGGGGAGAGAAAAAGATGACGAGATAAGAGGAAAAACACATGACTGAAACAAACAAACATACACACATAAACCCTCCCGAACACACACACACACACACACACACACACACACACACACACACACACACACACACAGAGGAATAAAGAAGTAAAGCAGAACACTAGAGTCAGGAAAACATGGAACAATGCAACACACGGCCGCCGCAACGCACAACACTGCATTCATAAACCTCTGCAGCACACACGGAAACGCTCACTGCATCCTCTAACAAGACAACCGTTAGCTAGAAACACAAAGAGGGATTTTAGGCACTTATTCTTCAACATTTCGGGGCTTACAGACTCCCATTTATAAGGCTTTCGTAGAGGTTGTGGGTACTTCCATGCATATTGTTTTGTATGGCTAGTGGTAGTCTGATAAGTCTTCTGCACCATGAACGCAAAACAACGATCATGAAAGAACGACTAATCTCCTTCGTGGCCTTGGGAAACAGTTGTGTGAGCCGAAAGCGTCTGAGAATTCGGGCTTAAATATCTCCATTTTATTTTTCATCTTTTATTTCTGCAATATTCGCGTCTTAACCATCCTTCTGTGCAGCATTTCCTTCTTACTATTACAAACTCCTTCAAGACACAACCTCCAGACGACAGACAAACAGAGACAGACAGACCCTTGACAATAGATAGAGAGTCAGACACATGCGAGAAAACCCCGACTTATTCTTAAACATTTAGGCTCTCTGGGAGGAGGAGGAGGAGGAGGAGAAATAGGAACTGGAATAGGCATGGAAAACTGGCCCAGGCAATTTTCCTACTAATTTAATTTCCACTAAAAACTAACTACATCCTCCTCCTCTTCCTCTTCCTCTTCCTCCTCTTTCTCTTCCTTTTCCCGACCCTATTCGTCCCCCTCTTCCTGTCCCTTATCACTCTTTAATCTGCTCCATTTAATATTTAACAAGTCTTTCGTGGGGGTTTGGATTATGCACCGGGGGAGTTTTATAACCCTTCTAGTAGTTTGGCTATTCTCCTGTGCCATAAGCCTAAAAAAGCATTCATTTGAACCCGTCAATTCTCCTTTTCAGCCTTTGGAGTTAGTTGTAAGAGGTGGAAGCGTCTGAGAAAGGCTGTCGTAGGTTTTATGGGGGCATTTTTGGGGTAGTTTTATAACCGTTCTGGTATACATATAGTCTGACCATTCATCTATTACCATGACCCTAAAAACACTCATTAAAAACCGGTTGCTCTTCTCAGCCTTGGAATTAGTCGATAAGAAAGGCGAAGCATATTCATAAACACTCCGGCACCCAAGTAAACATATTTGACAATGCTTTCGTAGATGTTTTGTGCATTTCCCGAGGTAGTTATATAACCTTTCTGATAGTCTGACTCTTCTTCTGCACCATGAACCTAAAGAAACACCCATTGTATATAGAACCCGGTTGATCTCCATTTAGGCGCTTGTAATTACTTGATACGAGAAGCGAAAGCGATAACGCCGACCACAGATACCCCTTGAGCGGCGCGCATGTGGCAGGCTGGGCGTTTGTTTACATCGGGGCGGCGAGTGACAGGATGGCGAGAGGCAAGTTAGCGGAGCGTGCTGTGGCGGGCCCCTGTGTGTCGCTCCTTGGACCCGGATCTGTTGAACTAAGTGGCCAACCAGCGCGGAGGAGGACGAGGAGGAGGAGGAGGAGGGAGACGGGCATTTGCAAGAGAAGGAGGAAGAGGAGGAGGAAGATTAGCAAGAGGAGAACGAAGAGGAGGAAGAGGGGTATTAGCAAGAGGAGGAGAAGGAGGAGGAGTGTTAGCTAGAGAAGGAGGAGGAGGAGGAGGAGGAGGAGAATGGCGTTAAGAGAGGATGATGACGAGGACGAGGTCGGGTTGAGTAATTAAGAGACGGAAAAAGGAAGGAGAGATGGGAGGGACAAAGAGAAGTGAAGGAAAACACGAAAATGGAGGAAGGAAACATAAAAGAGAGCAAAGTAATATGAAAAAAAAAAAACAAGAGGGAAGGTGAAAATTACAAAGTGAAAACGAGGGAAAAGACAAAAAGAGAGAAAAGGAAACCAAGAGAAAAGGAGACACGAAAATGGACAGAGTAATACGATGATAGCAAGAGTAAAGACGAGAAATACAAAATAAAAAAAGAGGGAAAAGACGAACAGAAAATAAAGGACACTAAAAGAAGAGGACAGAGAAAGACACGAAAATGGAGTATAAAGAAAATAATGAAGAGCAAGAGGAAAGATGAGAAGCACAAAATAGAAACGGGGAAAAAGACGAACGGGAAGTAAAGCACACCAAAAGAAGAGAAGAGAGTAATACACGAAAATTGAGAACGAAACTAAAAAGAACAGAATAAAACGATCGAAGGCAAAAAGAAAGATAAGTACAAAATAGAAACAAGGAAAAAGACGAACAGGAAGTAAAGGACACCAAAAAAAAAGAAGAAAGTAAGACACGAAAATTAAGAACGAAACTAAAAAGAAAAGAGTAAAATGATGAATAGCAAGAAGGAAGGTGAGAAATACGAAATGAAAACGAAGGAAAAGACGAAGAGGGAGAAAACCAAAACAATAAGACGAAGAGTAAAAGTAAAACGGAAGAGACAGAATAAAATGGTGAATAGTAAGAAGGAAGATGAAAACAACGAAATGGAAGCAAAGGAAAACACTAAAAGGGAGAAAAGGAAACCAGAACAAGAAGAAAAAAAGTAAACGATGAATAGCAAGGAAGTTAAAAAAAAATTAAAAAGAGGACGAAGAGGAAGAAAAGGAAACCAATAAAGGAAAGGAAATGCCGAGAAAAAACAAAGTATAAAAGAAAGCGAATAGGAGGACAAAGAGTGAGAAAAGAAAGCCAAACGAAGAGGAGAATGAGCAAAGAGAGAATAGCAAGGAAACCACAAAGAAAAACAAGAGTACAAAAGAAAACGCACGAGAGGAAGAAGAGTATAGGAAAAGCGAAGGAGACAAAAGGAGACGTAGCAGAGTGTTTGTGTGAAATGTTCTTAATCTCAGTGTCTCCTTGTGGGTCTTACTGTCTGTCCTGTCTTTTTTTCTTTTTCTTTTTTTTTTGACGGTTTGTCGTTGTTGTTCTATAGGCCTGCCAGCGTGCGTCCCTCCTGTTTTTTTTTTTTTTTAATGTTTTCGTTTGTTTAGGGAAAAGAGGAGGGTATTTATGTTCCACCACTAGTAGTAGTAGTAGTAGTAGTAGTAGTAGAAATAGTAGTAGCAGTAGTAGTAGTAGTAATAGTAGTAGCAAATACGTAGCCTTGGCAATTTTCCCACTAATTTAATATCCTTTACTGCAGAAAATCTAAACTATTTCCTCTTCCCCTTTCTCCTCCTCCTCCTCCTCCTCCTCCTCCTTCTATCCCCTTATCACTCTCTTATCTGGCCCATTTAGTGCACAATAAGAGACGGATTGAACGAGACCGTGAGACGTAGAATAGCAGGCACTCAGATCTCAACGCCTATACACACCCAGTTACGAGGAGGGAGAGAAAAAGTGAGTCGGGGACGAAGAGGAGAAGAGGAGACGCGGAAGGGGTGAGGACGAAGGGGGAAGAGTGAGTGAAAGATATATAAGAGGCGGAATAGGTAATGGAGGAGACGGGAGGTGAGGACGAGGAGGGAAAAGGAAGTGAAATAAATATAAAAGAAGGGAATGGGTGGGGAGGGAGACTGTGGGGTAATGGGATTGAGGGAGGAGCTTAGTGGAAGGGTGATAGTAATGGGAAGAGGAAGGGAGGGTAATGGAGTGAGATAATGGGCTATATAACAGAGAGAGAGAGAGAGAGAGAGAGAGAGAGAGAGAGAGAGAGAGAGAGAGAGAGAGAGAGAGAGAGAGAGAGAGAGCTGGAGAACGAATAAGAGCAACGAATCGACATGAAGAGAATAAAAGGATAATAAAAGATCAGAGCAGAGCATAAATTACCCTCCTCCTCCTCTTCCTCCTCCTCCTCCTCTTCTTCCTCCTCCTCCTCCTCTTCCTCCTCCTCCTCTTATTTCTCTTCCTTCTCACCCATCCACTCACACATATCTAAATCAATGCCATCACACAACCCAAGAGGAGGAGGAGGAGGAGGAGGAAGAAGAAGAAAACGATAATTAGTTATAATCTCGCGGATATGCCAAGAGAGGAACTGAGAGGCGAAATGACCATGAACGTCCCTCTCGCATTACCAGTCTCGCCCCCACCTCTCCCCTCCCCTCCCTTCTCTCTCTCTCTCTCTCTCTCTCTCTCTCTCTCTCACACGCAGTCCCTGGTAGACGTATCTGATAAACTGTTTACCTTCGTTAGTTCAGACGAAGCACTCACGTACATCATCATGCCACAGGTCGGTTCAGGTAATTAATTAAATGCTACATACTTCTTTTTATACGCAGCTGGAATGAGGATGTTTTATTTACTCTGTGTGCGTGTGACAAGTGAAATGTGTGTGGGTGGGTAGGTGGGTGGGTGGTTTTATCATGTATTTTCTATAATCTGATCATGCGTGTATTTTTTTTCACGCATTGGTACACACACACACACACACACACACACACACACACACACACACACACACACACACACACACACACACACACACACACACACACACACACTAACAAACAAATAAACAAACATGGCAAGCAAATTAAATCAGCAAACATAAGCAGATGAACGAACAATTAAACAACAACACAAACACAAACACCTTCTGGCAAACCACATAAGAGAGAGATATCCCACCTTCATCTCCCCCCCCCCTCCCCGACCCTCCCCCCACCCCCACCCTCCCCCCTTTTCCCACCTGTTCACTTGTTCCTCACCTGCTTTCCTCACCTGGCCGCCGCGGGAGCCAGGTGTGCATAATGGAGCTCCCTCGAGGTATATATAATTAGCGACCTCGGGTATCTTGTGGAGTTCAAGATAACGAGAGAGAGAGGGGGGGGGCTGTGTGCGTGTGTGTGTGTGTGTGTGTGTGTGTGTGTGCGTATGTGTGTTAGAGGGTGTGGAAGTAGGGTAAGGAGGAGGAGGAATAATAAGAACTAGAAGAAGAACAAGAAAGACAAAAACAATAAACGAAGATGATGATGAGGATTATGATGGAGATGATGATGGTAAGAATGATGATATAAGGAGGAGGAGGAGGAAAAGGAAGAAGAAGATGAAGAAGAAGAAAAGGAGGAGGAAGAGGAGGAGGAGGAGGAGGAGTCACAGAGGTAAGAGAGGAAAGGTGATATTTGAGGGATTACTGTGTGACGAAGGGAGAACGAGGAGGAAGAAAAAATAAAAGTAGGAAGAGGAGGAGGAGGAGGAGGAGGAGGAGGAGGAGGAGGTGTACTGTTACAGAGTGGAGGGAAGTGTTAAGACCCCATTAAAGGGCATTATGGGACTCGCTGTGATGTATGCCGACGAGAGAGAGAGAGAGAGAGGGAGAGGGAGAGGGAGAGGGAGAGGGAGAGAGGGAAGGAAGGGAGGGAGGTAAGTAAGTGTTGGGGGAAGGAGAGGAAAAATAAAAGAGGAAATATGGTGAGTTAGGGAGGAGAAGGAAAGAAAAAAAAAAGAAAATTAATTATGAATGTAGCCGAGAAAAAAAGTTAGAGAGGGAGGAGAAGGAGAAGAAGGAGAAGGCGAAGAAGAAGAAGAAGAAGAAGAAGAAGAAGAAGAAGAAGAAGAAGAAGAAGAAGAAGAAGAAGAAGAAGAATGAAGACGAAGACTACGACAACGAATAAGAAAAAGAAGAAGGAGAAGAAGAAGAATCAGTACAAGAAAAGATAAGAGGTATAAGAAGAAGAAAGAAAGAATGAAAAAAAGAAAAAGAAAAAGAGAGACAAACGTTAAAACAATCAGTAACGACGAAAACTATCATCTCCTATTTTTATTTTTACTTTTTTTTTCTTTACTTCGATATGAGAGAGAGAGAGAGAGAGAGAGAGAGAGAGAGAGAGAGAGAGAGAGAGAGAGAGAGAGAGAGAGAGAGAGAGAAAATTATACAGCGCGCATATGATTACAAGATGGAGGGGCGGAGGAAGGAGAGAGAGGGAGGGAAGAAGAAAAAAAGTGAAGGAGGGAGGATTGAAGGAAGAGGAGGAGGAGGAGGAGGAGGAGGAGGAGAGCTGTCAAGACCAATGCTCAAAACTGTCATGAAGTGAACAAGTTACGTCAGCCGTTCTCCTTCTCTCTCTTCTCTCCTCTCCTCTCCTTTCCTCTCTTCTCTTCTCTTCTCTTCTCTTCTCTCCCTCTCTCCCTCATTCGTTCCTCCCTCCATCCCTCCGTCATACATTTATTCATCTGCGTATCGGAAATTTTGACTTCAACTAGAACTGAAAAAATATATCCATTCTGCAGGGAAGGATGGGAGGGAGAGAGGGAGGGAGGGAGAGAGGAAGGGTATGAGGTAGAGAAAGAAGGAGAAAGGGAGGATGTGAGGAAAGGAAGGCAGGAAGGACAGAGGGGAAGGAAGGAGAGAGGGAGGAAAGGAGAAAAGAAGGGAAGGAAAGAGGGAGGGAAGGAAAAAGAGTAGAATTGAGGGAGGCAAGAGGAAAGAGAAGAGAGGAAGGAAAGAGGGAGGGAAGGAGAGAGAGAGAGGGAAGGAGGAAGAGCTGGACATAGGAGGGAGAAACTGGGGAAAGACAAAGGGAGGCGAGAACAGGAAAAGGGAGGGATGAGAGAGGGAAGGAGAGGGACGAGGAGGAGAGAGAGAGAAAGGAAAGAGAGCAGGAGAAACGGAGGAAGCAAAAAGGGGAAGACCGGGAGGGAGGCGAGGACAGGAAAAGGAAAAGGAAGGAAAAAGGGAATAATGGAGTAAAAAGGGAGGAAAGGGACTGTACTTTTTGCGTCTTTTAAATCCCTTTTCTGCATCAAGTAGGCAGCGAAAAATATACCGGATCATTAACTTCCGATGGGATTAGAGGCCGTTTGTCGAGAGGGAAAAATCGTCTGTTCATTTTTTCTGCCACGTAAACTCGATGAAAAGCTGGACTCGAAATCACGAAGGGAGAAAAAATACCGAAAAATAAATAATCCGAATCTTTTTTTTTTTTTGGCTTTTTGGGGCGGAAATTTCAGGAAAAACTCAACAACTCCCCGAAATGTAATCTGTTTGGAAAGCGCTGTGTTAATCGAAAAGTCGGAAATTAAAAAAAAAGGGGTAAAAAAAGGGCGGCCCGAGTAATGGTGTTGATTGAAAACGCAGAGAACATCACATCACCGCGAATCACTCCCGTAATGAACTGCCACAGGGGAACCACGCCCCCACTACCCCCCCCTGCCGCCCTTATCACCCCTCCCCCTCACCACCAACCCCTTTACCTCTCTCCCAGTACCCGCTCCTACCCACACAACCTTACCCTCAACCCCTTCACTCCCGCCCCTAACAACCTCACCCTCAGCCCCATCACTCCCGCCCCGCCATCGTCGCTTCCCTATCACTCCTACCCACACAACCTTACCCTCAAACCCTTTCACTCCCGCCCCTAACAACCTCACCCTCAGCCCCATCACTCCCGCCCCGCCATCGTCGCTTCCCTATCACTCCTACCCACATACCCTTACCCTCAACCCCTTCACTCCCACCCCACCCCTTCGCCCCCCACCCCCCATCAACATATCACCACTAATACTTGTTGTTGGTGGTGTTGGTGGTGGTGGATGTTATGGTGGTGGTATTGTTGTTGGTATTCACTCACCCACTCACGTTATCCTCATCCATCTTCTTCATCTACTCATCCACTCGCCTGTTTCACCCCCCCCCCACTCCCCCTCAATCGTCCACCACCCTCGTTAAAAATCGTTCGTTCCACTCTTTCATAATCATTCAAATCATCCTTATCATCCGCCGTCATCTATCACCTGCCTAGTCGCTTGCTCCACTCATCCACTCATCCACAATCACCCACAATCACCATCATTATCCTCCTCTTCACCTTCATCCTTTCCCAACCTCGTCACCCATCACCTACCCATCACCCGCCCACACACACACACACACACACACACCATCTCGTCCGCTTATTTTACCCACTCATCTTTAATCATCGACATCATCCTCCTCTTCACCCACGCCTTTCCCCTCGTCACCCATCCTCCCACCCAGCCCACTCGCTTGCTCCACTCATCCACATATCCACAATTACCCAAATCCTCCTCTTCGTCCACCATATTCCTGCACCTTCCACCCAGCCAGTCGCATATTCCACTCATCCACTTATTCCACAGTTACTCACATCGTTATCCTCCTCACCTACTCACTTAATTCCACTCATCCACTTTTTCCACAGTTACTCACACCGTTATCCTCTCCACCCACTCGCTTTTTCCACTCATCCACTCATCCACAAGCACCCACGTCATTATCCTTATTTTAACCCGCTCACTTTATTCCACTCACCCACTCGTCCACAATCACTCAGCATCATCATCATCATCCTCACTTCCCTCCCCCTCCCCCCTTCAACCCCCCCCCCCCTCCCCCCGCCTCTCCCTTCCCGCAGAACCTCCCGAACACTTCATTAGTTTCCTTTTCTATTGTTTCCTCGAAGTCGCAGTTCTCGATGTCGGATTTTCCCGCTTCACCGACCTTGGGAGGAAGAGGAATATCGATGTTTATTTAAACGTATTTCGTTTTTTTTTTTTTTCTTCTTTCGTTGCTTTCCGTTGGAGCTTTATACGAGAGGGTTCGACAAGTACTTCATTCTGTCTATTTTTTTTTCTCTCATTTTTTTCTCTCTTCCCTCCAAGCATATGTATTTTTTTTTCTTTTTTCGTTGTTCATTCTGCATTTTTTCGTCTTTTTTCCCTCATTGTTTCTTCTTTCCAAGCATATGTATTTTTTTTCTTTTTTTCGTAGTTCATTCTGCATTTTTTCGTCTTTTTTCCCTCATTGTTTCTTCTTTCCAAGCATATGTATTTTTTCTATACTTTATTCTCTCTCATTTATTTTCTGTGCCTTCCAGTAGCATATTATTTTTGTTTTATTTTATTTTTGTTGTTTTTTTGGCCGTATATCAACTAAAAACGACAATGAAAAAGACTACTAGAGGGAGAGATTTTTTATAATACATCACTTTATGTTTAATCCGTCTTATCCTACTGTTGAGAGAAGCGGGGACGAGAAATAAGCGATAAAGAGAACAAAGAGAGCATGACCACCACTTGTATACGCATTAAGGGATGACAAAACAACGATATAATGATGATGATTGTGTAGAGGCGAATAAGATAGATATATGTAATACCGATTCCCCATGAAAATAATAATGGAATAGATAGATAGAAGATGGAATAGAATAGAATATAGCATAATAGATAGTAGATTATAGTAGACGGAATAGATAACTGAGTACAATACAATAGATAAAATAGAAGAATAGGAGGAGATAGGAGAAAGAAGCTTCGAATGAGTGTAATCTTGAGTGAGGCTTCGAAAAAAAAGGGATAGAAAATACAATAGAATCAAATAAAATACAAGAGTAGAATATAATAGATAATACAATAGGATACAATAGACTAGATAGATGAAACTGATATAAGAAGAAGAAGAAAGGAAGAAGAAAAGAAGAAGATAGGAGACAAGATTCGAATGAGTGAGGCTTCGAAAGGGAACACTCGAACACTTGAATCCTCGTATGTATGTATGTATGTATGTATGTATTCGTATTATTTTCTTTTCCTGCTCAGTAACCACGCGGCCGCTGAGGAGTGCGGTGGAGTACAGCAGCGCGGGGCCTGTCTTCCTACCTCTCCCCCTCCTCTTCCTCCCCCTCCTCCTCCTCCTCGTTCATTAGGGCAGAAGGTAAGTGGACTAATTTGTTAATGAGGTGGTCTGAATGGTCGCGGGTCTGCACTGAATGAGCCTCAGCGGGGACAAAAAAAAAAAAAATTGTGGTGGATGCATTCGTTGCCTGCACCTGGTTGTATCCAAGTCTGACCTCCTCTTCCTTCTTCTTTTCTCCTCTTCCTTCTTCTTTTCTCCTCTTCCTTCTTCTTTTCTCCTCTTTCTTCGCCTCTTCGTGTTGTGCTGGTGAAAGGTTGCTGGGTAGTTGTGTTTTCTTCCTTTCCTCTTCCTCCTCCTCTTTCTCTTCCTCTTCCTCTTCTTATTGCGTGTGTAAAGAGTAGCTAGGTGTAGTGTTTTCTTCCTCCTCTTCCTCCTCCTTTTCCTCTTCCTCTTCTTCTTTCTCCTTTCCTCCTATGCCTCCTGTTGCTGGGTAGTTGGTGTCTTTCTTCTTCCTCTTCCTCCTCTTCTCTCTTCCTCTTCCTCCTCTTGGATAAACGGTAGCTGGGTAGTTGGCGTGTTTTTCTTCTTCCCTTTCTTCCTCTTCCTCCTCCTCCTCTTCTTCCTCTTGTTGCTCGTCTAAAGAGTTGCTGGGTAGTCCTAGGATTATTTTCTTTCTCGCAGTATTACCAGAACTGCGCGACCCTATTTTCCAAGGCAGCCATCAATGTCAGTAATTACCCTCGCCTGACCGGGTAAATGTGTGTGTGTGTGTGTGTGTGTGTGTGTGTGTTGTAAAATGGTGGTGGTGTGTTTGTGTCTCTTTGTTTGTGTGTGCTTGTTTTGTTTGTGTTTGTGATGGGATAAGAAAAAGAGAGAAAAGAAGCAGTAGTAATTGTGAACGTCGTGGTTAGGTTAGCAGTAATAGAGGCAAAGAGTTGTTCTTGGTGGTGATGGTGAAGGTGGTGATGGGGATGGTGGAGGTGAGGGTGATGGTTGTGTGGTGGTGAGGGCAATGTATTCTTAGTGGACTTAGCAGCCTATTTATATACAAACTCATACGAAGCGTAGACTACTGACGAAACATTTCCACGAGTAATCCCTTAAGAGTCTTAGGTCGCGGGTAAGAGTGGAGGCAGGGCGGTGTGTTAAAAGTCGTCCAAGATAAGATGTGGAAGGAAAAGTACTTTGAAGACAGACAGAGACAGACAGACACAAGGACAGACACAGACACACGGACAGACACAGACACACGGACAGACACAGACACACGGACAGACACAGACACAAGGACAGACACAGACACAAGGACAGACACACACACAAGGACAGACACAGACACACGGACAGACACAGACACAAGGACAGACACAGACACAAGGACAGACACAGACACAAGGACAGACACAGACACAGACAGACACAGACAGACACACGAACAGACACATACACAGACAGACAGATACAAAAAATGGAGACGAAAAAAAGTAAGATACAGACAGAAACGTCCTTATTAATGTGAATGAAAAAACAAAAAAGACAAAAAAAACTATTACAGGTTTAAAGAGTCGAGCTTAGTTGCTAAAGTGTATACCATAGATTATTTTTTTTTGTTTGTTTTGTTCCACGTGTCTTGAGTAGAAACTAAAACAAAGGGAAATCATATAATACACCTAAAGTCCACAGATTAGAATTATCCATATACAGATTAGAATTATCCATATACAGATTAGAATTATCCATATACAGATTAGAATTATCCATATACAGATTAGAATTATCCATATACAGATTAGAATTATCCATATACAGATTAGAATTATCCATATACAGATTTGAATTATCCATATACAGATTAGAATTATCCATATACAGATTAGAATTATCCATATACAGATTAGAATTATCCATTTACAGATTAGAAAATTATCCATATACAGATTAGAATTATCCATATACAGATTAGAATTATCCATATACAAGTCCCGGAACTGTGTCGTGGGAAAAAAAAATAATAAATCGTGGACGAAAATATACTCAAACAAAACCAAGTTCCTGATAAAATAAAATGGAACGGAAAAAATGGAGTTCAGCATATATTTTGAGGCCTAGTATAGTGGCGTGCAAAAAATAATAATAAATCGTAGACGAACATGTACTTAACAACAACTTAACAACAAACAAAACTAAGATACTGACAAACCAAAATAGAAAGACAAAATAATAGGTTTGTTCCATATATAAATCCCGGAAATGTATCGCACAAAATAATAAATCGTGGACAAAATTGCACCACTAACACAAACAAAATAGGAAGAGAAAAAAAATGGAGTTCTATACATGTTTTCAGGTTCCAGAATAGGGTACAGAAAAATAAATCGTGGGCAAAAATACGCCACTAACACAAACAAAATGGGAAGAAAAAAATGGAGTTCTGTGTATGTTTTCAGGTCCCAGAATAGTGTACAGAAAAATAAATCGTGGGCAAAAATACGCCACTAACATAAACAAAATAGGAGGAAGAAAAAAATGGAGTTCTGTGTATGTTTTCAGGTCCCAGAATAGTGTACAGAGAAATAAATCGTGGACGAAAATACCCCAGAACAAACGGGCGCAGTGAACCAGGCCACGCAGCGATCCTGTCCTACATGTGATCGATTCTGGCCGTTTATTAACACACGAGCGAGGCAACAGAGGCATTACCTTGTCCGGCGTACCTGACAACGCTCATGAAATGCAGACAGGTGTGCAGACGAGCGGCGGGGCCAGGTGTGAGAGGGTAGGAGGAGGGGGGATGAAAGGGAGGAGGTGGAGAGGGAGATGAAGGGAGGAGGTGGAGAGGGAGATGAAGGGGAGGAGGTGGAGAGGGAGATGAAGGGGAGCAGGTGGAGAGGGAGATGAAGGGGAGAAGGTGGGGTGGGAGAGGAAGGGGATGGAAAATGGAGGGGAGGGAGGAGGGAGAGGAGACGAAGGGGGAAGGTGAAGAGGGAAGGGGAGAGAGAAAGCTTGGAGGTGAAGGAGGAGGGACGGGAGATGACGGGAAGGGAGGGGGAGAGAAGAGGGGGGAAGTGTAGAGGGAGGTGAAAGGTGAGTATGGACAAGGAGGAGAGAGAGAGAGAGAGAGAGAGAGAGAGAGAGAGAGAGAGAGAGAGAGAGAGAGAGAGAGAGAGAGAGAGAGAGAGAGAGAGAGAGAGAGAGATGGGACAATGAAATGAGAAGAGTGGTAGGATATGGGACCACGAAGTAAGGGAAGAGGAGATGGAAAAGTAAAGCGGGAAGGAGAGAGAAAAAAAAAGAAGGAAGAGGAAGAGAGGGAGGAGGCTGATGTGCGAAGTAAAGGGAGCTCAAAAAGGAAATCAAAAGGAAAAGAAGGGGAGGAGAAAGCTGGTGTGCTAAGGAAAAGGAAAGAAAAGGAGAAAAAAAAGTGAGGTGTTTAGGGGAGGAACAAGCATATGAATGAGCTGAAGAGGTGAGGATGTAGGTGAGGCGAAGATAAGCGGGCCGGCAGAAGGAAGGAGAGAGCGGCGTAGCTATGAAAACGAGGAAGCGGGGGTGGAAGAGGGAGACAGTTGAGGGAAGAGGTTAGAGGCTGGTGTACGACATATCATTGAGAACGTTCGTCGTTTTCATAGCCAAAAAGAAAAACCGAGCTGGTAAACTGAAGAAAAGAACGGAATAGATACAAATGGAAGCAAGGGAGAGGGGGTAGAAGAGGGATAGGAGGGGCAGTTAAGTGACGTATCAGTAGGAAGGTTCGCCGGTCTCATGACAAAAAAAAAGTCCCATTGCGTAGCGTAGTAAACTGCACCGTCTACTATAATATGTTGCAGAAAATAGTCGCGTGCAGGTGGGTTGTAAAGCACGGGGGACAGGCGAAGGTGCAGTGGTGTGTGCAGAACTAACGAGCCAATCACAAACTCCATATAATCAAGTATCGCCGCGCACCTGGTGATGTGTAGGAGGGAAGGGGGGCGAGGGGGGGGGTGCGTGAACAGGTGGGTAAAGGTGTGAAAAGTGACAAGCGTGGGATGAACCAGAGCGCACGTAGGTGTAATTAGGGATGAGACACCTGTTTATCTGCCACTTGCTCTGCTTTCTGGCGGGAGGGAAAAAAGAGGAGGGTATGTAGATAGGAAGGGAAGGAAGTAAGGTAGGTAGGTAGAATGGGGTGAAGTGGATATAGGGTAGGTAAGAGGAGAAAGGAGTAGGAAGAACTCGTAGAAAGAGGGAACGTGAGTATAGAGGAGGGAAAGTAAGTTGATAGAAAGGGGTAAGGTAGATAGAAGGTGGGTAGATGAAGAGTTGAAAGTAATAGCAGGCTTTTTTTCATTATTGTTTTCTTTTTTTTACGCCCTTGAACTGTCTAATCTGCTGTAATAAAAAAAAAATGGGTATGTAAAACACGATAGGTAGGAAAAGGGAGGCGGTGTGGGTAAATAGGAGGAAAGGGGTAAGAATTTAACATAAGAACGTGAGGAGTCTGCAAGAGGCCGGTTGGTCTGTACAAGGCAGCTCCTGTAAATCTAACCCCACCTTACCTCACTATCCATGTTATAGATCGTCAGGTGTTTGTTTAGTTAGTTAATAGGTAGTCTAACAGCTATAGTACCGTTAGATAGGTAAGCAGTTCAATAGTTAGTTAAACCATTTGAGTTAGCTGGTTGGTTAATTTTACTTGATTCTGGATTTATTTACTTATTTGTTTGTTTGTTGTGTTTGTTTATTTTTTGCTATTTTTTTCTATTTTTTTTTCCTTTTCCTTTTTTTATTTTATTTTATTTTTTGTTTATTTTTCGTTTCTTTTTTTTTTTTTCCTTTGTGGGGGGTTTTTCTGTTGGTTTTCTTTTTTTTGTGTGTGTTCCTGTTCTTTTCTTCCTATCATCCTTCCCTTGATTTCGGTGATGTTAAGGCCGAAAGGTGGATCATAGGTTTCTTATATTTTTCTTGATGTTTTCTTGTTATTATTGTTCTTTTTATTTTTCGATGTTTTTTTCTGTTCTTTTTCTTATTTTCATTTTTTGTGTGTTCTTTTCTTCCTATCATCCTTTGGTTGATGTTCTTTGGTCTGGGCAAGACTCTCCTCCCAGAAGAGACTCGCGGTCACCCACCCATTATAATTTTGGTGGATGATATTCTTTGTAGCTTTTCTTAATGTACTTTTATTTCTGATACTTTTCTCTTTCGATGTTTTTTTCTGTTCTTTTTATCCATATTTTTGGTGTTCTTTTCTATATCATCCAATTTTTCTGTTTTTTGGTCTGGATGAGCATTTTTCTCCCCAGAAAAGACTCACCCATAATTTTGGCGATGTTAGGGCTTAAAGGTGAATGATCTGTGTTTGTTGTTTTTCTTTTCTTGATGTTTTGTTTCTTTATTTCCCTTTTTCTGGTGTTCTTTTTCATTTTCCTTCTCTTTGGTGTTCCCTTCACGTGGACTGTCTAAGACATCTAACGAGCACCACAAGCTCAGGTACATTGCTCGGAGTTGTCCCTCTCCTGGGTGGATTGTAAAGTGTAAAATTATAAACTCCAGCAGACATAGAAGTGAAAAATGACAAAGGGCAACAAAAAGATGGCTAAGATAATATCACATTTTCTTTTTCTTCACCAACCGATGCAAAAAAAAATAAACTCCAGCTGGCGAAGTAGCAAAGAGAGAAGGAAGAAAAAAAAGACTAATGACAAAATATCCAAGTCTTTCCACAACACGATATGCATAATTCTGTCTCTAGGGAGGCTGTAAACAGGGACACACGACACACACATAATGATTCATCAGGGCAGTGGACTGAGCGCGGATGTGTATGTATATTTCATAATTAGTCTGCCACTTATCGCTCCTTATTGATGCGTCCTCCTCGTGTTTCCTCCAGACCAGGTGACTTCATTAGCAATACAGGTGGCAACAGAGAATCAGGAGAGAGGTGAATAGAGCAAAGGGCAGGTGTAGGTGGAAAGGGAACAGGTGAGTAAGAGAAAGGGGGCGGCAAGGTACAGAAAGGGGGCAGGTGGTCAGAAGAAATGTTAGGTGAATAAGAGAAGGGAGGAGGAGGGGTAGGAGGTGGGTAGATAGTAGATAGGTAAGAGAAAGGGGTTTGATAGGCAGAAGAGGGGAAGTGAGTAAAAAAATGGGACAGGTGAGTAGGAAGCAAGTAAGGGAAGAGGTGAGAAGGGGGCTTGGTGAGTAAAAAGGTGGGTAAGGGAAGGAAGGGTAGGTGGGTAGGAGAAAGGGGTTGGTTGGTAGCCAGGAGCTTGACTGTCTAACCTGACCAGACATTCTTGATATACATGACCCTGGAGCATAACCCATTCTCCATGCAGACCCCGAAGGAAGGAAGTGAGGGAGGTGGCAGCAGAACATTGGAAGACCCTTCATTATCTCTCCGGCTGAACTCCTGTGTCAGCGCTGTGTCCTCGGTGCCGTCATCAGTGTCCTGGAGCAGCATAACGCAAGCAAGCAGAAATGATGTTGGCAATGCCTTCTTGATGGTATGTGAGCCTTGTGTTTGGTGAAGTAGTTTCTTAACAACCACACACATAGCCTATGCACACCACACCACACCACACCACACCCATACCCACACCCACCAGGCAAACAGTAGGGAAGAAGTTTGAACTAAATATTGCATGTAAATTCATTTTATTTTACACTGGTTGCAACAAGAACCATATTCATGTAACAACAAAGGAATGCACTGAAATAGGCTGCCAGGAGTGTGCTCAACCAGCCTCTTCTTTCTGCATTGAAAAAAATATATACTATATACATAGGGTGATTTGTGGAGAGTTGGAGGTCAGTTCCCCTCTCCCCATTCCAATTCTGACAAAAAATATAAATTCATGATTCCAGTAACTATTAAAAGAAAAACATATCAATATCATCCAGTTAAATTGAATTGAAAGCATAAATAAACATCTCATTAAATAAGCTAATGTTAGTTTTCAGTTAATTTCTCCATTAAATTTCCATAAAAGTTTTAAAGTAACAATTTTACCCAATAAAACCATATTTTAATGCAACCATAACAACAACAAAACCCAGAAAATTATTTTGTAAGTAAACACGATACATAAATTAACAAACCAAAAACCTTCCGCTCGCCCAACCCTGAGAGCCTGGCGGCTCCTCCCCTGCCCCCTTACACCCCAAGACGGCTGGACATTCCACAAAAAAATAGAGCAGTTATGAAATTATAAATGGAAATATTACTTGGAGAAAATTTGCAACATTATTAGATAATTTGTCAATTGCTAGTAATAATTATAAACTGGCCACATGAAAAAATATCTTATGCACTATAGCATCAATTCTTGTCATTCCATTGAATCTACTCCAATTTCCCTATTTTTCCCAATCTGTTCAATTCATAATTAACCCAACATCTGGTTGTGGAATGTTTGAGACTCTGACATGCCTAAATAATGCAGTGTTAAATAAGATTTCAGTTGCATACACACACACAAACACGCATGCACACACACGATCAACTGAACTTATGTAACTTGGTTGGCACAAAACTGTGGAACTAACCAGCAACACAGACACAAGGTGACCACTAGTGAAGGTTGTGTTCAGCAGGAACAGTGCACTTGATTATTTGGTCAAGCTTCAGGTACATCCCCCACTTAGTAGTTCAGACATGCACCACAAGGAGTAGCTGCCTAAGTTAGGTAAAAGGAGGCAGTAGGACCAGCAGTGTTAAATACATGTACAGTAAAAAGTTGGCTGATTTTGAAAATTACAATAAACAAGAAAAGAGACTACTGTAATAATTTAAAATAGCCTGAAATGATACAATATATTAGGTGGTGACAGTGATATTAAAATTTCCCTTACTGGGGCTGACCATTCATGTGTAGAAGCAAATGTTAGTTGATGTGAGTCTCAGACACAACAATGTATATATACACTACTCTGACCATCATCCACAGCCTGCACAAAGACATTCACAGCAATATGTTATGACACGGCCATAATTTTGCAACATCCAGAGAAATATTCAACAGTTCAATATTTAACACTAATTTTGTTTTCTGCACTTACCACAAACACAAACTACCACCCAGAATACAAGGCACAACATCATACTTTTCACACGTAGGAATTTCTTCACAAACATCACAGTCGCATCACATTTCACAAGCTGCTGGTGAAGCAATTTTCTAGTATTTGATGTATCTTGTCTTTCTCACAACCTACTTAACACAAAGTCAAAGGCCACTTCAGGGTCCTGTGTACCACTTAATGTTCTTTCACTGGATTTAAATAGCTTGCAGTTACAAAACTGAACATGTCTGAGACACTGTCATACATCACTCCAATATCAGTAATGACCTGAGTACACCATTTACAAAACTTGTAACTTGGTCCAAGGCTCGGTGTGAAGCTTAAATATCATGTGGTTTTCAAATCTGTTTCCCCAGGTTCACTGTATTTCCTCAAAAAATCTCTTACAGCATAACTATACAATATTTGCAACACTGGAATACAGAAAAGGAGAAAATGTAACACACTCAGGTGCAGTGCATAACTAGGATTCACTGGTAGTGGTAACATATTTTGGTGGCATGCTTGCAAGAGGTGTAGTTCAGAATCAAAGAGACTGATTACAAACCTCACCTCACCCTACCTTGACTTTAAAGTTTAGTTAAGGGGAAAAAGCAGATGGCAGTCATGAAAAATTTACATCAGTCATTAAGATTGAGTTAATCTGGAGTGCACTTGAGAAAGCTGGATAAAATTGAGAACAGAGGACAGTTCAGCTGTCTGTACACTATAATTTGTTAAGTCACCTAGAATGAAGCAAAAGGAAGAAAGCACAGCCTGCTTAAGACTATTGAGCTTGTAACTTATGACATTGTATAAAGGAAATGTGACTATAATCAAATTGTGCAGGGGACAAAACTAGAATTCTGGGGAAACAAGTGCCTTAGTGTAGAGAACAAAAAGGTACGTGCATTAGGGTGAGGTGCCATAAGCATGTTAGGACGAACATATAACGGGAGTTCCCAACAATACAGAAAACACTACAGTATGAGATGAGGCAGCTGATTGGGCAGTGTTAATCCCATCAAGGACACACAAGGAGCTTTCTCATGCCGGACAATATTATGTGCATTGAATACACACAGTCTTTGGTATTACCGGCAGGACTTTGAAAGACCCTACAGGTTAATTGAAGATTCTCCCAGACCCATAGATTTTGGCTACCATAATTACCTTACAATTATTTAACTCTATATCTACAGCCATAATAATAAGCATTTTACGCCTTTCTCTTTACGACTAAAGGTGATGTCGGTGGTATAAGGGCAGACTTGAGGCAAAGGGTAAAAGTCCCTGTTGCCACTCGTAGGAAGCTTACGACCATGTACCCAAAAGCTACGGCTGGAAACAATACAGAAAACAGGCCACAGAACTAGTGAGTCTAAACTAATCATATAGGAACCTGTACAGATGAGTGAAACCATTACCAGTCTATGTACAGGAAGGAGTTTGAGCATTCACCTCACAGCATGGGTTCCTAAACCTAAAAGGACGAGAGGATGTAAGAAACAGGAGTGTACATGAACTGATAAAGTGATCCAACAACACAGGACAATGTTGGAATCCTATGGGGGAATTTATAAGTGCTTAATCTACTGACTTGTTTACTCATATCAAGGTCAATGCTTAGCTGACAAATATTTTGAGAATCTATAGCATATAAGCCACTTGATTTTTGCAAACATCTTAATGCTGCCATTTTGAGCAACCAGTTCTCAAAGGTTGTTACCAATTTGATGCATCTTTATTTTGCATCACGTTTTTTATTACCTTGCCTTTCATGGTCGCTTACTCTTGTACTTGTGCATCTACACAAGTTGCAAAATTGATTTTTTTTTCTTTTAATATTCTTCCTTTGGTTCAGAAGAAACAGTATGCAGGAATTCATCCTTTTCATATTTACCTTTAAATATGAACATTTAATTGTTTCTTCTCCTGTTCCAGTTCCAGGCTGATGCTATCAAAAACATTCACAGATGCTGCCAGTTCTCTCTTCAACATCATAATCAACCAGCTGGCTAAAGTCTTCCACACTTCCTTGGTCAACAATTTGACTAATCTCTTCCACATTTCCTTGGTCAACCACTTGGCTAAACCTTTCCACACTTCCTTGGTTTAGCCCTGACAGCTGACACTAGCAATCCTCTTCTCTATCTGACTTGTCTGACAGAGAGACCTCAGCAATGTCTGCCATGGAAGGAGGCTGGAGGGAGGAACAGATCTTGGTGGATGGCAGCTCCTGCACCGCTGGGTTCATGGTCTCGCAAAGCCCCTCAAACTGATGCTTTAGAATGGCCGAAGCCTCCGCATACACCTGAAGGAAGAACACCTGTGTCAGTACTATGTCTTACTCAAGTGGTCTTGTCTGTTTCAGTGTGGCCGCTCTCCACCCACCTCTCTCACCTCTCTGAACACAAGGTCCATAAAGAGCTCCTGGATGAAGCGTCGGGCCGTGAGTCTGTAGTTGTAAGATGCAAGGACGAGGCAGATCTCTGAGTAGAGGCAGACATCCTTGAAACCTTCCGGCCACCGCTGCTTTAGTGTCAACAGTCCTGTCAGGGAAAAGCATAGCTAGAGAGGCTGAACACCTTTACTGCATATAACAAAAAGTGATCAAGTAACCACATGTGACTCCAGACTTGGGGCTTTGTAAATAACACCACTTAGGAGCAACTAATGAATGTGAGTCTACACAACATAAGGCATTTGAGGAGCTTTGGGCCACACACCTGACTCTGAAGACTTGGCAGCAATGGAAGACAGCAAGTTGGTGATGAACCGCAGCACCTCCTTCCTGAATAGGGTTTGGTTCACACGCTCCGGCCCGCCCTTGATCTCACCTGAATGACAAAGATAATTAATGAGTTACTCAATTTGTTTACCGCATTGATCAGTTTACCAGATACCGACAGTAACTGGAAGGCCTCAAGAAAACAGAGTAATCTCTTAAAGCCTTGGGATAATGTTAAGATATGTTCCATTTACTTGAATTGTTTGCTGCACCATTTAAGTTAACTGATACCCCCAGTGACATAAAGGTTTCAAGAAACATAGTAAATGCGTAATGAATAAGGATAATGTTAATATTGATTTTTTTTTCCCTTTAAAGAGTAATAAGGAGTCAGTCATATCTCAAAAGGAACAACAATATCAAGTAAAACAGGAAACCAAAACATAGTAGTTCCCTCCCCTCCTCCAGGTCCCCTCTGCCCTGCCTCACCTGTGTCCTCCCACCCCTGGCTGGTGAAGCTACCAGTGTCCGAGGCCTCTGAGGTTTCACTGATGGCCTTGACACGCTGCAGAGGGGGAGACTCCACCATCAAGGCTGTCTCAGAAGCCTCGCCCTCACCCTGGCCTGGAAACGAATATAAGGTTGTTAGCATTCACTGTTCATGAGGGGAAGGAGTTGGTGTGATAAGGGAGGGGAAATGAAGGGGAAGGTGGCATGAGTGATAGGTATAGGAGTATGTTATAAAGGTAGGGTGACAAAGTAAAGGAAATGGAGGGGAAGGTGGCAAAGGTAATGGGTATGGCGTTATGGCGGGGTGATAATGGCAGTGAAATGGAGGGGAAGGTGGCAATGGTCATGGGTATAAGGAAAGGGAAAGGGAGGTGGCAAAAGTGATGGGTATTGCCCTCACCTTAACTTGGAAATGAATATAAGGTTGTTAGTGTTCACCATTTATCACAATTGCTGTAGACCTTTGTCAATCTGAAGTTTCTCACTGTGGAGTTTAATGGATGTCATGCTCTCTAAACTTTCCAACATCTTTACACCCTGCCTCCTGAGTTTATAATCAACAATGCACAAGGGGCGTCTATTACCGTTTCTATTACTATTGCTATAAGTGGATAAGGAGATACTGAATAAATAGACATCGTCTTTTTATATTTGGTGGCATGTCTAAAGGGAGCCTGCCACACTGACCTGGACCCCTGGGTGTGGGCGGGGGCGAGGGCGGGGTGAGGGTGAAGCAGGCCAGGCAGGTGTGTGGGGTGTGCAGCTCCAGGCCGGTCCCTTCCCTCTCGTCTTTGGGGGTCTTCCCATCGCCGCCCTTCATCTTGTGGCTGCCATCTGAGTAGTGAGTAATGGAGGTGAGGACGGACTTAAGGGAATGTGATGATGGCTAAAGCTTATTACTCTCACATTTACCTTTTATGTGCTTCAAGACAGTGCAATACTAACACACTTACTTTTCCTCTTGTCTGGATCCTCCTCGGACTGTGTTTCAAGCTCCGATTCAGTGATGGCCGGGAACCTGTCCTTGCCGGGGGTGCTGTTGGCAGCAGTGGTGGCAGCAGCAGACCCTCCTCCCTCACCCTGCCCGGCTTTCTTGTCCATGGAAGCATCATAGAGCAGCAAGTCCAGGTCAAGAGGCAGAGCAAAGCCGATGTAGCACTGCCCGGCATGGTGCAGCATGGCCCCGCTTGGGTTGTAGCTGCCCAGGGCCCTGCTGCTGCTGCTGGGCCCCAAGCCGATGCCTCGCACCCCTGACCGCACAGAGGACACTTCACTGCAGCCAGAGGGAGAGCGCACCAGCCCCTGAACCTCCAGCAAGTTAGGCATCATGCTGGTGAGTGAAAAAAATCAACTTTATTATGATTCAGATTAAAATAAGTTGAGAAAAGTATGTTAAGAGAGTAATGAATGAGCTAGTAAGTCAACTGAAGGCTCTAATCAACATTCCCTGCACCACCGGCAACCATGGGGAGTAACTCACAACTGTCCACCGTGCTCATAACTGGAGGAGAGGAAGCCCTTGAGGGAGTTCCTGGTGGTCCTCTCCTCATGGGTGGACTCGGACACAACCCGGCGGTGGTTGGTGATGGAGCGCAGGGTGAAGTAACTCTGGGTGGATAGGGGCTGGCTGGTCACCACCCCAGAGCCGGGTATTACTGGGGTGGTGCTACCTCCTGTCCGATCCCCGCCATCCTCCGCAAACAGTGCCCCACTGGACCCCCTGATGGAGCCTCCCCGGCCCCCCCTCCTCAGCTCCGAGGCGCACTCCACCATGGACTGGGAGCCCAGCGTGACAAGGGATGTTCCACTGGCGATGGGACTCAGACGACACTCCCTGGAAAGTTGGTTTTCTTGCATGGACTATGAAACTTTTATATTTATAAAACTTGCAAGTGGTGAAACAAAAATAAAGAGCCAGATTTTTCAGTTTCTCTATTTTTTTTACATGATTTTTTTTTCACTCGCGTTTAAATGGTTCACGATTTTTCGTGAAAAAACTAAAAGAAAAAGAAAAATCTCTGTCATTGTGCATTCAGTTCTTTTTAAAATGGTACCTAAAACATTAAAATCAGTTAATTTGGGACTGAGAAATAGGGAAAAATGTGAGAAAACCTTTTTGAGAAAATGGCCTTTAAAGTTTGTTTGTTTTTCCTCTATTTCGAGCTCTCAGATTATTTATTGTTACTAGTACCCAAAATTACATATTCTAAGTTTGCAAACTTGTTTCTAAGCGTATTCCTGATGCATGCTAGCTCTTGGTATTGCACCTGGTCCCTCTTACAATGTAAGTAAAATATTGTTGTGTGTTTGGGTAGACAGTGGCATTCTTGACGACGTGGGTTTGAATCCACCGCTACAACCTGGGATTTTTCAATCCACCAAGTGGCATAAGACTACCCACATGCTGTCCTGAAGACCACCTATCAACCCAGACTCTAGAGGAAACCGTCCGAGTGAATCAAGAATGACCTCCGGGGGACACCATGAGCCAAGAATAGATGGAGCCACTATAAATACTTGCCTGCGCCATGACAGGTTGGGGCCGACCACCAGGCCCCTCAAGAAAGCCTACCGGCACTAACACGAAACACACGCACACAAAAGTATTATCGTTCTAAGAATGAGGGTTTCAGAATGCGCGACCTTCCTCATTGTTGCCAGGTTTCATCAACAGTTTCCAGCCTCATACCCTTCACTGACACATATTTTCTGCTTTTTCTTTTATCGTTTGGCTGGAGTCTGTGAGGGTTTTCTCTGTTCCTCCTGGACCTATCATCATACTATGCTCTGAGAGCTCCGAGCAGGCTGTCAGCTCCACATTACTCTCTCATGCCTAACTTCACTGCCAGACGTGCGATTTATTGAAAATATGCATCAGAAATATTAATAATTACGTGTAATGATATTTCACCATAAATATTGATGTAAACAAAAAACAGTTGTCATCGACATGAGTCTGAGGGTGAGCGGGACCTTTAAATTTGCCCTTTATATATAGAGATTTTTCCAAAGCCTGCCACGGGTGAACTTTCCTAGCCCACATGTACGTATCTCTCAGTGGCTTTTAACTCATTTTCCATATTTTTTCGTAAAATCACTTTGGAGTGGTATGATCTCAAGGGCTATAATAAGGTTCCATACTTCCTAAGTAAAGATCTAAAGAGCTATTGTGAGTCCTTACACCTGGGTCCTGGGAGGCTGGGGTGTGAGTGCTTCCTGCAGTTGCTCCCTCGGGTGTGCCGGCCCATCGTGGGGCAGCTCAGCAACAGAAATATCGGCAGGGTCTGAGAGGGAGTCAGAGCTGAGTGTGGTGGTGCCCCGGTGGTCGCCCATCTCCTCGTCTGAGCCTGTGGGGTCCGTCAGGGAGTGGCTGCGAGAGCTGGCCCCTCTGATGCGGCGTGCTGACTGGAGGAAGGCAGTCACGCGGTCTGTCATCCGCTCCGACGTGGCGGAGGAATTGCTGGCACGGCTGCTGGTGGACTCCCGCCTTCGCTCCGACCTGTAAGGGTTTGTTTGGCTGTTGTTCACTGCCCCTCTTCACTACAGAGCCATGGAATAAGAGTTTGTCAACCTCCATCACAGCCGCCATGTTGTGACTAAAAGAGCCACGTGAAATTCAGATTGATGCAATACAATAGTGTTTTTTGTGCTCTAGGTTATCATCAGGATCTTGAAAAAGTACCTAAAGAACAAAAAATGCTCTGCTGTTTTGGTAACAACATGGTGCCTGTGATCAAGCTGGCCAATCTCTACTATTCCATGGCTGTGGTATAAAATTGTGGATAAAAATATTGACAAAACAACCCAACGAAAACCTTTTCACAGAGCATTAAACCAGCCATGTGAGATGTAAGTGTGTAACTCACTTTCTCCGAACACTAGCGAGGAACTTGCTGAAGCGCAGCGACGACCTTTTGTGTACAGTAAGGTCATCATGGGAAGGAGGCAGCTGGGAGTCTGATGTCATCTCCTCCAACACAGGGGCACAGTCTGAGAGGCTGCGCTGGTGGCCCATAGCAGAGGGAGGCTTGGATTTGTGGGGCAAGGTCTGCACAATGAAAGACCATTACACTTAATAAAAATAGTCTCAAAAACTTGATGAGGTACAAATTAAGATAGGGAGCACAAGTTTATCCAGTCATTATATTGTCATTGGTACAAAATATGGCAAGATTCAAACTAAAGAAATTTATAACTAGGTAATAAACAGTATGCAAAACTTTTTCCCTTCATTCAAGTCTACAAAACTGTAAAGTCTTATGATGCAATCTCTCCAATAATGCCTAGAAGAATTAGACCAGAAAAAAAAGAGAATAACTGACTTAAGAAACATAAAAACATCACTTAATCAACTCTTGGAATACCCTGATTATGGAAGCTTTCAAACGACTTCCTTTTGTGCAGCCCTGAGAAGCTTGACTAATGAGGAAGAGTAGTTGCTGGAGCCTGGAGGGATGGTGTACACTGTCAAGACCTACTCACCTGACTTTTGCCTGTGGTGGGGTACGGGTCATCCAGTCCAATCCCCTCCACCAGGATTGAGCCACCATCACTGCCATCCTCGGAGTCGTCTCCCACATAAAACCCAGGCCTGGACCAGACATACAAGAGTGGTTAAAGAAGAAAAGTAATTCAGGCAAATCTGGGAGGTAGTAAGTTAGTGTGACAAAGTATGAAGCCATCACTGTCCCAGTTTACAAGGGGAAGGGCAGGAAAGGGGAATGTGGGAGCTATAGAGGTATAAGTCTCCTGAGTATACCCGGAAAGGTATATGGAAAAGTCATAATAGAGAGGGTGCAAAGACTTACAGAAGAGAAAATCAGTGAAGAACAAGGAGGCTTCAGGAAGGGAAGGGGATGTGTGGATCAGATATTTTCCTTCAGGATGGTAGTAGAAAAAATATTAGCAAAAGGAAAGAAACTATACGCTGCCTTCATGGATTTGGAAAAAGCTTGTGACAAGAGTCGATTGGATTGCATTGTGGGATGTTTTAAAGATTTATGGTGTGGGAGGAAAACTGCTTAGTGCAATAAAGTCTTTCTATGAGGATGCATCTGCATGTGTCAAAATTACTGGAGAAACAAGTGAACATTTTGAGATAAAAGTGGGCTTAAGACAAGGGTGTGTCATGTCACCATGGTTATTCAATATTTATATGGATGGTGTTATTAGAGAAATGAAGGGCAAAGTTGGAGAAGTTGGAGTAAGACTGTTCAATGAGGGAAGGAAGTGGGTACTGAATTCGATACTGTTTGCTGATGACACGGTGCTCATTGCAGAAAATGAAAGTGACCTACAAAATTAGGTCAGTGTTTTTGATAGTGTCTGTAACAGGAGAAATCTGAAAGTAAATGTCAACAGAAGCAAAGTGATGGTTTGTGAGTGAAGTAGAAGTGAGGTTGTAGATTTTGTATGCCCATATAGAGTGGGAATTGAATGTGAAATAAAATGCAAAATAATTTTGAATGGTGAAGAAATGGAGGAGGTCAATGAGTTTAAGTACCTTGGATCAGTTATGTGTAAGCATGATGGTATGGAGGGAGGTATAAGAGAAAGGGCATTGCAAGGAAGAAGGGTGGTAGGGTCTTTGGGACGAATCATGAATGACAGAAGTGTGAGCATGGAGGTAAAGAGGGATTTGAGAAATACAATAATAGTACCAACCCTCACATATGCAAGTGAAACGTGGGCCTGGAATGAAAGTCAGAGGTCTAGAGTGCAGGCAGTGGAAATGAGTTATTTGAGGAGTGCTTGTGGTGTGAGTAAAATGGATGGAATGAGTATTGAAAGTGTGTACGAACGTTTTGGAATGTGTCACGGGGGTGAAGGGAAGAAGTGTGGAGTGGTGGAAGAAGTAAAACGACAGACTTTAAAGTGGTTTGGCCACATGGAGCGAATGGAGGAGAGTAAGATGACCAGAAGGGTGTATGTGAGTGAGATAGAGGGAGGGAATACTAGAGGACAACCTCCAGTGAAATAGAGGGATAGGGTGCAAGAGTACGTTAGGGAGAGGGGGGAAAGATCTTTGAGAAACTTTGAGCAGGCAAGGAGGGAGTGTCTGGATAGAGAAAGTTGGAAGCTCTTCTGCCGTGGCCATCCCCTGGTGGGAGCTCCTAGGAGCAGGCGTCGATGAAATGAATGAATGAATGAACTACAGATCTAGTAGTTATATATTTTCAACAAAACTAGTCATCATTATACTACCTTGCAACTTTTTATTCCTAAGTCATGAAAAATTAGACTGCAAATTCTAAACTATTCTGGCCATTTATAAATTTTGAGCATCTAGTTATTTCCTTCCACAGTCTCAAGGACCAGTATGATGGAGATTGAGCACTGAGGCCATGCACAGCTTAAGCATATGCCCCCAACTTTATCTTTATTACAACCCTAATATCAGTGGTGGGATTCAAATTTTTTAAGAACAGGTTCTCTATATGAGGGGTTTACCAAAATAAGTTATAAGTAAGAGGTGTTCATGGGGGAAAAATTGAGAACCCCTGATTAAAGAAATTCCAAGAGCAGTTTCTTTCGAACCGGTGCGAACCGGCTGAATCCCATCACTGCCTAATATTAGAAGTGCACCATACGACCAGCTACCAAGGAAAGACAAAGAATAAGAGTGATTCCTGGACACTAATACTTCAAGTGAACCATTGTGACCAGCTACCATGGAAACAAAGAACAAGAGTGATTCCTGAACTCACTTGGCAAGGTCCAGGTCCTCCACCTCACTCTCCGACACATGGTGGTTGTTGGGGCTGAAGAAGGAGTCATCGGCCTGGCCTTGCACTGGCCCCCCACCCGCCCACCCCTCCATCTCCTCCACCATCTGCCACTGCTCATGGTGGTGACGCTGAACACACTCCCAGCCTGCGTGTGGACAGGATTAGTCAGCTTCATGTAAATTTTCTAAAGGTGAATGACATGTTGTAATGCAAAACAGGATAAATGGAAGCTAAAACAATGGATGTAAGTATTGATGAACTATTAACAAAAAGGTTTAAAGAACGTCTTCAACTTTACAGACAAACCATTTTTTTAACCCATAACAAATGAATCACTTCTCCTGTCCCATTACGAAAATCCTAAATGCCTTAAACTACCATTTGTTTTCAGGTGCCACCCTCTGAGGAAGCTTTCAACCCTTTTTGAGATACAAAGACTCACCATGCTTGCGGAGGAGACTGACACCCTCCTTCGTGGTGGAAACGAGGCACAGTGCATGGAAACACACGCCTCGCACCGAGTACACAGGACAGAAGGCTGCCAGGTGGGTGAGGGAGCGCAGGACCCCCTCGCAGCTCAGGAAGCCTGCCCCGTCACTACTCAGCCCTATATGGCCCATTGCCCACACTGCTACCTTTAGCTGGAAGATGTCCTGTGGGGTTGTGACTGCACCGGTCTTCACCACCTGCCAAGAAAACAAAAAACAATGAGTATCTTTATAGATGTTGGTATCATTTTAACCTTATATGACAGCAGCATTTTTATCGTGTACGTGAATTTCAGAAGCCTTTGCCAACTTGATAAAATGAAAAATTCAGCAATCATTTAATTTTCTCCAACAATACTTTAACACTACACACACATACAAAAAAAAAAAGATTCCCCACACATATATAATTACTAAAAAAAAATTAGAAGTATGGAGGTAAAGAGTGTGGCAATTTAAGGAAAAACTGGACAAATATAATGGAACCAAGACCACATGAGCTCTGGCCCCGTATACCACAACTAGTAAGCACACACACCTGCACCATGGTCTTCACTGCCTCGTGCTGCATGAGTGCCGCGAAGCCGTCCCTGTGCTGGGTGAGGGAGCCGTAGAGGTGGGGCATCAGGAACACGTCGTGCACCACATGCTTGCTGCCCGTCCGCCGCCCGTATGTCCCGTCCTCCCCGCGCTGGTGCTGCGTGATGGAGTCAGCGATGGCCAGCTGCATCATCCTCACGTACCTTGGAAATAAATGAAAATAAAATGAGCTTGAGCATGATCCTTATGCCCTAAGAAATAAATAAAAAGAGAATAAGCTTGTGCATCATTCTCACATATCTGGGATGTAAATAAAAATAGTATATTTTGATAATAGTTATGGAATATTTGTTGTCACTGAACTTTTGACACAATAACAGTGAGCTAAGATTCTCTCTGCTCCTTTACTAGTTTTATAATTTTTGCCTTGTTCTTGATATTCAGCAAGTTAAAGGGAACAATACTTATTCATATACGGTATTTGGTTTCCTTTTAATGAGTGAATGGAAGGCTTTGTATGAAAGCAAGTATAATCATGCTAATACACCTGGCAAAAGTACCCAAAGACAACACTATTTGACCCAGGCCACCTCACCATTAACCAGGTACAAGAGGATAAGCAATTAAGTACGACATATGGTCTCTTTCCTAAGGCCACTCACTTGTAGCAGTACGTTGTGGCCCACTTATCAAGCAATGTGTTGATGAAGTTGGCCTCCTGGTATGTCCTGAAGCCCCTGGGAGAGGAGATGAGCTTCACCAGTAGCAGCTGTCCCCGGTCCCCCAGGTGTAGCACTGATGGAGGAGCACACAGCACAGCCTCAAGGTACTCCTGGGAAGACACAATGCTATTAATACATCACATAAATACAAGCAGATAATAGAATACCATATGAATGTTTTTTTACAGCAAAGGAAGCAGTTCAATGGCACAAATAAACAAACAAACAATAAAGAAAGGGCCCCCTATGCACTGCTCCCTCAAAAAGAAAACAGAGTGAGTGGCCAGAAGGGAGGATCAGTAGTTGGTAGTTTTGGATGTTTATCAAAGTTTTAACAACATAATCAAACCTTACTTCATTGTCACACGCCTCGTCCAGCACGTCGAGAGCAGCGAGGGACACAAGGCGACTCTCGTCATACAGCTGCCCCACCAGGAGCTCCACACCCCACCGCGAGAAGTCCTCAGCACCGACCCTGATGAAGGCACGCAGCAGCTGGGTGCCATACAGCCGCGCCGACTCCTGGCACCCTGTCAGGATCTTGGTCAAAATGGCCCTGAGGAAAGTGAGGAAAAGGAAACACATGGTAATAAGCTTGTTCATATAATCAGCCCTCAACTGATGGTTGTTTCACTGCCACAGATTTGTCACAACTCAGTAACTCCAAAATATATAAAAAAAAAAAAAAACTCCCACATCACAAAAAAAGAAAAAAAAAATCAACGTGCGGGAAGCTGAACTATAATTTGCCCAGATGGCCTGTGCCTCCAGGTGACGTCAGATCCCCTGTGGAGCGTCCCAGCTTCTCTGTCTGCTGATTTATTAACCCCTTCACTACAGCCGGGCCAAAACCGCCCCGCGCTGTATCCAAGATTGCTGAGCACGCCAAATTTCAAATGTTGCTATTGAATATAACAAGTTTTCAGCCATAAACTCAACATAATCATCATGTATTATATATGAAAACATGCAGAATTAAATGTTGCACATAATGAAACATAAATTAATTGATGATTTTGAGATGTAAGCATAAATAAAGAGATAAAATAACTCGTATATTGGCCAAAGCGAACCAGGACGCAGTATGCATGTCCTTGGATATGGTACGGGGCGCGCTAGGACACAGTACATGCGTCCTCGTGTTGAAGGGGTTAAACACTTGAGCTGCAAACTTCAAACCCAAATCACAAGCACTGGGTGAGTTATTCAGAACTGAATGCTTATATCTATTAAATATGAAACTTTTGCCAGATGGCTGAAAGGGTTGGCAGGCATCACTATTGTCATGAATTTGCAATAATAATGATACTTACCTATTGAGCTCATTAACTGAGTAGTCAAGACAGGTAGACACCAGCTTGGCATACATGTCACTCTGAGACACAGTGACCAACTCCTGCAGCCTGTGGAGGGAGACACTGATAAAAAGCTGGACGACAACCATGTAATGTTCTTCTGCAGCAAAGGTCACACTCATGGGGTGTGCTACAATCTCCTCAATTACCTACTGCTAAAGCTGACAGGAACATCAGGGGGGGGGAGTATTTGATCATTAAAAGTGAAACTCATAGCCCATGCAGCCCCATAAGTAGGAAAATAAGGATGTTAAATGAAAGGAAAAAGAGAAGAAATTGTGCAGAAACACCCTAAACTTGCTTAGCATGAGCAACACTAAACAAGCAAGAGAGCCAACCTACATTTACAACTACCACAGCAGGCAATATGAAGCAGCACAGAAAAAGTGACTCACTGTTCAATGATGCCAGACTTCACCAGCATCTCGTGGCCCCGGTCGGAGCGCGAGAGCCTCCCCAGTGCCAGGAAGTAGTACTGCGCTGTGGTGGTATTGAGGTGGGAGGGGGACATCACCACGTCAGGGGGCGGTCGGTCACACACCACATACGACAAGTGAGTGCTGATGTCCACAAGTAACTCCTCCATGTATTTGATGCACTCGTCCTGCTTACAGACAGAAGAGGATCGAGATAATAAGACAAGAGACATGCACAATCATAAAGACTTGTAATACTTGCTATATAGATACACACTGAATCAGTTCAGTTATCTACAATGAAGCAGTTTAGAGCTGAGAGATGAATGTGCTGCTACCTCTGGGGAACCAAGGAGGAAATCACAGAAGTAGAGGAGGGTCTGGGCAAACACTGGGGCCAGGTCGTGCGTCAGGTCCACGTTGGCAAAGCGTCCAGCGCTGGGCTTGTAGAAGTGCAGCACACGCTTCACAAAGAGCCGGTAGTTGCTCTCATCCAGCCGATGCAGCGATGATGAAGGCCACTGTGAACAGCAAAAGCTTTGTTTGGATATTCCACACATCATACAGAAAAAAATATACTCAATAAAAAAGGGCAAACAAATTTTAATCATGTCCTAATGGTCAAAATTACACTTTGTATTAAGATACTGTGTTGAACTTCAATAAGCCTCAACATACCATCATTTGACACACACACACACACACACACACACACACACACTAAAGTCTCCATTAAAAGTAGCTAATGTCCTCCCATGTGGGTCTCACCCTGAGTATTGGAATGATAAGTTCCCACTTCCACAAGTGGGGATCCCGCCCACTGATGAGTACGTGTGAGTCCTTCATCGTCTGGCTGATCAGCTCATCGTGGTCCTTCCCAAGCCACTGGAAAATAAAGAGGAAATACTGGTTGGATGGCTTTTGTACTTGTCTAAATAGTGGCTAATTGTAACTGTCTAAATGTATCCTTATAATCCTTCTTTGTTTCCTCATCCTGTCGCTGATGTCACCCTCTGAGGAACTACTACCCAGCCTCACCTTGCTCAGCCTGGCACTGGCAGCCTCATTGGCCAGCTTGGGGCCAGCACCCTTGGCCTTTGGGGCAGACTGAATGATCTGTGCAAGGTAGAGGGACGTGGGGCTGTTGCTGCTAGTGCTCAGCTTGGAGCGGGACAGCATAAGCAGCGCCGTGATGGCCTGCGTGGCTCTCATGCGCTGAAGGGCGTCATTGCCGGCTGCACGCTCCAACAACAGGGGAAGGCAGTGTGACAGGGACCCACACTCCCCAGGCAGGTTTTGGTTGGCTTGATGCAGAAGCTCACCTACATGAAAGAGGTGAATTACAATACACACCTTTGCTGTAAACTGTGTTTCAAATGACTTCTATACTTCTAGGAGCATTACATCTTTAGGAAAACTGAGAAAGCCTTTCTTTATTCTTCATATCAGGCAGAAATAAGTAAAATCTCCCTACCAAGCAGCAGAGTGGTCCTGACTGACAGTTGGGCTGAGCTGGACACAATCACCTCACACAGGGCTGGGAACAGATCCACACACATCAGCGTGTAGAGCACCAAGGCCAGGTGGTTCTGGATGAGGTTTGGTCTGTGGGAGATGGAAGTGTGAGAACCAATAACCACATCATTAGACACTAGTTACTAGAGAAAACAGAGCAGGACAGAAAAAACAGCAGAATATTTACCAGCCAGCTTTTAAGGTAGTCGGTTACTACTCTCAGACATTCCCACATAACTTACATGCAGTATACAGGAACATACTTAACCCTTTCAACACGAGGACATGTATACTGCATCCTTGCGTACTCCGTATCATATCCGAGAATGCGTATACTGCGTCCTGGCTCTCTTTAGCCAGCATATGAGTTATTTCTTCCCAGATACTGTACAATAGTTTTTAGGATGTAGGTCATATATGATATGGTGTCTTATTTGACTTTCGATGTTATTATTCTCTAAGAACGTAAGTGTGTCTTGCGCACATTTGTACTTCACAGTAACAATCAATTCTAGCAGAAAATATCAAAAATAATGAGAAAGAAATGATATATGTGTATGTGTGTGGAGTTCCTCTTCCATCGAGTTGCCAAGCAGTTGACTAGGGCATTGTCTCACCACTACCTTGGCTCTGGGACGCGGACTCGTGCAGGAGCTGCGGCCTCCCCTCCTTGCCTCCCAACCATCTCACTATCTCTGTTTTCTTTCTTTCTTCCTTCCTACCTCCTCCCTGCAGTGTGTGTGTGTGTGTGTGTGAGAGAGAGAAAGAGAGAGAGAGAGAGAGAGAGAGAGAGATAGGCTGCTCTCTCTCTCTCTCTCTCTCTCTCTCTCACACACACACACACACACACATACAAGACCCACCTCCAGGAGGACGGCCTTTCAACCTCTTACTCCGTTAAATCTGTGAGTACTGCCGGTGAATCAATGGGATATTTTTTCCATGATCTTACGTCTGTGTCCTTCCCTTCCCTCTCCTCCACTTTCCTCCACAAATCTATTTCTTTATCACAACTAATGTAAGGAAATACAATTCAGCAGATACACGTCATCTACGCATAATGCAAATTTCTCTGTATATTTGTGCATTCATCTCAAAATTATCAATTAATTTATGTTTCTTTATGTGCACCATTCAATTTTTCATATTTTTATATAAGGTACATGATGATTATGTTGAGTTTATGGCTTAACCCTTTCATTGCTAAATGCTTGCAGCGAGCATTAGGCATATTTGCTGGTGGTGCCAAGCGCTCGCTGCGAGCTCCAGCCGCACTCAAATCTCCCGCGTATGAGTGTGTTCCAACACTAATTCTCACAACACAGGATTGGCAATTGAGTGGGTTCTTCACTAAATTTGGTGGAAAATCACATCAGCCCAGCGTGGCAAATCTACGGACGAGTAACTGGTGGATGTTCTTGCCCAATATAGCGGCATTTTTGCATAGCTTCACCTATCACCTGACTGATTCTTTGACCAAATAGTTGTAAATATTGCAGTTGGCAATACTCCCTTGCCAGAGTCTGAAAAAGAGATGTCCGCAGTTACCTCAATATGGCCGCACACACCGACATAAGTGTTAACATTCAACACTCCTTGAACGTGCATGTATGTTTGCAAGAGAGGCATACATAACTGACTCCTATAGATCTGGACCTCCTCTTTCCAGTGGTGGTTTTGGTTTTTAGCTGTGATTAATAGTTTTTGAGATACAGAGGTTAATAGAACCCCCCCATTGGGCTCCCCGACTGCGCCTGAGGGGATAGTCACGTCCAGACTGCGTGCAAGGAAAGGGTTAAAACTTGTTATATTCAGTGGGGCCGTTTCAAATTTGGCGTGTGCAGCCAGCCCGGATACGGGGTGGGGCGATGTTTTTGCCCGGCCGTAGTGAAAAGGTTAAGACAATGATGACAAAAATGGACTTTGATTTATGACTGTCAGTGACTTCCATGAGAACTCACCTGTACTTTGCTATGTGTGGCAAAATGGCCTTGGCCTCAGCAGCAACAAAGCTCTCGTGTAGCCGCCACAGGTCTGTGTCCGAGGCATGGAGTGTCCTGTAATTGGCCAGTGCCTCGTCATAGTCCCCCGTCCACTCCACCATCGGCACACGGAACAACTCGTACAGCAACTCGATGACAGCTTTCTGGAAAAGCCAAAATGAAACTTCAAGATAAAAAATTCTTGTTAATGAGATAATATTCTTCCCAAAACTTAAAATGTGGAAAAGAAAACAAGCTGAGTGTGTATCATTCTCCTGCAATGCCATGACTACAATAAGGTCTCTGCCTCCCTGAGTTCCTCACCCTGGTCTCCTCATGGTTAGGGTAGAGCAGAGCCACCAGGGACTTGAGGGCTGCTGTGTTGGGCTGGCACAGCGTCACAAGGCCCGGCCAGCTACGCAGACACACCAGCACTGCCAGCTTCCCTGCCTGAGTGCGCAGTTCACGCTCCTCACTGGAAGGAAAGGGGAAAATTATCACTTTATGTTTATTTTATGTTTATCCTAAAATCAAGGACATTCCCTAAATCACGGAGAATGCAACTCATAAAGAATTCATTTAACTTCTATATTTAGTAAAATTCACTTAGTACTGCCTTCAAAACCTGCTATGCATTGTTACCAAACAAACCATATGACACACTTGTGAGACCAACACTGCAATACTGCTCCAAGGTGTGGGATCCTTACACACACAGAAACAGATAGGTGGGTTAGAGCAAATCAACACCAAGGCGGCTAGGTTCATTACAAACAATTGCACTCGAACGCCTGGAATCACAACACGGATCAAACAACAGATAAACATGGAACCTCTTCACATACACAGAGTACACAGACTTACACTTATGTACAAGATCACAAACACCCACATTGACATTGATCCACACACATACTTACACAACGCAAACAGTCAACATACTCGTAACACACACATCCATAAATACCAAACATATCACACAAACACTGATGCATACAAGCGCTCATACTTTCCACACACCATACGTGACTGGAACAGCCTCCCTCGAAAGGTTTTACACTGCGGTACAATAGACTCATTTAGAAAACATATACACACACTCACTTGTCACCGCAACACACCAACACTAACAATTACACTTGATTCACTTCCCTCCCCTGCACACTCAACTCCCCCATCCCCCCAACAGCCAATACAAATATGCATGTTATGCACCTGAAAGGTGCCCTGCACATTATTAATCCAGATCCAGTTTCCTACATCAACAAATCTTAATGCAGAAAATCCCATTCTACTGTACATTTCTATTTAAGATAAACAATATTCTTCATACTGTGAACTTTCAGGAGAAGAAGCAATTCCTTCACCTTTTGCTGTAGTACTCGAGGTCATAGCTGGTGTGTTTGTAGTTGAAATCTGAGAAGGGTGCGAGGATCTGGTGCAGCTCGGAGCAGTGCGGCCGCCACTGAGGGGTGTTGACCATGAAGAGGATGGCCCCCAGCAGTGCCTCATTGATGCGCGGCATGGCACAGTCCAGGATGTTGTGCAGCACCACGCCAACGCCACCACACTCCACAAATATGCTTGTGTTCAGGATGGCTGGGGTGAAAAAACAGGAATATGTCAAATACTGATAATAAAGCCTTCTGTGGATACTGTAACATTTGTCTAAAGAGTAAACTCACTGCCATGTTTTTGCATCTACTTAAGCTTTACTATCACTGTAGTTTGCAAAAATGGCAGAGTGAAAGAATCAGTTTAGCAATGCAACATTATAATCTTGCAACACATGACTCTAGATTATCAACTTCACCATTCATGAACTCAGCTGTCCACATCACCCTGTGGCACATGACTATTGCAAACAATAAGGGACAGACATCACAACTCACCCATTTCATTTAGTGTGGCCAGAGCTGACCTGAGCAGCCTGTCCCTCTCCTTGGCCCCATCCCGTGCAATGGCCACGAGGCAGCGTGCCAGGGCCACAGGGAAGAGGTCTGGTGCCACCATGAGCAGCCGACGAGCCAACCTTAAGGCCTGCACACGCTCCACCTGGTTGTCCAGCGAGATGTCCATGCACCTGGGAACAAAGAGAATGGTAGTGGTGATGGTGGTGGTGGCGGTGGTAATGACGATAATAATAATACTGTATTCCTGCCATATAAGATGCACTTTTTTTCAAAAAAGAAGATTCAAAAAATCACCCTGCGTCTTATATGCCGATGGTTGGGTTTTGGTAGGCCTACGTGTTATTGTTACTGGTACGAAACCAACACCCAAAACACCTCCATTTGACACAAGTTCCCAAATGTCCCCAGAATGAAATATACCGTATTTTGCAGCATGTAATGCACACTTTTTTCACTCAGAAAATACCAAAAAGTTACCCCTGCTCGGTATACGCCGAAGGTACAAATTTTGATTGATTTAAATAATGAATAGTGTGATGCAATAGAAAAGGAAAGTGTGACTAAGCAGAAAAGAGGAGAACATAACCATACAGGTCACAAGAAGAAGGAGACGTGCCACACGTGGGAGCTGAGGCGCGTCGTGAACACGAAACACAACACACAACGCCCCCGAGGTGCACCAGTCACCAGTGTACCGGGTACCTTGGCGGTGATGGTTAAAGCAGCTATTACACGGGAACAATATTGATGGAGCAAGGTGCTGCCTGACATGACTGTTCGGTGATCGTGGGGCAGACTTGGGTGGATTAGTCTGGAGGTATTTCTGCTGTGCAGCGGCCCAACAGCTGACGTTTTCTGTGATACACGTTCAAAAGAACAGATATCCATGGATGACTAAAGTGTTTATTGTAAATGCATTTTTGTTTCTCATTATAAAAATAACTATATTAAAACTACATTAAAACATTGGGGAGGCGGTGGCTGAGTGGATAGCGTGACGGCGCTGCAATCAGGACGATGCGGGTTCGCACCCCACCTGGTGACACAAGCCGGGATTTTTCAGTCACTGCGGAGTGGCCTAAGACTACCCACATGCCGTCCAGAAGACCACCTATCAACCCAGACTCTAGATTCTAGGATCAAAGATGAGCTCCGGGGGGCAGCATGAGCCAATGCAAAATGGCGCCACTATAAACACTTGCCTGCACCACGACAGGCTAGGGCCGACCATCAAGCCCCATCAAGAAAGCCTACCGGCGCCATAGGCGAATACATAAAAAAACAAATAATAATAATAATAATAATAATAATAATAATAATAATAATAATATGATGGAAAAAATTAATCAACATCTATTTCTACTTGAAAGTAGGTATACGATCCCTGAGAGTCAAGATCAACGCCAAGATTGCCCATCGAACGTGGCATCCCTGTATGATAAGTTCCCTTAGTAGCTCGGCGAAAGATACCGCCTACACACTGCACAGTGAGTGAATCTACCAACCAACCCTTTTGTTTACCATTTCAAAGTACCGGGGTAAGAGCAGTGTGTAATTCTTCAACCAAGAGTGGAACACTGAACACAGAGAAGGGCACAAAGCAACATACATATCATATTCATAGTTGTAAGTAAGGTGGACGAATGTAGTACTGCAAACACATTGTTCCAGGAAAATGTGGAGTTTTTTTATTTTTTTCTAAACATATCTTGCGAAATTATAGGCGCGTCTTATACACCGGTGCGTCTGATATGGCTGGAAATACAGTATACTGTAATAATAATATTGATAATAATAATAATAATAACAATTTCTCCCTCTGGCAAATACAAAAATGGAAAATAAAAAAAATATATAAATTAAGTGTGTACAGACAGTGCTGCCCTGATGAATAAAAGAAAAATTCAGGAATGAAACCAAGCACACAAAGAAATATTAAAGTAATGAATTTCCACATGCATTATAAGCAAGGGAAAATTATAGTAGGTACTAACAACACTCAAAAGCCAAAAAATTAGATTTACTGATATGATATGACATAAATGACAGGAACAATTCAAAGACATTCCAAATATCATATAGAATGCAGTAGCCCCAAAATAATAAAAGTACTCTAGAAGTGATTATTTGAAGAGCATCAATAGAATTCCACTGACCTGATGATGAGGGGCATAACATTGACTGTGTTGAGTGCCTGTACGTCTTCCTTGGTGAAAATGAGGTAGCGAAGTAACCGCAGGCCGCCCGCACGGACCTCCTTCCCTGACTGGACTAGACAACATCGTAGCCTGCCAAGGAAACAAGAGAGATGACTTTTATTTCATTATGACACAGTATAATCAACATGATACATAAAACTAAACTGTCCAGAAAACACAAGCTTACCTCTAAAGTTCATTATAACAACCCCTTAGGTATATAAAAACAGGTATAGAGAAAAAAAGTGAAAAAGAAAGCAACTCACACTGACCAACTATTCAGGCATTCCGAGGCAACTTTTCAGACTAAAATTCAAAGTTGTGGCATTATGGTCAATTTTTTTTTCAAACATATGCCTAGAAAAAGAGCAGAAACAGTGGGAACAGAGACTCCAGGTGGTAGTGAGGCAAAGCCACAAGAGGGGTGATGAACCGCAAAGCCATAAGAGGTGATGAACCAATCACCTCACGACAGCTTAACCCTTTCAATACGTGACAGACGTCGGCGTCACAGTATGGAAAGGGTTGAGGAAATCGAAGAGGATTAATCCTCTTCTAAAGCTCTTAATCCTCTTCCATTTCCTCTTAATCCTCTTCTAAGCCTCCCAAGAGGAAATGGAAGAGGATTAAGAGGATTAGAAGAGGATTAAGAGGTTTAGTAGAGGATTATACAATCCTCTTTCATTTCCTCTTAACCCTTTCCATACTGTGACGCCGACGTCGGCATCACCGTATTGAAAGGGTTAAGGTTACGCGACTCTGCCAGCCAATCAATGGGCACGGCGGGCCTCACCGGCTCCCCCTCCCCACATCTACAAGGCAAGGCTTACTCTCCCTCCAACATACTCTCTCTTCACCAAATCGTGCATTTGTACTCCTCTTTACTCTTATTTTTTAAACTTGTTTTGTCTCTATGGCAGAGTCTTTCAAGCAATGATGAAGGCACTGCCTCACCCTCTGATGTTCGCAAAAGGGCTAGGAAGAAGAGGGAATAGGAGAAAAACTTGGTGAAAGAGAAGCGTAATCTGTGGAAAGAATATGTGTCTACATAAATGGAGAAAATCATGGCAAGAGTATCCATAAAACAACAATGATATCCCAAATTAACACAGTCACAGTAGGCTCGTTTTCTTTAGCATGTCGCTTGTCTTGCTTCCGCTCGGATTTGACACCTAACTTCAACTGCAGTTTTCTCACTTTCTTGTGCATGTCACTTGCCTGACTTCAGCAGGGAGCGCCTCATATAAACTCAAGAATAGAGATAAGAAGTAAAAGATAGCAAACCACAACCTCTGTAAATGAAAATCAAGATAAAATGAAGCTAAGCCACAAACGAATTTCTTATAGCCTAGGCAACACAACACAACACAACACAACGCAACACAGTGACACTAACAAACAAAAATATTGCTCCCGAGTAAATTCCTCTTCTCCAAAGTCTAGGGCAGGTGGTGGGGAGGAGGGAGCAGCCCGATCCTTGGTAAGTGGCACTCTCTCCTCAAGCTGCTTATTGGCCTCTTCATCTAGCGGCGACTGTTTGTTGGGGCCCAGGGCGAGGATCTCCACAATGGCCCTGACTGCTGCGTTGAGGTAACCCAGACGCCGACTCTTGGACACGCCGTTCTGCTGGCACACCACTGACAGGACCTTGCACAGCACCCCGGGCACCCCTCGCCCTGTGTCCAGCTGTATGTTCTCGTCCTCACTCTCCTGACGTCCTGTGGGAGTAAATTTTAAGAGCCTGAGTATTGTGAAGGATTTGGCTTGATGGACTAAACTATCATAAGAGGATGGGTGTTAGAGGTAGGGGGTTCACCAGAAAAGGCAGGCACCACCCAGGGATCGAACCCGAGTCCTTCCGCTTGCCGGGCGGACGTGCTACCCATTACACCACAGTCGCCTCTAGGTGACAACCCACACAACTCCCCCCTAAGGCCTCCTCCCGCAAGGCCAGTCCGGGGAATGCGTATCGCTGCTAGATCCTGGTGGTGCCTGCCTTTTCTGGTGAACCCCATACCTCTAACAATAGGTATAGAAGGTTGGGTGTGATTCTGAAGTAATATCATTTATACAGATCAACAAATACAAACCATACTGTCCCCTTAACACAAGACTATGACCCTGAACAGCCCAACCAGACCACTATTTACACAGAATCAAGCCCATTAACACTATAAATGCAATAATTAATAAACCCTGTAACCCCCCAACAGTCAACCCAAATATGCGTGTTATGCCCCTTGCACGGTGCCACGCGCATTATGTATCAAGATCAAGACCCTTAACAGCTCACCATAGCCACTAAATACATAGAAACATGCCCATAACAACATAAACACGGTAACTAAGGCCCAAACTACCTCCAACTAGCCAGGTGGATCAATCAACCAAATGAAGACAGGTGAACGCCCCCTTACCACTCTGAACCCACCAACACCGGACTATGACCCTTAGCAGTACAACCCAACTATTTAATACACACACTCTGCCCCATTAAGTACATAAGGGCGATAAATCAGACCCTGTGTAGTGTAGCATCATAAAAGACACTATTCAAAAAGGTCCCATATTCAAGATTGAATGACTACTATTGCAGGCCTTCGACGCCGGACTGTGACCATTAGCAACCCACTTAAGCCATTAAATACACGTATCCCACCCCATTGAACAACCTAAACACAATATTAATAAATCCAGTGTTGAGTGTCATCATAGAGGAATATTAAAAAATCGGTTCCATATTCTAGGATAAAAGACCACTAATAAAACCCTTCGACGCCCTTTCACTGGTGTTCCCTTGATGCCCTTGGTCTCATAAGTGTCTAAGTGCTGTATTAAGGCCCCGTCACTCACTCCTGAGGGAGCGGCCAGAACGGAACGCTCGGGCCTGGTACATGGTGTTGTGGGTGTCGCCATTACTACGCGAGGCCTCGAGGAAGTGTTGCCAGACCGGGGAGAAATACTACAGCACCCGCCATGTAATGTGTGATTCTCAAATATTTGTGGTTGTCTTTTTAGGTCCATTTCCACGGGGCCACTATAGGCAGAGCTGCTCAGCATCGCTACCGCTGTTATATAATGGAGACGAATGGAGGCAATTTCACACGCAGCCACGATCACTATAAAAGAAGCGCATGGATTTGAGTGGTTGCCTATCTTCTCCCCCGATGGCGACCACCAAAAGATCGAATCGCTGCTCGTCACGATATATCATTACCACTCAATGCAAGCTGCAGCCACGCGCGCTACTTTTTTTTAGCAGCGAGTGCGTGGTGCGACTGCAAATGTAGGCAGGGTCCAGATAATACTTTCTTTCTCTGGATCCTGGATGTAGGCTACCTCTGCTAATTAACGACCGATTCAATATTAAGAGGGCTACAGAGAATAAGCACGCTGCTCAGAGGTCCCGCGTCTGAAAGGGGCACCTTAATTAGCAACGCTTTTCAGCAGCGCTGCTGAAATTGAGTCGGGCGTTAGTAGCGCCACCGACGCGCGTTAACAGCGCCACCGACGCGCGTTTACAGCGCCACTGACGCTCGTTAGCAGCGCCACTGACGCTCGTTAGCAGCGCCACCGACGCGCGTTTACAGCGCCACTGACGCACGTTAACACCGCCACCGACGCTTGTTAACAGCGCCACCGACGCGCGTTAACAGCGCCACCGACGCGCGTTTACAGCGCCACTGACGCTCGTTAGCAGCGCCACTGACGCGCGTTAACAGCGCCACCGACGCTCGTTAGCAGCGCCACTGACGCGCGTTAACAGCGCCACCGACGCTCGTTAGCAGCGCCACTGACGCGCGTTAACAGCGCCACTGACGCGCGTTAACAGCGCCACTGACGCTCGTTAGCAGCGCCACTGACGCGCGTTAACAGCGCCACCGACGCTCGTTAGCAGCGCCACCGACGCGCGTTTACAGCGCCACTGACGCACGTTAACACCGCCACCGACGCTTGTTAACAGCGCCACCGACGCGCGTTAACAGCGCCACCGACGCGCGTTAACAGCGCCACCGACGCTCGTTAACAGCGCCACCGACGCGCGTTTACAGCGCCACTGACGCGCGTTAACAGCGCCACCGACGCGCGTTAACAGCGCCACTGACGCGCGTTAACAGCGCCACCGACGCTCGTTAGCAGCGCCACTGACGTATACGTGCGTGCGTCTAGGCGTTCGAGTGTAATTAATTGTTTGCAATGAACTTATATCCGCCTTATAATTGGTGTTGATTTGTTCTAACCTATCAATGTTTCTGTTTAAGGATCCCACACCGTGGAGCAGAATTCAAGTGTAGATCTCACAAGTACGTAATAAGCTATATATGTGTTTAATGTCAGGTGTGCAGTTATGTAAATTCCTCCTCAGCACTACGTACGTGAGGTACGTATAGTAACGTGGCCGTACGTATATATCCATAAATAATAAACATATCACACTTAACACTGACGCATACATGCAAGCACTCATACTTTCCACGCACCATACGTGACTGGAACAGCCTCCCTCATCAGATTTTAGACTGCGGTAAAATAGACTCGTTCAGAAAACAAATACACACTCGGCTCCCCCGTCCCCCCAGCAGCCAACACAAGTATGCGTGTTATGCACCTGTACAGGTGCCCTGCGCATTATTAATCCAGATCCAGATCCAGATACTAGCTTATATCGCTGACCTAATATCAGGGCAGGAGAGAGAGAGAGAGAGAGAGAGCCCCGGGGGTTCTGGTAACACTGCACGGACGTAAACAAACACCCTTCATGCACTGAGGAGGAAAGTTACCTGCAAATTCCTCATGACAACTCCCTCCTCGGGCTAGGCAGGTGAGAGGACGAACTTCTAACGGGAAAAAATCATCATGGGAGGGATTAATAACTGTGAAGCCTTTGGTACTTAACACGATGAGTAGTGAGGCGAGGCGAGGGAAGGAGAGGGATTAATTACCCCGTACACCTGCATGCCCCTCCAGGTGCGCCACGCGTCAGGTTTATTCTAAAATAACCGAGGGACAGGTGAATCGGGGAGTCCGCTTGCATGCCACGTTGCTTGAGTGTCCTCCCAGCCTTCTTACCTCAGTCTCCGTGCTGAGCTCTCTTACAACATTCTAGTGCACGTCTCGAATTCTTTAAGTAATTTTCCTAAGGGTAAGTTTAAGTGTTAAACTGTAACATGGGTATTACTTTGGACACTCTGGAAATGAGGTTAATACTGATATTATGTGTTCTATTTTATTTCTCTGAATGCTGTGCAGTAACTGATTGCTTTCAGAAAACTATAGAACCCTCAAAATATTGATGTATAAAGTTTATGAGTGTAATCTAACACATTTTTGGGGGGCAGAGGGTTGGTTAGGTTAAATATATTTAGGTTATATTTGTGATAAATATATGTTTTGTCAGTGGCGGCAGAGAAGAATTTGCTCAACTCCATCTTGCACATATTACTTTTCTTGGGGCTAACTTTATCCTTTGATCAAGCATGCTGTATCCTTGTGTGGAGGTCGACATTTACATGAAATTGATCTCTGTGTGGCATAAACTTGTTAGAGTAGCCAGAGAAGAGTCAAGGGACAAGTAGTGGTGCAGCCTCTCATGGAAACATTTATTTTCATATTTGTTTAAGGAAAATCTGACATGCACATCTTACTTCATTTTTTTTTTTTTTTTTTTTTTAAGAATGGGAGGTACCCTGAACTTGCAGGTGCCAAAGAGGTACCCCACTCGCTGAGTGAGTTATGGGAGGCTCACCCATCAGGTTTAGTCGCTGCACCACACTTCTCTGTAGTAACACCTGGCCAAATTAACAGACAGTAATAGTTGGAAGCGTACTATATGCCATCTAGCCTCATAAGAGAATATAAGAAAATCTGATGTTAAGCAGAAGATGATGATGATGATAATGACTAGCTATCTTTTCATTATCCTGTTGGAATTAATTAGCTACATGGAAGTACAAGATTTATTTGATTCGGTTAAATCAACAGTTTAAATTTGCTAATGATTACCCTCCTCCTCTTCCAGGTCTCCTCATCCCCCCCTCTAAGGATGACGGAGAGGGACACTAGCCCACTGGAACTCCATGCGGCAGCCCCTAAACTCCAGCTGCCGGTCATTGAAGAGCTGAACTTGTATTTCAACTCTAAAATAGCCAAGATCATTGCCACAGGAGTTGTCATAGTCTTCATTACCTACCATGGCTTCCTGCATGCTGTCGATGGTGAGTTATGGGAAAGAAGAAGAGGGAAAAAGGATGTTAACCCGTACAATGTCAGATACGTACGACATATGTATTATTTTTTAATACCACTGAGCGTCAGATATGTAATTTAATGTATTATTTTTTCCTTTCACTGGAGTGTGTCGAGGGTGATTTCTGTGGTGGTGCCCTAGTAGACTGATCCTTTGGGAATACTGACCACCCAATATATTTCATTTACTGCCATAACTGGCAAGCCTGGCAGCCATTATTCTGGGTACAATATTTTTTTTTATTTGTGTGTATGTTGGAGGTAGTTTTGGAGATCGTGATGTGGAAATTGAAGTGGTTGGTGTTTGGAAAGTAGTTTGACAGTGTTGTGGGTGAGGTATAGTGGGTACACCGACGTCCAGAACAGGCAATTTTGTACCGGCACATTTGGTAAGGAGGGGCCACGTATAAACTGTAATTACATGAGTGAACACTCTTGTGGGCAACTGTACATTGAGTTGAACTATGAAAAAGCTCTAAATGAGTTACTCTCTAACAATATATATGTCTGTGCTAAATATGTCGAGAGAAAACGATTTGCTCTGATACGCACGTACAATCCAAGAAAGTCTACGGTAATCAACACGACCATTTCGCTTCCCAAATCGACAAAAAATGGCCCAAAACACCAACCTCTAGGCGACGGTAAGCTAAAAGATGTTACATTTCTTCATTTTTCATGGTTTTAAGCTGTTTTATGCAAAATAAATAAAATCAATTTTTCCTCCGATGCTGGGGTGGAGAGGTAATTACTGTACAAAATACCAAAATGATGTACGGGTTAAAAGCATGACAGTAATGGAGGAAAGTAGGGATAATAACAGTAACAGGATATATAATGACATGGGAATAGTGACAATGATGGGATGAATAGTGAAATTGATTTTATTTTTATTTTTTAAGGTTCTAAGGTTCCATTGACACTTGCTTATGTGTCATGTCTTTACTTCATATACAGGAGGAGATTCATGTAATCGGCTGCTCTCAGATGGACGGTTTCAAGGGGCGCTGGTGTGGCAGCCATATGGGTGTATGCTGCACACCTACTCCAACACGTTAGTATCGTCCTGTTGTGGAAGTATGGTAGTAAGAGTAATAGTAATAGTATTGGTAATAATTGTAGTACTGTTGTAGTAGTAGTAGTAGCTAAGTATAACCTTTAAACTGCATATATCATCAAAATAAAGAAAATAATGAAAGCACTACCAGTCTTTCATGTACTCATTTTAAACCTCTTTAGTTTTGCATTCCCATCACCTGCCCAACCACCTGTGAGTACATCCTTTACCTTATATATACTTATACATATTCTAGCCCTTCCAGTGCTCCACACTCAGCACCTTCCGTTCCCATGTCCCTGACTCTTCCTCTTCTATCCACATGATGCTAACTTGTGTCTGGTATTTCAGGGACTCTCGGCGATGCATGCGCTACGTTGCCTTCCTCAAGCAGAACAACCACATGCTCTTCATCGGAGACTCACGCATTCGCCAGACCTTCCAAGCCATGGTGAATCAGGTAGGTGTCTTCTTCTTCTTCTTCTTCTTCTTCTTCTTCTTTTTCTTCTTCTTCTTCTTTTTCTTCTTCTTCTTCTTTTTCTTCTTCTTGTTCTTGTTCTTGTTCTTCTTCTTCTTCTTTTTGTTTAACGTCCTCATCTTCCCGTATGGGGCTGGAAGGGGTATGAGTCCCTCCCACTCTTGACGATCATATACTCTCCTCCCTTCTGTTCATCCTCATGTGAATCAGGCTGGTGTGATTCATGTTTATTCATTCGTGTTTTCATTACTTCTTATATGCATTCCTTCTGTTGTTTATTTGTTTATGTATTTATTCATCCTTTCCTTCATTCCTTCCTTCATTCATTTGTTTATTCTCTCCCCTGTATCATTGTATTTTTGTTTCTTCCCTTTTGCACTTTCTTCCTCGCTAATGTACCATAAATTAATAGTGGCCTTATTTAGTTATTCTTTCATTCATTATTTCTTCCCTAAATTTCACTCAGCCTCATGACTACACACCTTTATGTCCCTTGAAAAAAAGAAGAAAATGCTGAGTTGTTTCATCTTCACTTATTTTTCAGTTATTCTCTCTTCCCTAAACTCCACTCAGAATCATGTATCCCTTTATGTCCTCCGAGAAAGGAAAAAAATCAAGGAATATAAGATGCTAAAAAATGTCTCACAGCTGTCTCCTCCCCGTCAGATCGCTGTTAGTCACCCCAAACTTCCCGAGGCTGCCCATGAGGACCTCCACTACAACGACTCCAACCTGCGACTCTCCATGGACTTCCTCTGGCGACCCACCATTGACGAAAACTTCTCAAAAGTCATCGGCCAGCTGAAGGTGTGAGAGAGAGAGAGAGAGAGAGAGAGAGAGAGAGAGAGAGAGAGAATTCAGTTACTACATCTAGCATTTAGAAAAAGGACAAAGGAGAGAGAAAGCAAAGGACTGAAATACAGAGCTTTTAACCAACTTTCAAAGAGAGAGAGAGAGAGAGAGAAACAAGGATCAATTTTACCCCCCCAGAGGAAGAAGCCGCTGCCCAAGCTGATCGTGCTTGGTGGGGCGTCGCATATCATCAAGGAGCAGAACGGCTCAGCCTCCGCCCTTGAGGAGTACAAGAGGAACCTCACCGCTATCTCCTCCGTGAGTCCGCAACACACACACACACACACACACACAAACACAAACATACACAGGCACACATACACATTAAGAAAAATATAGAGAAGCCTGGATAAAAAGTAAATATGTAGAAAGTAATTGAAGCAAAGTAAACACCTTACATATCCCCCATTCTTCTTGTGATGCATATTCTTACACTTGTCATCTGTCAGTCACTCACTTATTTATCTATTTACTCATTCAGCTAGTCATTCATTTCTTCATCCATCTACCCATATATATTCTTACACCCCTCATTTGTCATTCTTACACTTATTTAGCTATTTACTTCTTCCTTTTACTCATTATTCACATTATTCATTCATTACTCCTCTGTTCATCCATCAAGCCATACATATACTTAAACCCGTCATCCATCTTTCATCCAGGCCCTAGACCAGATTGGCAACCGCACTCGCCTGCTCTGGATGCTGCAAGACCCGGTTGTGCCCGAGCGCCTCAAGGCAAACCAGCGTGCCGTCACCAACGACCAGCTCGACCTCTACAACATGGCGGCTATGGAGGTATGGGGGTTAGGGGGGTTCGGAAAGATTCATGTCTGTGTGTTTGTTTGTTTTGTTTGGGGTGAGACGAGAAACACTGAAGCTTATAAGTTGACTGCAAATTTTCTCTTCTTTTCATGTGTTTTTCTTACCCTATCTTGCATGTATTGTTTTCTTCATTTGTTTGGTTGTTTTTTCATAATTTTATCCTTTATGTTTATTTTGTCTTTTCAGTTTTCTTTCTGCCTAATATATCCACTTTTTCTTCCCTGTTGTTGTTTTGAATTCTCCTTATTTTATCACCTCAGAGAATAATGGTCATATTTTAAAACACTTCATCGCCCAAGTTCACAAATTTGACGAGGCTTTCATAGGAGTTTGGTCATTTCCAGGAGTAGTTTTATGACCCTGGTGGTAGTGTGACCCTTCCTCTGTACCATTAAACTAAGAAAACACTCATAAGAACTCGAGTGATCCCTCTATTTGACATTTAGAAATAGTTGATGTGATTGATCCCTCTATTTGACATTTAGAAATAGTTGATGTGATAAGCGAAAGTGGCTTAAAATACCAGCCTAAGTGTCCTTTTTCAAGTTTTTTCCACTTCCTCAAAAGCTCGTCATTTTGTTTTTCTTCACTTATTTTATTCTGACAGGTGTTTAGTTTTTATCACCTCGAAGAATGATTGCCGTTTTTTCGAGATTTTTCCCTTTCCTCACCGCCTCGTCATTTTGTTTTCTGTCCTCTAAATTTCAACCTTTTATTTGCTCTTTCTTCACTCTCTGTTTTCATCATCCTCATCTTTTCTTTCTCCCCTCCTCCAGATTTTATCAGTTGCCTTTTTAATCTTTATTTTCAATTTCCTCATCATCTCGTCATTTTGTTTTCTGTCTTTTAAATCAACTTAAAGAATGATTGCCTTTTTCACTGTTTCCATTTCCTCACATGCTTATAATTTTGTTTTCTTTCCTTCTAAACTTCAATCTATTACTCCATGTTTTCACTCATTGTCTTCCCTCTTCAATTTTTTACTCCCTCTTTCTTCATTCTTCATCTTCGTTATCCTCACCTTTTCTTTCCTCCCTCCTTCAGGTTCTCTACAACACCAAGGTCAGGATATGGTCCAGTTCGCGCCTGGTGGCTCAGGGGAGCATCAGCGGCTTTACAGACGGCCTTCACGCTGGGGACGTGGCTGTGAAGTATGACACTCAGGTGAGCGGAGGGTTATTTGTAGCTTTACTCTGTCATCTCTTAGACAAGTAAACTCTTTGACAGTATATACTTATTTATTTATTACCTATTTATTTATTTTATATGAAAGGAAGCAGTTCAAGGTGACAAAAAATGCCCATTATAAATTTTCTATTTCATTTTCACCATTCCATTCTGTTTACTGGTGAGTTTTGGACTTTTTTTACAACATTTACATTTTTACAACTATTTTTCTTCATATTACTAATGCAAGAGTTAACTCACTTTTCTCTTAACTCTTAGACAATGCTTGATGTTGTTTTCTCATTTCCTCCCTTATTCTGTCCATTTTCTTAATGTAACAGTTAACTATTATCTTCCTCTTAGTTTTGAGGAGAGTGTTTTGTTTTCACTCCCTCTCCTATTCCGTCCATCTTATTGTTACAAGAATTCACCTGTTTTGCCTTTTTTTATTTTCGTCATGGCCTATTGCACCATTAGGCTTTTTCACTGGTGGGGCCTGATGGTCGGCCCAGCCCGTTGTAGCGCAGACGAGTGTTTATAGTAGTGCCATCTTGTTTTGGCTCATACTCATCATATGATAAAAAGATTTGAAGATTCTTCCTTCTATAGTATTTTTTCCATGTTGCTTCAGTTTATTTACCTAACTAATGTAGTGTCATCACTTCTCATTACTATGCATAAGCTGTGGAGGAGCTACCTTTCACTGTTTTCCACTTTCATTCCTTATTCTGTTCATGTTACTAATTCAGGAGTTGAGAAAGTAAACAGTATCTATATCATTTAATAGTAAACACAGAAACAGTCAGTATTGCAGTTTTTTCCCCACATTTTTGCCACTTTCTCTTGGTCAAGCTTAGAAAATAACAAGAAAAGCTCCATCTCCAGATTCTGTTGAACCTGTACTGCAACGATCACCTCAACTTCAATGATGGGACTTGCTGCAACTCAAGGGAAGCCGTCACCATGATGCAGATCGCTACTTTTGCTGCCCTCTGTTTCTGGTGAGTCTTCCTTTGCCTGCATGTCTGTCTGTCTCTTTTTTTCATTTTTTTTCAAACTTTCTTGTGCACTAACATTTTTTTTCTTACCCATAACTTTTTTCTTGTGCACTCACTTTTTTTTTTCTCTCACTCACATTTTTTTCTCACACAGTTTGTTTTTCTCTCACTCACTTTTTTGTCTAGCACTGACACATTATTTTTCTTTCCCACTCTCACACATGTTATTCTCTTACTCGCATTTTTTCTCTCAATTTCTCACTCGGATTTTTTTATCTGACACTCTCACACAAATTTTTTTCATTTCAGTCCAATCATCATGATCGCCGTGGCCGTCAAGCAATGGTTCTGCGTCTCAAACCACATGGGAGGGGGAGGAGGAGGGGGTTTGATGCAGCCTTCCTCCTCCACCTCCTCTGCATCCTCCTCCTCATCTTCCTCCTCCTCGTCCTCTTCGTCTTCCTCCTCGCAGCAGCTGAGGGAGATAAGCACATGTTCGCATGCCAATAATATTAAGAGTGATCCGCGTTCATCCTACCAAGAGTTTCTTTTCGCATTGGGCAAGCTTGGACTCATCATGGGCTACTTCTTCCTCTGTGACAGGTGTGTGTGTGTGTGTGTGTGTGTGTGTGTGTGTGTGTTCTTATCTAACTGTATTTCTGTAGGATTAAGTCAAGCTCATGTTTTTCCATCTTTTAAAACTATTATACCTCTTTTTTTTTTTCTTTTTTTTTAATTGCGAATGTTTTTAGCACTTGCAACTTCTGCTGATAATGAATGTATTCCATTGATTTATTGGTTTGTCTGGAAAGCTCAAAGCTATTACCTCTATCTTAACATCATCACCAATCTATTTGCATAAGAAAATTAAGATCCATTCCCCTATTTAGCCCTCAGGAACAAGTCTATTTATGAAACAATAAATAGTTCTGACACTCTAAATTCTAGCGGTTTCTGAAATGATTTAACTTTTTAGCATGGAAGAAAACTTTTACTTTTATCATAACATCACAAATTGTTATACACAGAAAAATAAAAAAACATCCCCCTTTTCAACCTCCAGGACAAGTCTGTTTATGAAGGAGAACAAGTACTTCTCACACCTCAACTTCTGGCTGTTATATCTGTTTACTAAGGAAGAACACTATTAATCATAACACCAGGACAAATTTCTTCCCTTCCCCCAAAAGAACCCATTCCCCTTTACAACCCCCAGGACAAGTCTGTTTATGAAGGAGAACAAGTACTTCTCACACCTCAACTTCTGGCTGTTATATCTGTTTACTAAGGAGGAACTATTAATCATAACACCAGCACAAATGTCTCCCCTTCCCCCAAAAGAATCCATTCCTCTTTTCAACCCCCAGGACAAGTCTGTTTATGAAGGAGAACAAGTACTTCTCACACCTCAACTTCTGGCTGCCGTTGGGTTATGTCTTCGCCCTGGGACTGTTCTTCACGGAGGACACGTCTCACACCAGACTCCTGCACCGGGACATGACCGACGAGTGGAAGGGTCAGTAGGGTAGAGGTCATGAGTTATGGGAATTCAGGTCAGGTCAGGTCAGGTTGGGTTAGCTAAGCTGAGTCTGGTTTCTTGGTTTAGCTTGGTGGGAGGGTCAGTAGGGTAGAGGTCAGGGGTCAAGGGAGGTTAGGTCAGGTGAAGTTGGGTTAGTTAAGCCGAGTATTCATTTTGGTTTAGTTTGGGTTGGGCTTGAGTTAGTCTCCTCCTCCTCTTCTTTGTCTTTCTCTTCCTCTTCTTCCTCCTGGGCTTGAGTAAGTCTTCCTCTTCTTCCTCCTGGGCTTGAGTAAGTCTTCCTCTTCTTCCTCTTGGGCTTGAGTAAGTCTTCCTCTTCTTCCTCCTGGGCTTGAGTACATCTTCCTCATCCTTCTCTTCTTCCTTGTGAGCTTAAGTTTCTTTCTCTTCTTCCTTGTCCTCCTCTTTATCTTCCTCCTCCTGTGACTTAGTGTCCTCCTTTTTTTCCTCATCCTCTTCTCTTTCCTCCTCGGCTTGAGTAAATCTCCTCTTCTCCCTTCTCCTTCTCCTCTTCCTCCTGAGATTAAGCTAGTTTCCTCCTTTTCTTCCACATACTTCCCTTCTTCTTCCTCCTCCTCACTCTCCTCCTCCTCCTCCTCACAGGGTGGATGCAGCTGGTCATCTTGATCTACCACATGACGGGTGCCTCTCAGGTCTTGCCCGTGTACATGCATGTGCGCGTTCTCGTGTCCACATACCTCTTCCTCACCGGCTACGGCCACTTCTCCTACTACTGGACCGGGCGAGACATGGGCATCGTACGGTATTGCCAGGTATGTGGTGGGTGTGGCATGTTGGTGTTTATGAATTGTTACGCTGATAGATGTTGTTTTTACAGTAAAGGAAACAGCTCAAGGGCATCCATCCACTTCCCTCTACTCTCTTTATATGGTCAGTGATTAGTGGGCTTTTTTATCTATTCATTTTTGTCCTTGAATTGCTTCCTTTACCGTTAAAAAAGGCACTCCTCCTCTCTTCTGCTTCCCTGCCAAGGATATTTTTCTTTGTTCTTTGATTATTTTCTGTATAGCATGCACAGATTTTTTTTATGCCTCTTTTACTCTTAATTTGCACATTCCACTGCCTGTGTACACCTTCCACCATTTTTCATATACTTTCTACTTTTTATCATACACCTCTTACCACTCACTCCTAGTAGTTTAACCATTTGGAGAGGATGGTGATTGGCACGGATCCGCTGTGATTGGCACGGATTTGGCCTTCACTGGTAGCCTGATAACATATACTCCTAGGTCTTTCTCTGGCTCTGTGGTGGATAGTGGAGTGTTTCCCATGTGGTATTGGTATGCTGGATTTTCCCTCCCAAGGTGCATGACTTTCCATATTTCTTCATTGAATTGTAACAGCCACTTTTTGTTCCATTCCTGTAGCTTGGTGATGTCTTCTTGTATGAAATCTGCGGTCATGGGGTTAAGAATGAACAGATAGAGCACACATGAGCAAGGTGGTAGAATGCTTGAGGGACAGAGGAATAAGACAACAGGAGAATGCATGGATGAAGTGTATGGATAGAAACACATGCAGCTTAATTTTCTATCATATATACCCTTTTGGGAGAGCACTAAGGAGTATCAAGTTGCCTCTCTATCAGAAATCAACCTCCCTTTTGTCCACTCATCTCTACTTTCATATATAGGAGCTTTTATCGGGCTTTTCGTTTTTTTATATATATTTTTGCCTTTGAGCTGCTTCCTTTACTGTAAAAAATAAATAAAAAATACACCAAAGTAGATGGATAGACCAATACATTTTTACAATTTTCCACATGCTTTAACCCTTTGGATGCGGATTTCCTACAAGAAGACATCACCAAGCTACAGAAATGGAACAAAAAGTGGCTGCTACAATTCAATGAAGAAAAATGTAAAGTCATGCACCCTGGGAGGAGATACCCAGCATACCAATACCACATGGGAAACACTCCACTATCCATCACAGAGGGAGAGAAAGACCTGGGAGTATATGTTACCAGGCTACCAGTGAAAGCCAAATCCGTGCCAATCGCAGTGGACGGGTTAACAATCCACGCTTCTCTTCTTCAGGTCATGTTTAGGATCAACTTCGTGGTGGTGATCCTGTGTCTGGTGATGAACCGCCCCTACCAGTTCTACTACTTCGTGCCGCTGGTCTCCTTCTGGTACACCGTCATGCATGTCACTCTCGTCCTGCCCCCGCGCATCACCAGGCCGGCGCACGCTAACTCCGAGGCCTCGCCCTTCAACTACTTGTACAGCATCATCAAGTTCATCGGCCTCGGGGGGTTCATTACAGTGCTGTTCTTGTCTGAGGTGAGTGAAGTGTGCATGTATGGGTGGGGGGGAATGTTTTTTTGTTTTTCGATTCTACTTCTGTCTTTATATCTGTTCATTTTGGCATGTTTTTGCTTGTAATTTACTTTTCTCAGATATCTCTCATTCTCTGTTGTTTCTTTACCATGATCATTCCCATTTACCTGTCTTTCCTCTTGTCATTCTATTTTATTTTTCCTTCCATTTTTCAGTCTCCCTCTTCCATGTCTTTCCTCAATTCTCTGTGCTTTCTAATTTATCCTCAGCATCTCTCTCTCCCCTTGTCCTCCCCATCTCTCTCTCCCTCCTCTCCCTCCATTTCTTCATCCCACAAGTCAGACAACACAAACAGCCTCTCCCTCTCTCTTCTTCAGGTGTTCTTTGAGAAGATCTTTGTAATGCGTCCGTGGAAGGCTTTGTTTGTCACCACTGATGATGACATACACGAGTGGTGGTTCCGTTGGCAGCTGGACAGATACAGGTGAGCCCCATATAGCAGGTAATTGTTTGTCTTGGGCAGGTAGGTTGGGTCTTTCCACAGATGAGAATTGTGTAGTATATATAGATAGCCTCCTCTCTGCTGCATGTGTAAGTGTGTGTGTAGTTTTTCTTCTGCTACTTCCCCTTCCTCCTCCTCCCTCTCCTCTCAAGTTCATTATGATAGATTTACCAGCAGGGAATTTCCTACACATGCCCTGTCTATGTATCATCTCTCCATGTTAATACATATATAGTGTAATGTTTCTTTTTTCTCCAGTCTGCTGTATGGCATGATGTTCTCGCTGGTGTACAACGCCCTCACGCAGTACAGCCTCATCAATGACAAGAGTAATTCCAACATCCTCAGCGGCCGTCTTGCGCTCCTTGTCTCCTTCGCAGCGACTGTCTTCATCGCCTCCTACTCCACCATGACCATCATCTGCACCAACAAGCCGGACTGCAACGAAATACACCCTTATGTTGTTTGGGTGCCTGTAAGTGTGTTGGTGTGGGTTTGTTTTGGTGTGTGTGGGTGGGTCTGGTATTGGTGGAACATGAATTTAGGTAAATTTCTCGAAAGCAGTTGCTTGAAAGCAAAATTGCTCGAAATCAGTTGCCCAAAAAATAATTTCTCGAACTCTCAATTGCTCGAAAGTAAATCACTTGAAATCAATTTGAGCAATTTACATGCGAGCAATTGATTGAGAAATTTACCGGGACCCGTGGACCATATCTTGAATTTCTTTACCTCACATATCCAAAGATTTCTCATTACTTCCTTATTTTCTCACCTCATCACAGCCTTCTTTTTTCTTCTCTTCCTTCTTTTGTTTCATCTCTGCATCCTTTATTTATCTCATCACATCCTTCTTTTTCATCTCCACATCCTTCTGTTTTCACCTCCTCACTTCTTGTTCACCTCAATGCATCCTTCTCTTTTTTTCTCTTTTCATCTTATCACATCCTTTTGTCACCTCAATGCATCCTTCTCTCTTTTTTTTTTTTTTTCATCTCATTACATTTTTTTTTCACCTCGCATACTTCTCTCTCCATTTTTCTTCTAATGATATCCTTTTCACACCTCCGCATATCCTTCTCGCCCACAGATCACCGGCTTCATCGTGCTCAGGAACATGGTCGGCATCCTGAGAACCCGCTACTCCTCCTTCTTCGCCTGGTTCGGACGCATATCCCTGGAGCTCTTTGTCTGCCAGTATCACGTGTGGCTCGCCGCCGACACACATGGGGTCCTGGTGCTCATCCCCTCCTACCCTGTTGCCAACGTCCTAGTCACCTCCTTCATTTTCATCTGTATTTGTCACGAGCTCCACCACATCACGGAGGTCTTGGCCCCTTTTCTGGTGCCCAATGATTCACTGAGAGCTGTTCGGAATCTGACGGTGTTCCTCTTCCTCCTCATGGCTATTGGTGTGCATGATGGTGTGTTTTAAAGGGTGTGTGGATGTGATAGGGTTGTGTGTGTGGTCATGGGTGGGGGTTGTATGGGTGTGTGACAGAATGAGTGTCTGTGTGTGTGTGTGTGTGTGTGTGTGTGTGTGTGTGTGTGTGTTTATGAGGGAATGTGTGTGTTTGGATGTAGGTGTGAGGGGGTTGTGTGTGTGGTCATGAATGGGATGTGTGTGTGTGTGTGTAAGGGAATGATTGTCTGGGTGCTCTCATTTTAATCTTTTCTCTCTCCCTCTCTCTCTCTTATTTATTTAACATTGTGGACCACTTAATTTATTCCCCGCATTACAGATTTTATCAGTTATGCAGAATATACAGATGGGCATTTAATAGAACAATAATATATTAAATGTTGAATGGACGGGTCAGTGAAATGGCTGGAGATTATACAAGACTACAGCACATGGGTTGAAGCTGTGCGTGCCCCCTCGATGGAAATCCAGGAAGACAAGCATTAGAGTTTTAGGAGATAAGTTAAAGTTGTTTATTTTTTATTCATTGTCATTTTCTTCTACCTCATTTTGTGTAACGTCCTTATCTTCTTTTGCGGGGCTGGATTTTTGTTCTTACATTCAGTGTGCCATTTAATTAGGGTCGTGAGGGGCTTCCTTGAGCATCGGCATTCACAACATAATCACAAGTGTCACCAAAGTCTCAGCTACACAAACAAACATAACCTGAATACATAATTAAGATCAAGTGAAAGAACTCAAGATGTCAAAAGTGTAACTATGTGATACAAAAAGTGCACAAAATATGTTTTCACTTTTTTTCAGGGCATTTTGCATTTAAGCCTTTTAGATGTAGATCTGTGAAGAGATCTTCCTGTAAATATGTTTTTTATGTAAGAAATGGCACCACACAAGTTGTTATTCCTCATGCATAAAGTTTTTTTCTGGTCATGCACAACTAAGAATTAAGTTTTTGAAAGGATGGTGACTCCCATGTCTTGGCCCTCAAGTAGTGTCCATAGCAGTGTTTTCGTTGAAGTATTGTTCACACTGGACAAGACAGGGAGCACCGGAAACTAATATGTAGTTAACTTTAGTCTCTCTCACTGATATTGAGCTGTCACATTTTCGGAATGTAATGACAAGTGTACTTAGTGTGTGTGTGTGTGTGTGTGTGTGTGTGTAATTCACCATATTCTGACCACGCAATACACTCACGATTGCCAGTGTACTTAGTTGTGTGTTTGTGTGTGTTTTCTACAGAATTCATGTATTAATGATTGTGATATGTGATTAATATCAATGCGTGTGAGATCACTTAAAGAGTAGTACCACAAGATGAGTGAATGACATAATTGATTTAAGTTTCTATGTACTTTAAGATTTAGGAAGCCCAGTCAGTTATAAGTCATTTATTCCTATAGTAGAGTTAATTTTATGCCGTGGCAGGCAGCTCCCATCAAAATAAGAGTAGACATTTTCTTACCATTCCCAGTTTACTGACACCCATGAAGCACCAGTGGACAGTTTTTATAAATTGCGCAAATCAACAAAAACTACTACTGTTTATAATCTGCTGGCAGTGAAATTTGAGTATGTGTATATCCTTACAAAGCACTGAAACATGACAGAACACTAAAAAGTTTCAAGTATACATTGCAATTAAAAACACATCCAATTTTTTTCAATGTGTTTGTGGGAGACTTAGTGTGGGAATGAGTGTGTGAGAAAAATGCATGTATCTCTTAATTGGTGCTGGTCTGCATGTCAAGCCACTCCCTTAGCCATTTTTTCCTAGTTAATGATACACGGGGTAGGCAGTGGCCTGGTGGTAATGCCATGAAACTACTAAAGGTGGGGTTCTGAATCAAAGTCTTGCTAAGAGTTGAATCTTTATGTCAGAAACGCCTGATTTTTTAAACGTATTAGTCTTTATTGGGCTGATTTGTCTTTTATGGTTTTGTTGATTTTTTCATGTATTTTAATGACAGTTTGTAATGTGTCGACAACTCTGTGAAAATCCAACACATCTGACTAACTCCGTACCGAAACTTTAACTAAAAAGCCACATAACTTTATAAGTACTAATACGACCTCTACAAACATCTGGCTAAGCAACTGAGAACACCCACTTGCTGCCCATCCATCCTGACGTGGAATGACTTGCCGCTCCTGTAAAGAAAATACGAGCAGTCAAAGAAGAGATATAGGGTCAATTTTTCATGGATAAGTGTCTTGGGTGGTGGCCCTTCACACTAAGGAAAAGACAAGTAATAATATAAGTAATGAATTTAGGAGTTGAACATTATGGGTGCTTTGTCTTGGCCTGTATGAAAAAGAGGTTTATGATTGTTAACTTGGTAGCAGCGGGGATCATGTTTCTTAATGGTCCCTCTAAGCGAGAAAAATCTGAAAAAAAATCATTAGTCTCACAAACCATTTCATAATATATATCAAAGCTTTTGTGATCAGTTTATGTATCATCTGTTTTGGGGGGTTTGTATCATGGCACAAATTTGGCCCGTCGCTGCTTCACGGTAAAGCCACAAATTTGGCCCGTCGCTGCTACATGGTAAAGCCACAAATTTGGCCCGTCGCTGCTACACGGTAAAGCCACAAATTTGGCCCGTCGCTGCTATACGGTAAAGCCACAAATTTGGCCCGTCGCTGCTATACGGTAAAGCCACAAATTTGGCCCGTTGCTACTACACGGTAAAGCCACAAATTTGGCCCGTCGCTGCTATACGGTAAAGCCACAAATTTGGCCCGTCGCTACTACCGGGTTAAGGTGATGGTTATGATGAAGATAATGAAGGAATGGTAATGACGGTGAGGGCCATGCCAGTGACTCCTGTGTTCTATGTGTTGCTTGCGTGCCTAATTCAATCATGTATATATTAGTGATTTGTTTGATATTATATATACACGTAGAGGATGCCAAATTTTAGGTAATCTTAAAAGACCAATTATATACTTTTTGCTCTCTCTCTCTCTCTCTCTCTCTCTCTCTCGTACCCTCTTTGGCAGCCCTCGATATGCGGTGAAGCATCAGTATTACAGTGAATGTAAAGAAAGTTGAAATAAAGGAGATGAAGTGAGTGTACTGATTCTGTTTAACTTATAATAGTAGCAGTAGTAGTAGTAGTAGTAGTGGGGGTAGTAGTAGTAAGGTAGGTTCTGGACGAACCATAGTTTTTTTTTTTTTTATTCAAAAATTTTTTTTAGTGAATTAACCTAAATTTGAAGTGATCACTATAAAGTACAATCATTGCACCATATTCTCTCGTAAGCACAGTTTTTTCACCACAATATAAGTTGGTGAGATGAAGCTTTAAAAATAATATCTCGAAGTGTACGGATCGTCCACAGGTATGGACGATCCGTACACGTATATGAGGCCTCAAACAAAAAAATTGTAAAAAATAGACAATTAAATAAATTTGTAATTTGCCACCAGATTCCGTTAAAATAGACCCCAATGTTGATTTTAAATGATTTGCAACATAAAAAGATAAATATGTTGAAATAAAGAATGCGATTTAATTTTAATCTTCCTTTATTACACAAAAAGTTGAGAAAAAATATGGTTACATTATCTTCTTTGCCTTAAAAAGCTTACAAGGCTTAAAACAAACAAAAATGCCTACTTGATATTATATGAAAGAAGAGTAGGGAACCTGATGAAACGCTGGAGCCAATTTTCGTTTGCCAGTTGTGTGGCATGCCAGTTTGCAGGGATATTGGAGCACTTGCAAGCCACAGCATACTCATATGCAAGTCGGCGAAATTCCTTGCGAGTCATCCCATAGAACAGTCTTGCCACATGTATGGCATATTTGCACAGCATTTCCTCCTGATTCTTGTTGAAAATCTTGTTAAAATTTTCTTGGGGAATTACAAAGGTGTGCCCATCAGATTTGGCTTTGCTCCTTGTGAAGGCATCCTGCAGAGTCATAACCTTGACACCAAACTCCCGAGCTGCCCTCCGTATGCTGGTGTTGTGCTCAATCCTGTAGTTGAATGCCAGTTCGAGGTTGGTCCGGTCTGTCTCCCGGAGGTTCTTGGGAATGAACTTGCGTGGCATCCTGGCTCAATCTGAAATAAATAACATAAATAAAGGTCACAAGGCATATATCTATACTATACATTATTATATTAAGTGTGTCCTTCACCATTCTTGAACTGGACACAACAACAAAACAATTACAATGAAAACAATATTTAGATAAGCAACAGAATCTTTAAATTTCATATGAGATACCTTATGGCGCTATCCTAGACTATATTGCTGTAGCCTATCTGTCAATTTTCAAATAAAGTTCAACACACAAACAGCATAAATATCTTTGTTTACATGTGGAGACTCCGTACACTTAAAAGCCAAGCTGTACGAAACATCCACAGGCAGCCATTAAAATGAAAACAAACTTTACCGACACACGTGGTGTACTACATCACTAAAACCTCGTCATATCATCACATATAGTCATATTTAGGTGTACAATACCTAACCTTCACACTCCTAGCATATTCATAAGCACCACAAACCATAATTTAGAGGCAAAATATTACATCAGGAATGCGAAAAACCGAAAAACTCACCTCATTCATGCGCTGTTGGTTGCCGCGCTCAAATGGAGGGACGGAGCTCAGCGGTGTGTCTCCGTTTTCTCTTTCACTCTTTAGACGTTAACTAGCTTAAAATAATTATTGTACCCAAGAGAGATCAATGTACGGTAATTAGCGTATCAAAAAAAATATATTGGCTGCTCTAATTATGCAGAGATAAGAAAATTAGGCCACACTCTTGATATAGGGGAACAGGAGTGAATCAATGAATGCAACCAACAAATATAGAAATCAGAAGAAACTAACAATAAACACTATACGCATTTATTATAGAATCAATTACCAGTATATTACCTTGCTATTAGAATGAGAATAAGTGTATTAAAGCATTATTATACCAGTGCGCAAGGCGACGCTCCTCTGTCTATTTCGTCATCGTTGTTCCTGCTCAGCTGACGGTCGGGAGTGTGCGAGGTACGGCCTATTTTTACGCGATTATCCCCTCCTCGCCTCACTTCTCACCCCACCAATGAGAATAACTAATAAACAGGAACCCGGGCATCGTTAGGAGAGGTGAAACATGTGGTGGAAGGTCAATTAGTGGAGATATGAGGGGGTGAAGGGGTGAGGGTCTGCAATGGCCGGCTCTTTGGGGAAGTTGGATTTTTGACCCGATTTGACCCTTGACCTGACCTGATCCTCCTTCTCTCTCTCTCTCTCTCTCTCTCTCTCTCTCTCTCTCTCTCTCTCTCTCTCTCTCTCATTTGCCCTTCCTGCTAATGTCTTCCTTATTTTCTTCCTCATCTTTTTTATTCCTCTTTTTCTTCCTCTCTCACAAGCTCTATCTGCATTTTTTTTAACGTATTCTCTCTCTCTCTCTCTCTCTCTCTCTCTCTCTCTCTCTCTTATCTCTTATTCCAATTCTTCCTCCCGTCTATGATTCGTGTCTTGGGGATTATTTTGTATGGTGGAAAGTTACATTTGACCTGTTTTAACCCTTGACCTGAGCCGAATGCAAGTGGATTCGACGGTGGAAAATGGAGGTTTCGACGGAACCGTCAAAAGCCGTCAAAATTTCCGACGGACTTTTTTTGTGGTTTATAAGAGCAGTGGGTGGAAATAGGCATATAAAACGCTCGCTCTTTTAGTATCTTTAATATTAAAAAAAAGTAGTTTAGTAATTCACATGCAATTTACTTGCTTAGACTTAGTTTAAAAGGCATTAATACAATAAGGTCATTTTGTTCTTCATTTACATTTAGGGTGTGTGTGACTGTCCGGAGCAGATATATAACTTTCAAGGTTAGATTCTTCATAAGTTAGGGGATCTTGAAATGAGACTGCATTTCTATTGGGGAGGCAAGCAACATCTGGAGAACTATATCCCTCATGTGTACTTGACAATTCTGAATCATTTGAGTTAAAATATGTGAGTGATATATCAATGTGTGACCTCCAGGAGCATTGGGACTGTGTGTGTGTATGTGTGTTCAGTATACTGCCCCTGGTCCTGTGTATGTAGGGGGGTTCAGGGCACTGTTTCTGAGGGGCTGTTTGCGGGGCAGTACGCGGACTTGGTGTAGCCTTGCAGCATAATTTTCAGGGGATTGGTTACTATGCATTGAGTTCAGGTTCTGATTATCAATATTTGCCTAGATTTTGGCACATTTTTTCACCCCAGTGTTACCTTGTTATCTAGCTTGAAGTGACTTTTTACACCAGTGAACATGAAATGCCTTTTTACTCCAATGATCCCAGATTGCAAAGTGAAGTTATCAATTAGGGATCAAAAGACGTAAAGTGTAAAAGGGGTAAAAAGAAGTTTCATATTTATTGTGGTAAAAAAAGTAAGCATACATCGAGGTAACATTTGATTACATTGGGATAAAGTAACATGCCCCTTAATTATAATATAAGTTGACACAAACTCACGTATATGAGCAGGTGTGGACAGCTATGTATATTTATTTTTATCCTTTTTCAGAAACCCAACATGTCTGCTTCCATCATGCCCAAGACCATGGAGACGGCTCCATTTGACCCTCGCTTCCCCAACCAGAACCAGACCAAGTACGTGAACCCTTCCTGTTCAACTGCTCTCAGGCTCAGGAAGGAGTTGTAGCTTGTAGCCCATTTTCTATATAAATTGTTAATATGATTTTTTGGTAAATACGTAGAATCACTAAGTGCCCATGTCATTACTACCTGAGAATACTTCCCTTACTGAGGTCTCACATACAGCCTTACCTCAGTGTGAACAATTATGTGGACTTGATTTGTATATTGTACAGTGAGTGATACATCAACAGACTGTAGATTACTATATAGCAGGAAATGGCTAGGTTTGGTTTGAAGATAGTGGGTGTTAAGAGTGCTTATAGATTGTTATATTAAGTTTAGATTAATGAGGAAGTTGAGGGAGGGGCAAAGTCACTCCCATCAGGTGATGATATTAGGTTAGGTTAGATCTGATGTATAATACTTTTAGATACATACTATCTGCTTCACCTTGCACAGTGCACAGTTTTCAGTTTTGGTCCTGGTCTGCCGTGATAGTTTTATGACAGTATTTTACCATTTCCACCCTCATATTATGATTCAGGAATGTGTATCCAGATTCTTAACTTTAATATGAAACTGAATTATCATCTTTTGAGGTGCAGAGTGACTTCATAATTACCTTTTTTTTTCTCAGCTGTGGTAGAAAAGTAGCTATTTATTCCTGTTCATACACTATCCTTGAATGCTTTAAAATCTCATCAATATGATTAAATTCCACATTTGACTGCAAGTATTCGTTGTAATCAAACTAGATTTACTTGTCTTGTGCACACCCACCCGAAATTGACCTCTCTTTTGGCCACTCTTCACTTTTTTCTTTTGAGGGAGCAGCGATTAGTGGGCATTTTTCTCTACACTTTCTTTTTGTTGCCCTTGAGCTTCTTCCTTAGATGTAAAAATAAAAAAAGTCAGTGAAAGAGAACATCAAGGAGTGCCATTACAAAGGTGACACTCCCAACCCTGAACCTTAAGGAAATGTTACTCATCCTCCTCCTCCCCACCAGGTACTGCTATCAAAGTTATGTTGACTTCCACCGGTGCCAGAAGCTGAAGGGTGAGGACTATGAGCCATGCCAGTACTTCAAGAAGGTCTTCGCCTCTGTCTGCCCCAATGCCTGGGTTGAGAAGTGGGACGAACAGCTGGAGAACGGCACCTTCCCTGGCAAGATCTAAGCCTCCTCTCCTTCCCTCTTCCACCCCTCCTTGCCCCTGCCCCAGCCCCTCTGTAAATGTTCTGGCTTAGGAGAGACAGACAGACAAGGAACAAGCTATAGTCTCTCCCAGTCTGTAAATTGTAATGAGAGAGAGAGAGAGAAAAGGAAAGAGGCTCTTCCTTTCTGTTAATCTCCAGGATACACACACACACACACACTCATGCATACTCGTAAACATGCAGATTTGCTCTGTCATTCCAATGTTTTCTTGAGCCCCGAAAAAAGTGTAATATACCAGTTTTCAGCTTAACACACTGAAACATTTTATACATCCCACCCTCACACTCCTCTCCCTCTCGGCACACCTCAGAGGGCACAGAACACTTCTCTCTCTCCTGCTGTAGATACTCTGTACAGGGAGCCACACTAGCAAGATGGAAAATAAAGTGAGTTTATTTATTTGTCTGCTGTGTTCTTATTAAAGGTCCCATAATAATGCTCTGGTGTTTATTTTACCCCAAATCCCAAACAGCACAGGTGACATCCCACATTCACAGATTCACACTTGCTGATTTTCCATTGATAAAAATGTTTCCCAGTAGTAAATTCTCCGCTGTCACCTCCATAAATTCACAGTCAGTCACGGTGTCGGTTGCTTCCTGCGAGCAAACTTAATCTTGTCACCAGCTGCTCCCTGCTCCCCTTGTCCCTGCCTCCTCTCTGCTAGCACATGCCCTTGTATCACTCTCAGTCCCTGCTACACAGTCACCTCAACATCATCACCTCTCACAAAGCATAGGCTACGTTTTTTATGGTGTAGGCTGTTCTGAGGTGTTTAATAAATTTTAGCATCTTCCAGGGGTTATTTCTTTCATGAGTTGTGTCAGATGTGTCTGTTATTTGCAGAGTATCTACATTCTTGGTAGTCTGTGTTCCCTAACCCCCTTGAACACTGTGGTCATCTGTACTCAGTTAAGGTTCTTTTGTAAGTTGTCACTAACTGAGAGTAGTTGCTTGTTTAATGCTAGGATATATCAGTCAAGTGGAAAAACTACTAATTTTCACGTCAGTAATTTATTCGGTAACTTCCTGACAAATCATCACATATATATAAATGATGGCAATACTTACCCCATTAACTAAGTAACCTAACAAACCACACCAAATATCTAAACACTCACCAGCTAGTAACTAAACCTGAAGAAAAGTGAGTGTGCTAGTTTTGTCAGTATAATGCCTAGAAAACGTTATAGTAAAGTCGTTGAGGGATTGATGAGTGCACCACACAACAGGGCTACAATAAGTGGCTGATACACATCCACTGATAAGATAAGCCAGTCAGCCTCAGGGCCCTGGCAAAGGAGGACATTTGTTCAGTTTGGCATCCTCCACTCCCCTCCACTCCCCTCCACACCTGAGTAAACAAAGCACACAGGTAAAAATATTATGAGTTATTATCGCTGTAGCTTTTGTGGTTATCTTTGTACTATTCGTTTATGCCAAGTATTAGGCAGTTCAAAGGTTACCTGCTCAAGGACTGAAAAAAAAATAGCTCAAGTTTCATTTAAGACCAACTGGATCCATTCATATGAGTAATAAAACATTATGCATGAAGCAGCATGAATATTTAATAACTTGGGCATAAGAAAAATGTATGATTAATCTTGTTTTGTTTTGAAATTGATGTGTTGCAAATGCATGAGCTACTTGTCAAGAATACACAGCACATTAACTTGTAAGAACGCTGCTTTGCATGTCACCACTTTCTTGCAGTTACAGCGGTGGTGATGATGGCAATAATGTTCCTCTGAAACTATTAATAACGATGGCTACTTAGTGGTGATGGTAGTGGCCCACAATGATGACATACATGACTTATGCCATGGAGGGACTGCCACTTCTCTGAACATCTGGAAAATTAACTTATTTGGGATAACTTTTCTTCAAACAACACTTGGGAATCAAACCTGGGCTCTTGAAATGTGAGGTGGACACTCTAGCATCAAGCCATAATATACCCCACACCTATTATTTACTTGTATTTTATTGCCTTCATAGTCTTTATCCACATTTGGCCATTATAGTTACAAAGAATGGTGTGCTATTTTCAGAAGATGGGTGGTGGGGTGAGGCAGACACTACTGGTGGTGGTGGTGGTGGCGGTGATGATGGGGTCGTGTGAGGGCTTCATGGAGTGGCTGTCTTGGGGCGTCGCAAAACAAGACCTGTGTGAAAGTCCGTGTCGCTGCCCTGAAGATGTGGTGCTCGCATCACAACGCGGGATAGACTGTGTGGGCTGCAACCTGACCTACATCTCCGGTGAGAGAGAAAAGAGAGAAGGGCAATGGCTGGCATCTTATCCTCCTTAAAGATCCTCTGTTTGCTTTTGCAGGAGTAAAGATTAGCAGTCTTAGTTATGTCTTTGTTAATTTCCCCTGAACAGTTTCTGCCACCATAAAAAATATAAATAAGTAAACATATTCTAAGTCTTTCAAGCTCTCAAGTTGATATTTCCTCTCTTCTTCCTCGTCTTTCCCCAAACAGAGGGTCTGGACATCCCGAAGGTCTACCCGAGCATCACCTTCTCCCGTAATCACATCAAGAGCCTCTCCCCCGACACCTTCAAGCCTTCGACAACTCTTGTTTCCCTCGACATCTCCAACAACGAGCTCCAGAGCCTTCCGGGGAGTGTTTTCAAGCCCCTGCAGGTCCTCTCCATCTTGGTTCTTAATAATAATAACATATCTACAATTGACGAAGAGGTAAGTGTCTTTATTCAACCATTTCTATGCATGTTTTCTTTCACCTTGGTTGCATTTACTTGGTTGATATGGTTTATAATTTGTGGCTTGCTGGAGCTGGTTATGTTGCAATAGCCTGTCTTGTTTGCATTTCTACATTTATCCAATTTACTTTTGAATTTGTGTTTTTTGTACTTTCGAGTTTACCCATTAGTTTGCAGAAGGATTTCAAGCTTATAGAGAGACAGACTAGACAGACAGACAGGCAGGGAGTCAGACATGCAACCTCAGATCATTGACTAACCACCACCACCACTAGAGACATCAGTTGCAGTACCTCTGATAAAGGCTGTGAACAAAAAGGCACATATTTCTATTTTCAGGACAATGATCTTTCATGGGCGTTATCTTATCTTAATCCATATCTTACTTTTCCTCCTCCATCTCCTCTTTCTCCTCTTCCTCCCCCTCCTCCTCATCTACCACCTCCCACATTCATGACAAGGGATCTTTTATCTCTCTTCCTCTCTACCACCATATCCACACACATACACACACACTCACACCCACACCCACACCCACCAGTAAATATTCCCTTTATTACTTAATCCTACACCTCTTCCTTTTATCCATACACTCTTCTATATTGCCTCTTTTCCTCTTTCCCTTATCCATGCACGCTCACATCCACACACATCTAGCTGGACTTTTCTCAATTGACCCTCCGACGCTTACCACCTGTAGCCTACATCCACAATACACATATAGGTACACCCCTTTCTTTTACCTGTTGCTCCTCTCTTTTCTCCTCCTTCTGTCCACACTTCTGATGCATGACAGTGGGAAAACAAGAGGACACGCGTTTAAGCCGAGACAAAAAAATGAGGTGTTAAAATAATGTCAAGAAATTCAGCCTCCTGTTTAGAACTACCGACAGATGGAATGGTGTAAATCCAGTGGTGTTTTGAGCAAGGAGCATTCGTAGTTTTAAAGATAAACAGGGAGGAAAGGAAAGGGTAAAAAAGAATGAAGAAATGACAGAAAATACAAAATGGAATGGCCAAAATTCAGAGGTGGATTAAGTAAATTAAGTAAGAAACATTCATAATTTTAAAGATGAACATGAAGGAAATGAAATGAAAAGGGAGAAAAGAATGGAGAAATGACAGAAAATACAAAAGAAATGAAGGAAAAGGGACAAGGAAAATATAGATAGAGGAAGGACATCATGTAATATCTCAAACTTAAACTAAATAAAAACTCCCTTCCACACAGGCTTTTGCAGGACTTGACAACCTCACCCAACTTGACCTGAGCTACAACAGAATACAGAGGCTTCCCAAAGAGGTGTTTCAGGACCTCGAAAGCCTGGTGGATCTCAACTTAGGGTTCAATCCTATAGGGGTCCTCAACGAGAGCCTCCTGGAACACACACCAAACCTCAAGACAATAGACTTGAGCAAGCTGGGCCTCAAGTCCATTCCAGCGAGCTTCTTTATGGCCAACCTGACGTAAGTGTTTCTTCTCTTTCTCTTTCTCTCTCTGAATATTTTTACAGTAACAGGAAACAGAATAGTGGCAAAATAAGGAGTAAATAGGTAAATAGGAATGAAACAGACTTGGCCGTTATGCTGTGAGTGCTAATACGATAGATACACTCAAGAAGAGATCAGATTGATTAATGGATAGCAAGGTTAGGTGGGGTTAGGTTCACAGGAGCTGCCAACCGCCCTCTTGCAGACTCCATATGTTCTCATGTTTTTATTTTCTGAAGTCATAGAAAGAAGGAAATTCAGACAAAAGAAGGTGATTTCAGATTTTACCAGTGAAAGGAATGAAAGAATTAATACCATATGAGTAGAGAATCTGAAACGACTGCATGATAAGAAAAATATATGGATGTATGTTCTAATATCATTGTCTTGTTAGGAAACTGGAGAAGGTGAAAATGTGAAAAGCCTACTACATATAATTTGAAGAAAAGATGGATATGATTTCTAATGTTATTGTCTTGTTAGGAAGTTGGAGAGGGTGTCGCTGGCGTACAACCAGCTGCGTGTTGTCCCCAGCAAGACACTCAACACCCTCCGCTCCTCCCTCCTGCACCTGGACCTCTCGGGCAATGCCTTCACTGTGAGTAGCTAGAAAGCATAGAGTACGATAAACCATAAAAGCATAAACAATTTCCCATCACATTTCTCCTTATTATAGGTATGAAAGTATGGTAGATATCTATGTATGCTTCCTCTGACCTTTTCTCTCTCTCTCATCCGTTGAATGTGATACTCTGATACAAGAAGGTAAAGAGAGCTATCATATTCTAGGAGTGTGGAGTGTTACATAAGCATTCTCAAAACATCACATTTCTCCTCATTATAACTATGAAAGCATGGTAGATGTCTGTGTATGCTTCCTCTGTTCCTTTCTTCCTCTCTTTTAAAATTTTCATTCTCTAAAAACTTTGAGGCCAATACTATGATCAAGAAAGGAAATGAAGGCTCCTATATCACATTCTAGCTCCCAAAGAAAATAAACTGAGCCAAGTATTGCATTTTCCTTCAATTCTTCACATTTCTGGGGTGCTTAGCTTTCTTATATTTTTTTACAGTAAAGGAAATAGCTCAACGGCAGAAGAAAAAAAAGCCTGTTGCCCATGTAAAGGAAATAAAATGAAATGCCAAGAGAGAGGGTCAATTTCAGATCTTCTTCTTCTTCTTCTTCTTCATTGAACGTCCTTAATTATTTTCCTTCTTGGGGTTGGAGAGGTTAATGAGGATGTTGTTGTTCATCTTGGTTAGGAGCGGGACTTTTTCTGTAGGCTCAATTTTGGATGCCTTTGAAAACCTCCACTCACCAAACATAACCTTTCTCTCCCTTAGTCGCTGGGTGCCTACTCCTTCTACGGCCTTGATAAGCTCCGCACACTCACCCTGGAGCAGATGATGAAGCTGAGGACCATTGATGCCTATGCCTTCGGTGACCTGGCCGTCCTGGATACACTGGTCATGCGTTACCTGCCCTGGATTGAGACCATTGACCCTAAGGTGAGCCTGTGACTTGATGTCATATAACAACCAAAGTTTGATTAGGCACAGTAATCAAATCTAGACCTTTTGTAGTGACTTGCCTGATGTGGAAAGTATCCCAAACTCTCTCTGTGTGACGGGTACCTCTTTGGCTGATTGGTTAAGGAGTGGCTGTCCCATCTAGCCAGTTGCAGGTTCAATTCTAGGCACCAGTGAAACGCTTTCCAGCTCTGGATTAATTTCTCGTGTGTTTCGTGACATGCAGAGGTCATGTGGAGGTATGGAAAAGTGAAATCCAAAGGCATAATACTTTGTGTGTCATTGATACTTTTTTGCATGTAGCTTCATATATTTTATTTATATTGCACATATGGAAAGTAGAAAAATGTGTGCTATAAGAATCAGTTAGTTGAGGAAGGAATACTAATGAAATAGGATAGTATCATTAATAAAGATGTAGAGGAGATAAAGCGTGGTTGTGATGCTTTCCATGAACCATTCCACCACACTGCCTAACACCTCTCACCCTCCACCAAGGAAGACTACATAACCCTCTAGACCTCTTGCCCTCAACCCTCCCTTCCTTCTATGCCATCACTCTGTTTCCATCCCTCAACTACTATTCAAGTCTTCCTTACATTTTTTATTATATCCACAGCCTTCCTTATCTTTAATCACCATCGATCCATCCCTTTAACCCCCAAACAAGTCTTCCTTACATTAATTTATTATTTCCACTTGCTTCCTTTTCTCCCATCTCCATTTTTCCATCCCTTTTACCCCCAATCAAGTCTTCCTTACATTTTTTTTATTATTTTCATTTGCTTCCTCCTATCCCAGCACCCCACTTTTACAGGAGTATCTGAATTGGTTTTGTTTTGATCAAGCTATCTCTTTTTTTTTTTTCTTCTTTTTTACAGTAAAGGAGGCAGCTCAATGGCAAAAAAAAAAAAAGAAACAAAAAAGCCCACTGGAAAAATCAAACCCCATCACCCTGTCTTTCCATCCCTTAATGCCCATCCAAGTCTTCCTAACATCTCTTATTATTGACTTTCACAGGCTTTCCATAGCGTAAAGAATGGCAAGGAGTCCACCCTCGTCATATCAGACTTCACCTTCGCCTTCTCCTCCCTGCACACCCTGCCTGAGGACCTCCTACCTTGGGATCAGCTTCACTACATATCGCTGGAGTTCAATCACTGGCTCTGTGACTGCAACATGCGCTGGGTCAAGAATTCAACAGCTATTATGAGCATAAACGGAATGAGGATGATGTGAGTTGAGTGTGTGTGTGTGTGTGTGTATTTGTATGTGTATTTATTTAGTTGTGTTTGTATGTGTGTGTTAATCTGTTTGTAGGAGTATAGGAAAAGTGTAAAGAAAAAATCATTACAGGCCTGGTTGAAATGAATAAATATGATGTGTGTGTGTGTGTGTGTGTGTGTGTTTTTAGGAGTGAATGAAATTTGTAAAGAAGAAAAATTGTTGCAGTCCTGGTTGAAAGAGATGAATATAAAAAGTTATTTACTCTTACTCTCACTCTTGCTCTCTCTCTCTCTCCCCAGGTGTCTTGAGCCCCAGCGTCTTCGTGGTTATAGAATCGCCCATGTGAAAGATGAAGACCTCACCTGTGACAACCCAACACCTTCAACTCGAGGGTGAGGAACAAATCACTACTACTCCAATTTCATCCAATGTAGTCAGACAGGATATTCTTTGCAACAGCCCCCCTGATGTATTCCTCTTCACTTTGACTTGTTGCTGGTCTCCTGTTCACTTTCTTTCCACTACTATGACTACTGCTACTATTAACCCAGTAGCAGCGGGGATCATGATTCTTAATGGTCCCTCTAAGCGAGAAAAATGAGAAAAAATCATCACTCATACAAACCATTTCATTATCGATATCAAAGCATTTCTGATCAGTTTATGTATCATCTATTTTTGGGGGTTTATATCATGGCGCCAATTTGGCCCGTCGCTGCTACTGGGTTAATTTTTCCACATTCAGACTTTTGTGCTAATGGGAGTTTTTGAGAGGCTATGGTCTGCCCCAGTTTGTTAGTGGCGTGAGGTGATTTGTTTATGGTAGCTGCTGTGATATTTTGATTCTTCTGATGAACATAGATGGATTACTTCTGTCTCTATAACTGCCTTTAACTCATATGGAATACCTACCCTAGTTAGCATCTTCTCTTTTTTATGTGCTTTTGTGATCAGTGTTTCTGTGGGCTTTATTTTTTATTTGCTTTTTGCCTCCGATTGTTTCCTCCCTTGACTGTCAAAAATATAGATACTCACCCACTGGTTCCATCATCATAACCTCAATTATTATCATCTTGTCTTATTATGTGTTTTTAGGATCAGTGGTTCTTTGTTTTAGTGTTTTTTTTTTTTTTTTTTTTTTTTAAATGCCTCCTTCCATGCCTCAAAAATATAGATAAACACTCACTGCTTCCATCATCATAACCTCGACTATTGGCATTTTCTCTTTTGTTGTGGTTTTAGGATCAGTGCTTCTATGGGCTTTGTTTTCTTATTTGCTTTTCACCTATGACTTAATTTCTCCTTGACTGACAAAAATGTAGATAAACATTCACCACTTCCATCTACTAGCATCTCCTCTTTTTATGTTTTTAGGATCAGTGCTTCTACGTTGTCAATTTTTTCCCCATTGACTGCATCCTTGACTCAAAAATATAAAATAACACCCTCATCTTCCACCATCATAACCTCGGCCATTTCTATTTCCAGTGCCTTTGGGTTTCTGGTGGTGGTGATGATTGCTGGTCTGAGTGCCAGCCTGGCCACGATATCCCTCCTGGTGTACTGGCAGCGAGGGTGGGTGTGCCGCAGGCCGCCGGAGAGAGGATACAGTACGATTCAGCAGGGCGGCAGCACCATCACCATCATGGATGACATCAACAACACCTCGGAGGCTTGAAAGTTGTCTCGGCATAATTTCCTTTGATAAAACTGGCAGGGTGAGATGGAGGGGATGGGGGGTAGTGTAGGTTGATGGTCCAAGCCTCACAGCCACATAAGAGTAACGTAAGGACAATGGCATATATTAACTGTAGCCTATATTCTTTTGATTGCTTCAGGTATGCATTTGACCCCCAAGAAAAGTAGTGTCCATGTTAAAGTCCACTCCCTGAACCTGGCCTTAAGAAAAATGTTAAGAATATTGCATTTAAAGGAGTATTTGCAGCACTGTTTTGGTCGAGATGTCTATTTTTGCAAACACATTTCTTTAGTGGGTGCGGAGGGTGAGTGGTTGGCGTGGGAGCAGGGATGTGTTTGTGATGGATGTAAAGTTCAGTGAGGGTGCAGAGAGAGTAAAATATGGTGGCAGTATCTATCCATTTTTGTTCATTTATTTAATTATATATATTTTTTTAGGATATGAGCACCATTTTGTGACAGTGTTGCAGGCAGAATGTGTTGTTTGTGATGAAGAGAACAATTTATTTACTTAAGAACATTGAAGGGCGGACCATTTCCTTTTGTTACAATTCCTTGGAGAGAAAAGTGTGACCATGAATGCACTGAAACCCTATATAATACATGTATATGTGTGTATTATTTATTAATTTGTATATACAGGGACAGACTACACCTCTATGGTGCTTGCTTGCTTTTTTACACAATATATAACTTGCAGGTGAATGGACAGCATTTGCATTGATGAATTGAGACTTACTCAGTTTTGGAATAACTATTTGTCTGCTATATATGCCTGGTAGTTAGGTACATTTTCTGTTTTCACCTAACCAGGAATAAACTTAAGTTATTATTACACCAGCTATTGTTTTATTGTATTGTAAGCTGTATGCTGCTTTATTCCTTGATTTTCTCTCTCTTTTTCTCATCTACCCAGGAAAAAACTCAATATAAGGTCACACTGGCTGTAGTTTTTTTCACAATCTCTTTTGCTGTTATATTTTGATTTCTTAATCCTCGTCTACCTAGGAATCAACATAAGATACAACTAAACTACAAGGTTTTTTATTTTAATGTATGCTGTGTGCCAATGTGTTTATGGCTAAGCTTTTGTATATCATTAAGAAAGTTTCATTTGTAAACATGAATAATCAGTCACCAATAACAGGAATGAGGATGTATTTTCTTTATCCTCCTGACCACATTCACTTCCTGTTAAGTCCACTTTGAATGTATAAAGTTAAGCGTTCTATTCTTATGAGGAGAATCAGAAACTGAGAGCCAGAAAGCCTATTAGCCACCTGTTTCAAGAGTTATATGAGAGGAACATTTCACCAAAGTCATTGAGCATTCGCAGAGAGTAATTAAGTTGATGGGACCTTTAAATTACTTCTGATTTATATATAATATTCTAGTATATATTTGCCCTTTCCTGTGAACCATTCTAGTTGAGTGTTCACCAGGAGAAAAAATAAGGCACACAATTATCAGTTTTTAATAATAGGGTATGTTTGCTAATTTGTATGCAGCATATATTATAGTACTCACCTAGGAAAGAAAAATATATTAGTTCTCTGTAGAATAATGAGCTGCTGATGTATGCAGAAAATAAAGAAATAATGTCAACACTGATATTTCTCTGGGTGAGTAGACTTAACTAATAAAACAATTTATTTAGAAAAAGCTGAAAATCTACTAAAAAATATATATATGAAAAAGCAAAGTAACGCAGCAGAGAGCGTGAGATTTCCATATGAATTGATAGAAAGAAAGTGTCATGCTACCCTCTATTGGCTGGCGGGTCACGGCGTGCTTGGCTTATGGGTGTTACATGTCATTACCGATACGATGAATATACTATTTATTATACCAATGAAAAGGAATGTGAGGAGCTAGTCTAGTCTCTCTCTCTCTCTCTCTCTCTCTCTCTCTCTCTCTCTTGATATCCATCGCTTTATAATATATAATAAATAATTGATGTTATAATAGTAAATTCATTCAATCATTTACTAGCTACATAATGTTTTATATGTATTCATGTATGCGTACTCATATTTATGGACATAAGTATGCATGTATTGTTTGTATGTAGATATGTAAACAGTGTCTGACTATGCTTTGAAGAGTTTTATAGTGAAAGTTATGTATCTCAGCTCCCACTGTCTTGGCCGAGGAGTGTAGAGGTTATACTTTAAGACTTTTAGTGTTCGTCATTCTCAGTAAGTGACAATGGAGGGAAGAGATGAAAAACACACTCTACAGAATACTGCGTCTGTTCCAAAGTAGCTGTTTACTCGATCGGTTGTCCCGTGGCCTGATCTTTCACGGGCCGTCACCGCAGACTTTCCTTTCTGTGTTACACTCTAGAATCCTTGGTCTGTCATTCCTAGTAAGTGACTGTAGGTGGGAAAGAGCAAAATCACACCTTACAGAGTACCCAGTTTTTTCCAGAGTGCTCGGTTTCTTGTGGTTTGGTCTTTCACGGGCCGTCACCGCAGTTAGCCTTCCGGTGTTACACAGTAGAATCCTTGGTCTTTAATTGTCATCCCCAGTAAGTGAAAATGGCAGGAAAAGACCAAAAACATACCCTACAGAAAAGTTAGTTCCAGAGTTACTCAATTCTTTGTGGCCTGTTCTTTTACGAGCCTTGGCCACAGAGTTATTCTTTCTGTGTTATACTATAGAAATTCTGTTTTTTCTCATCCCCAGTAAGTGGCTGTGGCAGAGAGACCAAAACCTCACCTAACAGAATACTCAGTTTGTAACAGAGTACTCGCGGTTTCTTGTGGTTTGATCTTTTATGGGCCGTCACCGCAGAGTTATCCTTCCTGTGTCTCCTCCCGTAACCTTGCCTAGCCACGGGTGAGCCACGAAGCAGGGAGGGGGCAAGGGTTAGAAGTAATAGAGATCCCGGAGTTAGTTTGGGAAAGGGTAAAGGTCTGCGGGTTGGTGTGGGCGGGGGTTTAGAAGTAAAAATCAGGACGCTTCTCCTCCCGAAATTGACCTCTCTTTCGGCCACTCCTCTAACTATTTTTAGGAGCAGTGAGTAGCGGGCTTTTTATTTTCATTATTGTTTCCTTTTTTATGCCCTTGAACTGACTCCTTTGCTGTAAAAATAATAATAATGATCTTGTTGTTGGTGTGGGGCAAGCTGTCTGCACTCTCAGGGAACATTGCTGAGTAGTTTTGAGTTGTTTTGAGTAGTTTTGTAGTAGTTTTGTAGTAGTGTTAGTAGTTTTGAGTAGTTTTGTAGTAGTTTTGTAGTAGTTTTGAGTAGTTTTGTAGTAGTTTTGTAGTAGTTTTGTAGTAGTTTTGAGTAGTTTTGTAGTAGTTTTGAGTAGTTTTGTAGTAGTTTTGTAGTAGTTTTGTAGTAGTTTTGTAGTAGTTTTGAGTAGTTTTGTAGTAGTTTTGAGTAGTTTTGAGTAGTTTTGTAGTAGTTTTGAGTAGTTTTGAGTAGTTTTGAGTAGTTTTGTAGTAGTTTTGTAGTAGTTTTGAGTAGTTTTGTAGTAGTTTTGAGTAGTTTTGTAGTAGTTTTGTAGTAGTTTTGAGTAGTTTTGAGTAGTTTTGTAGTAGTTTAGAGTTGTTTTGAGTAGTTTTGTAGTAGTTTAGAGTTGTTTTGAGTAGTTTTGTAGTAGTTTAGAGTTGTTTTGAGTAGTTTTGTAGTAGTTTAGAGTTGTTTTGAGTAGTTTTGTAGTAGTTTTGTAGTAGTTTTGAGTAGTTTTGTAGTAGTTTTGAGTAGTTTTGTAGTAGTTTTGAGTAGTTTTGAGTAGTATTGTAGTAGTTTTGAGTTGTTTTGAGTAGTTTTGTAGTAGTTTTGAGTTGTTTTGAGTAGTTTTGTAGTAGTTTTGAGTTGTTTTGAGTAGTTTTGTAGTAGTTTTGAGTTGTTTTGAGTAGTTTTGTAGTAGTTTTGTAGTAGTTTTGAGTAGTTTTGTAGTAGTTTTGAGTAGTTTTGTAGTAGTTTTGTAGTAGTTTTGAGTAGTTTTGTAGTAGTTTTCAGTAGTTTTGTAGTAGTTTGGGTCTTCCTGCACCTAAAAAATCTACACACATACAAAGAAGTAGACAAAACATGCAGGCGGGCCGCGGACATACTATAAGGATATTTATTAATGCCAGTCTGTCTGTCTGTGTATGTATGAGGTCAGAGAAATTATGTATATACGTGTGTAGGTGTGATGGCTCAGTAGGACACAGCAGGCGGGAGTTATTTAGTTATTTAATATATTACGTTAGCCTAGTCGTGATGTCCTCAATGGCGCCTCCACAACACGATAATGACGCCTTTAAAACAATGTCCCGCTTTCTTAAGTGATGCCATTAAAATATTTTGTTGAACTATTTTTTTTCCCTTTTTGTGAACGTAGTCAGTCACCATTATTTTCCTCTTTCTTTTCCTTTTACTTCTTTTACTTCCATCTTTGTTTCTTTTTCTCAATTTATTTCTTAATTTTCTTAATCTTCTTAATTTACGGCTTTATATTTTTCCCTGAGTCAGTTCCAAGTCATTCACCTTTACTTCCTTGTTTCTTTTCCTTCCATCTTTCTTTGTTTTTCTCAATTTATTTCTTAATTTTCTTCTTAATCTTCTTTATTTACGGCTTTATATTTTTCCCTGAGTCAGTTCTAAGTCATTCACCTTAATTTACTTCCTTCTCTCTTTTCCTATAATTTACTTCTTTTACTTCCTCCCTTTCTTTTTCTTATTAATTTACCTAGCCTATTACGTTACTGTTTAATGTAATTGCTATTTGATAATGGAATCCTTAAACAACGTAAACACAATATATAATGAACAGTTAACATCCATTTATCACCTGGTCCAACTTCCCCAGGTAACAATCCACTCGTGACTTTTTTTTCACAATTGTCTCGATCCTTCCCTTCTTTATCTTTAAGTGACAATCCCTCTTCGTCAGTACTTTATGTTATGTAAAAGTAGCAGTAGGTCAGCTGGGCAAATAACCGAGGAGGAGGAGGAGGAGGAAGAGGAGGAAGAGAAGGCGGGGCAACAGCTGAACGGAGTCTGAAAGCGGTGCGGTGAAAATCCTCCCAGTAGACCGCCGGACATCGTGAGAGTGGGAATCGTCGCCTCTCCCCGGTGTTGCGTTCGTTTGTGCGTGTGTCGTGTGGCTGGTCATCGTCTGCTGCTGATGACTGCGTGAGGACGATGGCGAGGATGCGTGTGTGCCTTTACCTGGTCGGGCTCATCGTGACAGGTAAGGAGGAAGTAAAAAAAGTTCGTATGATGAAATAGAAAGTAGTTTTTTTTTTTCGTTTTTCATCGTCAGTTATTGTAGAAACTTTTGTCAATACTTTCTAATACTTTGTTTACTTTGTTATACGTATACTACATATCTACGGCTGTAACTATGTATGTATGTATATATTTATGTATGTATGTATGTATGTATGTATGGTAAGAGTGTGTGTGTGTGTGTGTGTGTGTGTGTGTGTGTGTGGAATTAGTTAGTTAGTCATTTTGTTATTTAGTTAGTTTGTTAGTGCATGTATGTTTGTTTGTATGTATGTATGTATGTATGTATGTTTATATATATAGAGAGAGGCCAAAAAAGTTGTATGCATTCTTTTTATATATAGTTTCTTTCGTAACCTAATACATATCAATTGGATCAGGTCATATTAGGCTCATAAACATTGCCGCTGACCTCATTCATTTCCCCTTTGACCCTAATGTGTGTGTGTGTGTGTGTGTGTGTGTGTGTGTGTGTGTGTGTGTGTGTGTGTGTGTGTGGAGGAACCCCTAGTCCTGTGTATCTATGGAGCTCACCAGTGTTTGTGTTTGGATATCAGGTGTGTAGGCCTACTAGATTGGCACACCTCGTAATACAGTTAATTAGAGGTGTTGACAGGTAGGTAGACAGACAGACAGACAGATGCAGACATACACAAAAACAGATAAACATAGACAAACAGATACAGACATACAGACAAACAGCTAAATAGTTAATCATACAGACATACAGATAGACAGACAAATGCATATATACGTACAGACACAAACAGACAAACCTATAAACATACATAGACAGATAGATAGACAGATACAGACAGGCAGATACGGACATACACATTCAGCCAAACAGTTAAGCAGATAAACACAGAGACAGACAAACAAATGCACACAGATACAGACACACACAGACAAACAGCTAGATAGATAAATGTGTACATACAGACAAACAGGTAGAAAGGCAGACCGACGAAGCAGGAAGAGAGGCAGACAGACAAGCAAAGGCAGACTGACACAGACAACACACAGACAGATGGAAGGAAGGATAAGAATACATGTAAGTTGATTGATAAGTACAGACATAGACAGACACAGACAAAAGACAGACGTGACATACAAACCTACATGCATATATTATTTACCTGTCCAATTACCCACCTGTCTTCCCGGATATTTACCTACACAGTATTTACGTATTTATGCTTCCTTAAATACCTACCTTCTTACCTACCTGCCTACCTGCATACATACATACATACATACTTACATACATACACACACACATATCACACAAATAATTCAACATACAATTACTTTTACATCACAATAAGCATATTTCACCGTCATTAATAGCTGTTAACTTTCTGCGTAACTCGTATATCATTACAATTAATTGATTAACTACTACTACTACTACTACTACTACTACTACTACCCACTACTTATACTATATTTACTACTTATGCTATTTCTATTACTACTCCTTAACCACCATTTGAAACTGAGCCAATTGATAACACACACACACACACACACACACACACACACACACACACACACACACTGACCACCTGTACGCTGATGACTCACGGGGTTACCTGTTAAAAAATAATGGATTGCAGGTAATTACTTAGATAATGAGCCCTGGGTACGGTATTTACCTGGCGGGGCAGGTGTGCGGGATGAGGGGAAGGAAGGGGAAGGGAGGAAGCGTTTCAATTGTTTTATTTATATATTTTTTTTGTTTCCTGTCCTTTACTTCTCTCTTCCCACCCGTTTCCTTTATTTTTGTTTCTCTTTCTCTTTCCACTCCTTCCTTCCTTTCCTAGTTTCCTTTTTTTCCCACTTCTACCTTCCTGTTTCCACTCCTTCCTTACTTTCTTCCATCTTTGTCATCCTTCCTTCCTTCCTTTCCTTCGCCCTTCCACCAATCCATCCTTCCATCCTTCCACCATTCCTTCCTGCCTTCCTTCTTTGCCAGCCTCACTTTCCTCCTTCCTCCTTTTCTTCCTTCCTTCCTTTCCTCCTACTCTTCCTCCCTCCTTTCCTAACCACAAATACCCGTTCTCCTGGATACTCTACCTCCCTCCCTCCCTTCTGCCTCCTTTTCTCCCTTCCTCCTCCATAACTTACGAAGGGAGGGAAGGAGAGAGGGAAGGAAGGAGAGAAGGAGGGGATCTGTTACCTAGCTTGTTTGTGTGTTTGTCTTGTTTGCAGTGAACGAGTGTTTGGTACTATTAGTATTTGGTGTTTTTCATATGTGTGTTTTCTGTTCGATTTCCATTTTTTTACTGGTGTTTGTAGTTTGATGTTTCTTGTGTTATCTATTTCACACACACACACACACACACACACACACACACACACAAAGGACATAACCACCCCTTTCGTTAATTACAGATATCGCGTGGCCCAGGTGTGTGTGTGTGTGTGTGTGTGTGTGTGTGTGTGTGTGTGTGTGTGTGTGTGTGTGTGTGTGTGTGTGTGTGTGTGCATGTACGTGTGTGTATGTATGTGTGTGTGTGTGTGTGTGCATGTACGTGTGTGTATGTATGTGTGTGTGTGTGTGTGTGTGTGCGTGTATTGGAGAGAAAGAAAGGGAGATTTATTATCAGCACTACTACTACTACTACTACTACTACTACTACTACTACTACTACTACTAATAATAATAATAATAATAATAATAATATAGGTAACAATAGTAACACAAAAGTAACATCTCTCCCCCACACAACTGATTTTGTCGCAAGACCTTTTTCTAATGCCGCTCTATTGATGTTATTATGATATCCTGTCCCTCTATTATTAAGGGGGGAAGGAGGGGGAGGAGGAAGAAGAGGAGGAGGAGGAATAGGAGGAGGAGGAGGAATAGGAGGAGGGATATTGACCACACGTGTCAGCCGTTCCTCCCCCTCCATGTTCTCTCTCTCTCTCTCTCTCTCTCTCTCTCTCTCTCTCTCTCTCTCTCTCTCTCTCTCTCTCTCTCTCTCTCTCTCTCTCACACACACACACACACACACACACCGAAAAACTTTGAACGTTCAGAGAATTAAAGGGAGAAAAGGGAGGAATGTTGTTAGAGAGAGAGAGAGAGAGAGAGAGAGAGTCGAATTATTGGCATCTTCAAGTTATAAGGAAAGTTTGATAATTTTTTCTCGGTCGGTCTCTCTCTCTCTCTCTCTCTCTCTCTCTCTCTCTCTCTCTCTCTCTCTGACGGAACCACGGTG
>NC_066552.1:10810026-10815026 GCF_024679095.1 Eriocheir sinensis
AGAAGAACTGGCGGAGACGATACAGAACGCCCAACCTCGAGGAAGCTGATTTAGCGAGAGAGGAGATGTGAAGTTTCCAGTTGAGATTTTGAGTAAAGGATAGACCGAGGATGTTTAGTGTTGAAGATGGTGACAGCTGAGTGTTGTCGAAGAATAGGGGATAGGTGTTTGGAAGATTGTGTCGAGTTGATAGGTGGAGAAATTGAGTTTTTGAGGCATTGAAGGACACAAGGTTCCTTCTGCCCCAATCGGAAATGATAGCAAGGTCTGAGGTTAAGCGTTCTGCAGCCTCCAGTCTGGAGTCGTGTACTTCCTGTTGAGAGGGTCTTCTATTGAAAGAAGTTGAATAATGCAGAGTGGAGTCGTTGGCATATGAGTGGACAGGACAGTTTGTTATGGAAAGAAGATCATTGATGAATAACAGTAAGAGAGTGGGTGATAGGACAGAGCCCTGTGGAACACCACTGTTGATAGGTTTAGGGGAAGAACAGTGACCGTCTACCACCCCAGAGATAGAACGGCCAGAAACTGGAGATAAAGGAACTTTTTTAAATATATACTGTTGTTGTTTGATTTATATTCTGCACGTTTTTATATATGCCTTCAACTTTACCTTTACTTTTCACCACAGAATATCTTTTTTCGATGTGATGACAAGCTAAAAGGAAAATAATCGGATATTGAAGTCCATATTCTCAAACTTTTCGGAGCTTATTTACCCACATTCGGAATATAAGGCCTTCGTAGAGGATATTGTGGGTATTTCCATGGGTAGTTTTATGAGCCTAGTGATAGTCTGACAAGGCTTCTGCACCGTGAACGTGAAAAACCCTCATGAGAATCCGACTAATCTCCTTTGTGGCCTTGTGAAGTATTTGTTGTGAGGGCCGAGAGCGTCTGAAAATACGAGCGTTATGATGTTATTGAATGTCTTGAAATTATATATGCTGTCGCTTGGTCGCACTTCTCGAAATTAAGCAAGGATTTAGATATTTATTGTTCTACTTGTTCATATGTATATTTTCCAACATATTTTTTTTGGGGGGGGGAGTTCATATGTAATTATTTATACCTACTTTGCAAACTTTGGTAACCCGAATGTCACACTGGCCCTGTGTTCCGGGGTAAAGGGTTCTTACCTACAACAGGCTCAAGGTCCAAAGCGACGGAGATGAGCATCGAGTCCACTCACCGATATAGCGTTTGCCTACAGCTTTACCTTACCTTCTACTTTTTCCCTTTCTTCTTTCTAATTTTTACAGCATTTATTATTATTATACTTCACTCGTGTTCCTTTTTTATTATTTTCCTTTTCCTTTGCTTTTCCTTTTTATTATTTTCCTAGTTTTATGAGATATGAGAGGACTGGAAGCACTATCGATAAGGCCATGGATATCAAAGGCTACGAAGCATAATATAAGGACAAGAACCCTTCATACCAGAGGATCATGAACATTACCGGACTTAGATCTTTGCTAGGAGAGGATCGGAAGCCTTAGCTACTTAGGAGTGTCTTAGACCCTCAATGTAAACGGCTTAGAAGTATTACATAGACTTAAACACTTTATGATAGAGGTTTAGAGGCATAACGTTAGATCCTTGATAAGAGAGAAGCGAAGGTTGAGCGACTTAGAACCGTTGTATAAGAGGGTTAGAAGTATTTTATGGACTGAGAACCGTGATAATAGAGTTTCAGGAGCTTGTTATTGTAGTACCAAGAACCTAGATATCATGATGTAGGATTTAAAAGTATATTGCCCCACTACCGCGTTAAAAAGATTTGGATTCCTTTATATAATTATGTACTCAGAAGCGTGATTTTATATACCGGTTATAAATATGTCAACAATATATTAGGCAAGGTTAAAAACTGTTGATCGTGAGTTTTGTGTTAGTGAAAAGGTCGGTTTATTGAAGTTGACTTATTTTATTTGTTTTTTTGGTTCATTGAAGTTGATTTATTTTATTTGTTTTTGGTTTATTGAAGTTGACCTGTTTTATTTGTTTTTGGTTTATTGAAGTTGACTTATTTTATTTATTTTTTTGGTTTATTGAAGTTGATCTGTTTTATTTGTTTTTGGTTTATTGAAGTTGACCTGTTTTATTTGTTTTTGGTTTATTGAAGTTGACCATTTTTATTTGTTTTTGGTTTATTGAAGTTGACCTGTTTTATTTGTTTTTGGTTTATTGAAGTTGACTTATTTTATTTATTTTTTTGGTTTATTGAAGTTGATCTGTTTTATTTGTTTTTGGTTTATTGAAGTTGACCTGTTTTATTTGTTTTTGGTTTATTGAAGTTGACTTATTTTATTTATTTTTTTGGTTTATTGAAGTTGATCTGTTTTATTTGTTTTTGGTTTATTGAAGTTGACTTATTTTATTTGTTTTTTTGGTTCATTGAAGTTGATTTATTTTATTTGTTTTTGGTTTATTGAAGTTGACCATTTTTATTTGTTTTTGGTTTATTGGAGTTGACCTGTTTTATTTGTTTCTGCTTTGTTTTATCGCTTTTTCAGTTCGAGTCGCTTGTTTTATATACGGATTATAAACACGTTAACAAGACATTAGGCAAGGTTGAAAAATTCCGATCGGGGTTTTTCCGCATGAATGAAAAATCGGTCTGTTGAAATTTTCCTACTTTTTTTTTTTTAATTGTTGTTTTCACTTCGAGGCGCATGACGTAAGGGTGTGGACTTTTGTTGTAATAATGGTAATAAAAACAATGGATTCGTGTTTTCAGCTGTTGACGTGGAATGCATATTTACTCAAGAACTCAACGCGTTTACTCATATATTCATTTCATTTATTTATTTAGCCTCTTTTGTTTAGTCATGGTGGTGGTGCACATTACATTATATTACTGCTATTTTTGTTGTTTATATTTGCTTAGTATCTATCTTTGCTTTTTATTGTATTGTTGCTTTCCTTTGTTCCTAATATTGGTTTGTTTTTGTTAATGGAGGTGGTGGTGACGGTGGTGGTGGTATTGGTGAAAGTGGTAGGAGTAGTGGTGTTGGTAGGGGAGTGGGTGGTACTGATGGTGATAGTAGTAGTTGTAGTAGTAGTAGTAGTAGTAGTAGTAGTAGTAGTAGTAGTAGTAGTAGTAATAGTAGTAGTAGTAGTAGTAGTAGTAGTAGTAGTAGTAGTAGTAGTAGTAGTAGTAGTAGTAGTAGTAGTAGTAGTAGTAGTAGTAGCAGTAATAGTAGTAGTAGTAGTAGTAGTAGTAGCAGTAGTAATATCTCCTCCCGTAATTGACCTCTCTTTCGGCCACCTCTTTGGATTCTTTACAGGAGCAGCGAGTAGCGGGCTTTTTTTTTTGTATTATTGTTTCCCTTTTTTTATGCCTTTGTGCTGTCGCCTTTGCTGTAAAAACAAATAGTAGTAGTGAAGTTGATAACGGGGATGGTGGTTGTTTGTCTCTCAAGGTCAAACTATTTCTTTTCTCATTACCTCCTAACCTCCAAGTCACGGCATTTTTATCGTGTCCTCTCGTCTTACGTCACCTGTTTACGGTTTGGAGCGAAGGTTTAGCACGTAATCAAGATCTTTGCGTCTATATCATCTTTTTTTTATTATGTTTTATCTTTGTAACCTTGATTTAAACTGTTTTTCAGGATTTTATTGCCGTGTATCATCTATGCAACCTGGATTTAACGTGTTTTACGGCGTGATGTCGTGTCATGCAGCGGTGATATATTATTGTGGCGTTGCGGTCTCTATCTGTTTTTTTTTTTCCTTTCCTTTCTTTCCTCGCTTTCCTTATTTTTTTCTCTTACTTTCTTTCTTACCTCTATATTTTCTATCTTTCCTCCTTTCTTTCCTATTTTTGTCTTTTATTTTATTTTCTGTTCTTCCTTCCTTCTCCTTTTTCTTCTTTTCTTGTTTTCACCTTCTTTTTTCTTACTTCCTCTTATTTTTATCTTCTGTCTTTCATTTCTCTTTTCCTTTCTTTGTCTTTCTTTCATTTTTCTTGCTCTCTTTTCTTCTTTCTTTCATTTAACTAATACTTTTTTATTTCAATCAATCTATCTATCTGTCTATTTACATCTTCCTCTATGTCTATCTGCTTACCTATCTTTCAACTCATCTATTGTTTATTTTCCTCGTTCCAAATTAGTCATCCATGTTATAGTTCTATACATATTTCACGTACAAAAACACTCACCTGTCACCTTCTTCAACACTAAATATCCTCGGTCTATCCTTCACATATCCTCTCTCACTAAATCAGCTTCCTCGATGTACATCCTTTCTCTATCCACATCAATATTCACCTCAAATACTTGCCTGAATTAATGAAACAGAACAACATTTCCCGCTTAATTTCGCCATTTGTCCCCCTCTCGCCTCGCCTCACCTGTCGCCCAAATCATGCAGGTAATTAATTAAGCAATCAATGAAAGTGACTTGTGGGTGACGCTAATGGTGCCGCGGGAGAGAGAGAGAGAGAGAGAGAGGCGTTGTCATGGCAGCGAAGTAAACAAAACTTAGAAATACACTTATAAAACTCCTTCAATTCTCTCTCTCTCTCTCTCTCTCTCTCTCTCTCTCTCTCTCTCTCTCTCTCTCTCTCTCTGTCTCTCGCTCTCTCTCCTTCTCTCCTCTCTCCCGTTTCATTCTCCTTCCTCGCTCCTTCTCCTTCTCCCGCTCTTCTCTCTCCCTCTCCTCTCCCCTCTCCCTCTTCTCTCCCTCCTCCTTCCCTCTCCTCTCCCTTCCTCTCCTCTCCTAGCCCTCCCTCCCTTCCCCTCTCCCTGTCTCCCCTCTCTCTCTCCCCCATCATATCATTGCCTCAACTGGATTTTCGTCATGATAAAAAAGGGTTATACTTAAAAGCCTGTTAAGATGTGTTCCCTCCCGCGCATTCACTTGTTTGCTCTCTCTCTCTCTCTCTCTCTCTCTCTCTCTCTCTCTCTCTCTCTCTCTCTCTCTCTCTCTCTCTCTCTCTGGTATTTCCTTTTTAATACTTTCCACATTCTTCATTTTTTCCACGTTTTCCTTTT
>NC_066552.1:10817526-10940026 GCF_024679095.1 Eriocheir sinensis
TATTCATTAATCTATCTATATCTATATCTATCCATCTATTTATCTATATATCTATTTCTATATCCCTCCCACTCACCTCACCTTGTCCTCCCATCCACAGGTGTGCTGGTGGATGGCTGTCACCTACCTGGCGGGGGCGTGGAGTACCTGGAGAACGACGAGGCGGCGGGTGCGGGGGCGGGTGAGCGGCGGGTGACGAGGGAGGTGACGCTGGATGAGAGGACGGCGTGCGGCCCGAACGTTAACCCCGAAGATGTGCCTCCCAACAGGGTGGACACGCGGGACAGGTAAGAGTGGGAAGGGTGAGAGAAAGGGTGAGGGAGTGGGAGAGAGTGAGAAAGAGGAAAAGGCTGATACGGAGTGATGAGGGTGGAAGTTGAGAAAAGAGGAAAAGTGTGAGAAAGAGGAAAAGGTGAGGCAGGGTGAGAAAGAGGGAGAGGGTATAAGACAGGGTGAGTAGGGCAGGAAAAATTGACGCAGGGTGAAAATGGGGAAAAAGAGTGAGAAAGAGGGAGAAGGGGAAGGGAAGGGCGAGGGAAAGGGTAATAAGGATGGAAGGTGAGAAAAGAGTAGATAGGGTGACAGGTAAGGGTGTGAAAGGTATTAGAGAGAGTGAGAAAGGATATGATGCGTGATATGATTTGTGAAAAAGGTCAGAGGAGGGCGGAAAAAGGACAGACGGTAATAAAAGGATAAAAGAATAAAGAAAGTAATAAATAATGATAAAAGGCGTTAAAATCTTACCTTTTTATTCATCATCATTTATCATTTCGTTTGTTTTATTTTTATCTTTTTATCTTTTTTTCTCCATTTTCTTTTCTATACACTTTTCTGCTATTTTCATATAAACGATGAAATATGAAAAAAAAAAGAATAAGATGAAACGGTGATAACAGTAAAAATGTTAATAAAGGAGATAGTGAGTGTAATATAAAAGGAAAAAAAATGAGATTATAAAAATGTGATAAGTATGCTTTGGGTGGTAGACGGGAACAGGAAAATAAGGGTGAGGAAGGGTGATACTAGCGACAAAGGGCGGAAGATGAGAAAAAAAAGATAGGCTGATTAGGGTGATATAAAAAGTGGAAGATGAGAAAGGGGAAAAAAGGGTGAGAAATAATAAGAAATGGTGAAGATGATAAGAGATACTGATAGAAAAAGGGTGATAGGTAATTCCTCCAATCTCTCTCTCTCTCTCTCTCTCTCTCTCTCTCTCTCTCTCTCTCTCTCTCTCTCTCTCTCTCTCTCTCTCTCTCTCTCTCTCTCTCTCTCTCTCTCTCTCTCTCTCTCTCTCTCGTTATAATGCAGGAATTTATGTATTATGGATTTGGCTTTCATTTAGTCTGTCAGTCCTTACGATCGATTCGAGGAGGAGGAAGAGGAGGAGGAAGAGGAAGAGGAAGAGGAGGAGGAGGCTAAAAGGGTTGCTGTTACCTGTTATCCCCCTGACCTCTTTGACCTTTCGCTCTTTGTTGAATCATAGCCGGATCATTTTTTTCCCCTCGTACATTTCCTGTTATATATATTTTTTTTCTCCCTTTATTTCCATTCTGTTGACCTGTTGCATCCTGCCTTGTGTATTTTCATTGTTATTGTTGTTGTTGTTGTTGTTGTTGTTGTTGTTGTTGTTGTTGTTGTTTGGGGTGTTAATTGTTCTAAGTGGAGAGGGGAAGAGAAAAAGAGAGAAAAGAAAAAAAAAAGAGTTATCATGGAGTTTCTTATACTTACTTTCCTTATTTCCTCCTTCTCTTATTCCTTGCTTTCTTTCCTCTGTTCCCTTTTCTTCTTCCTTTCCTTCCTTTCATGTATTTTTTCTGCTTTTTTAACTTTTTTTTTTACCTCACCTGTTAATTATTGTTTTCTATATTTTTTTTCATGCAATTTAATAATTTTTCTCCACTTTCTTTCATTTATATTTTTCTACTATTTTCATATCTTACCTTTTTATGCATCATCATTTATCATTTCGTTTGTTTTATTTTTATCTTTTTTTCTCCATTTTCTTTTCTATACACTTTTCTGCTATTTTCAAATCCTTCCTTTTATACATTCTCATTTATCATTTTATTTGCTTTGTTTTCTTTTTTTCATATATCTTTTCTCCATCTACTTTCCTGTATAATTTTTCTGTCCTTTTTCATATTCTCATTTCTTTCATTTACATTTATCGTTTTATCGCTCTTCTTTTTTCTTTTCATATTTTTTCTCCATCTCCTTTCATATATTATTCCGCTAATTACGTATCCTCCGTAGATAAAAAAGGAAGGAAGGAAGAAAAAACAAAAAGAAAGAAAAGAAAGGAAAGAAGGAAGATTAGTGGAAAGAAAACTGAGGCAAGGCAAGGAAGGAATATAGTAAAGAAAATATCATAATCATTTATCATTTTATTTGTTATTTTATTTTATTTCTTTTCCGTCTGACACCAGCTTCCAACTCTCTCAGTATTAACATTTTTTTCTTTATCACACCAGTTTTTATTCCATATTTTTTCATGTCATTTACAAGCTCCATTCTGACCTGTTGCATGTTTTTCCTTTTTCTGTATTTTCCTTTTTTTTCTACGGTTTTGTGTTTTATTTCTCTACAGTCCTTTCATATATATTTTTCTACGATTTAAATACTTTCAACTTTGACCTTCTACCTATTCCACCTCACATGCGTTCTTTTTTTCGTATTTTCTGTATTTTTTCTATTTTTCTATGACTGTTTTTTTTTTTTCAATACGTCTCCTTTCATTTATCTTTGTTTTTCCTGGTAATATCTATCCTTTCAACCTTGACCTGCCTCCTATTCTACCTTTTATTCATACTCATTTATCATAGTATTTGTTATTTTATTTTTACGGGTGACAACAGCTTCCAGCATTCACAGTATTAACATTTTCGACATATCAGTCTTTGTTTATTATTTTCCACGCTATTTATAAGCTCTTTTCTTGTTTGAACTGTCTGACACAAAATTCAGTTCTCGGTATTAATATTCTAACACACTCGCTTTTATATTCTGCTCCACGATTCACTTTGCTATTTCAATTTTGTGTCTAACTTTTTTTTTATCTCAACAATGTAATTATGTAAAGTGGAAGAGGAGTTGACATAGAATTCCTTATGCTTACTTTCCTTTTATCCTTCTTTCATTCTTTATTTTCTTTTCTATATCCTTCCTTGCCTTGCCTTAGTTTTCTTTCCACTAATCTTCCTTCCTCCCTTCTTTCCTTTCTTTCTCTTTTTTCTTCCTTCCTTCCTTCTTTCCTGTCTTTCTTTCTCTTTCTTTTCTTTCTTTCCTTTGCTTCCTTCCTTCCTTCGTTATTTATTTATTTTTCATTTTTCACTTTCTCCGTTTCTAATTTTACTTTCCGTTCAATCCTTCCTTCATCCGCTACCCCCATCCATTCTCTCCTTTCTTACTCTCTACATACTATCCACTTTTTCCTTCCTTTTTCTAGACTTATTTTTCTACTTCTTTACCTCCCTCTGTATACATATTTTCTATCCACGGTGAAGGCAACAGACGGAGGGCTAACAAGCAAAAAATCTACAACACGCAGGTCCTATAAAAAATAAAAATAAAAACGAATGCCAGTAGAATGCCAATGTTAATATATCAGTTAGTTCCACAGGTGCTCCACAGGTGTTTTCTATGTTCCAGGGTGGCACGGCTGCGAGATGAGATGGTACTCCGGAAGCTGGACGCCTACATCATCCCTACTGACGATGAGCACCAGGTGAGGACAGGTGTGAGGCAGGTGTGAGGCATTTACCTGTGTTGGGCTTACTCTGGATTGAAGGTGTATGCGATTTTTTTTTTTTTTTGGTGATTTAGAATGCGGTAACTTTTTTTGTGGTGTAAGAGAGAATCAGTCAGTCAGTCAGTCAGTCAGTCAGTCAGTCGGTTAGTCATTGATTTGGTTAGCCATTTACTAATAACATTCCTCCTTGTCCTTTTCTCTATCTATTATTTTGGCTCCTCCTCCTCCTCCTCCTCCTCCTCCTCCTCCTCCATTTACTTCTCTCACTCCTGCTCTTCTTCCGGCATCTCCTTTTCTTCTTCATCCTGCCTCTCCTCCTTCTGCGCCTCCTCCATTACTACGACCGCCACTACTCTTCCTGAACTCCCTTGCCTGCGCCTTATCTTCCTCTTCCTGCTCTTCCTTTTCCTCTTACTATTCCGCCTTTTCCTCCTCCTCCTCTTCCATTACTATCACCACTACTCTTCCTCTATTCCCTCGGCTGCACCTCATCTTCGTTCTTCTGATCCTGTTCGTCCTCCTTCCTCCTACCACTCCACCTTCCCCTCTTCCCTTCTCCTTCTGCCTCGCCTCCTTCGCCCTCTTCAGAGTGAGTACGTGGCCCCGGCGGACGAGAGGCGGCTGTACATCAGCGGGTTCTCGGGCAGCGCGGGCACGGCGGTGGTGACGGCGGACAATCAGGCGCTCTGGACGGACGGGCGGTACTTCCTGCAGGCCGACCAGCAGCTGGACTGTTCCTGGCTACTCATGAAACAGAAGAACCCAGGCGTGAGTACAAGAGGGAGAGGAGGAAGAAGGGAGATGGGAGAGTCGTGGTTAGGTTCGATTCAAGTTTGGGTTTAGGTATGGTTTGGTTAGGTTAGGTTAGGTTTGGGTGTGGTTTGGTTTGGTTTGGTTGGGCGTTGTTTGGTTAGGTTTGGTTGGTTAAGTTTTGACGAAAGTTTGGTGTAGTTCAGTTTGGTTTGATTTTGTTGGTTAGGTTGATCAAAGTTTGGTTAGGTTAGGTTAGTTGGACTTGGTCAAAGTTTGGTTAGGTTTGATTAGATTAGGTTAATTGGACTTAATCAAGGTTTGGTTTAGTTTGGTTAGGTTTGGTTAGGTTAGATTTGTCGGACTTAATCTGGGTTTGGTATGGTGTGGCTAGGATTTTTGGTTGGGTTTAATGAAAGTTTGGTTTAGTTGTGTTTGGTCTGGTCATATTATGTTGGTTGGGTTCGATTAAGGTTTGTTTTAGCTTGGTTTGGTTTGATTAGGTTGGTTGGCTTTGATCAAGATTTGGTTTAATTTTGTTTGGTTAGCTTTGGTTAAGCTGGGTTGATTGGGTTTAAATAGAAGTTTGGTTTGGTTAAATTTATTTGCGTCAGGTTGGTTGGTTAGGTTTAAGTTGTGCTAAATTTGGTTCGGTTAAGTTAGATTCGGTTCATTGAGGTTAGGTCAGGATACATCGCTTGCTCTTCTACTTAGCTTTTTTTTTCCCTTGCCTTGGTCACGGCGATGGGCGGGACAATACGCCTTTAGTCTACAATAAACTAATTAACTTTCTAATTTCTCATCACCTAAATTGTCTCCCGAGGGTTGCTTTACATCGTTGCCTTGATAGAATAACTTTACAAAGCCTTCACAGTAGATTATCAATAGTTTGCAATCACTTTTTTTTTCTCTCTCCCTCTTCTCCTCCCCTATCCTTGTTTCCATCTTTCTCTCACTTTTTTCATCTCTCTCCTTCTTCCCTCCTCTCGTCTTTTCCTTTTTTTTCATCTCTCTCTTTCCCTTGCTCCGATATTTCTCTCTTTTTTCCATCTTCTTCCCCCTCTCTGATGTCTCTCGTCTCTTTTTCCCTTTTTTTCCGTGAATGCTTCAAATTCTCACTCTTAATTCTTTACTTGCTGTTCTTTCTTTTATCTTGCTTCATTACCTTCACCTGATCATCTCCCTTCTTCCCTTGCTCATATTTTTTATTTATTCTCGCTCCCTTCCCTCTCTCTCCTTACTCTCATCTTTCTCTCACTTTTTTCTTTCGCTCCTGCATCAAATTCATATTCTCAACTCTTCTTACTCTTTCTTCCCTCTTTTATCATTCTTCATTACCTTCTTCTCTTGCTCTCATATTTTTCTCTCTTTTTCATCACCCTCCTCCTTTCCTTGCCCTTATCTTTCTCTCTTTTCCGCATTCTCAATTCTTCTTTTTTGCTGTTCTCTCGTTTTCTCTCTTCATCACCTCCGCCTGATCAATACATGTTTTTTCACTTTATTTTTTTCTCTCCTTCCCTCCCCTCACTTTCCTCTCCTTCTCTTATCTCTTATCTTTGTCTCCTTGCACCCCATAACCTTCACACATATTTTCCCTTCCTTTCTCCTCCTCTTCCTCACACCTTTCACCCCCACCCATCCTTCTCTCCTTTTTCTTAATCTCTTTCTTCTTTTCCTCTCGCCTTCCTCTCACAAATCCCTTCCTTCCCTTTCCCTTTCACTTCCACGCTTTATCTCCTCCACCTCATCCCTCATTCATATTCCTTCACCCTTTCTCCATCATTCCTTCCTCGCTCTCTACTCTCTACGACTCCTTCTCTGTCTCTTCCATCGCATCCCATATTCATACCCCTTCGATTTTATTCCTCCATTTCTTCCTCTCTCCCCTTCTGTACAAACCCTTCCTATTTTTCTATCACGCATCGCCTTATTTTCCTCTCTTCCCTTCCCTTCCTCTCACCACTTTTTACAATCCCTTCTAATTTTTCTTTCACGCATCTCCTTTACTTCCTTCCACTCCCTTCCTCATCTGTTTACCTTCCATCCATTGCTTTCATACTTCTCCTCCTCCACCTTTGCATCCTCTCCCATCCTCTCTCCTCTCTCTACTATTCCTTCTCTTTCTCTTCCACCTCATCCCATACTCCCTTCCTCTCTCCCCTCTGTACAAACCCTTCCCATTTTTCTGTCACGCATCCCTCCCCTTCCTCTTTTTCTCGCCACTCTTATCTTCTACACCCATTCTCCTCCACCCCTCCACCACACCCCTGTACCCCCCACAGGTGCCCAAGATGGTGGAGTGGCTTCAATCCACCCTGATCTCCGGTGTCAGGGTGGGGGCGGACCCGAAGCTCATTGGTGCCGAGAGCTGGATGTCTTACGCCGAGGACCTGGCCAGTGAGTTGACGGGACGGGATGGGATGGATCGGGTGGCAATGGAATGGTAGATGAGGGAAGGGGGAGATGAGAAAGGAAGGAATTGGAAGAGGAGGGTAGAGGAAGAGTAGAGAAGGTAAGAGTAGGGATAGAAAAGTAAGGGAAAGAAAGGGAAGGGAAGGATAAGCAGGGAAAGGGTAGGAATGGAGGGAAGCGATGGGAAGAGTAGGAACGGGAATGGAAGGAAAGGAAAGGGAAGGGAAAGGGATAAGCAGGGAAAGGATGGGAAAGGATGGAAGCGATGGGAAGAGTAGGAAAGGGAATGGAAGGAAAGGAAAGGGAAGGTAGGAAGCAATAGGAATTAAAAGAAGAGAAAGTGAAAGGATATGAGGAATTGAAAAGAAGAGAAGGGAAAGGAAAGGATGGGGAGAGGAAGAGTTGAGAAGGGAAGGGGAGAGAAGGGTAGGAAAGTGAAAGAATAGAAAGCAAAAGGATGGAGGAAATCGTAAAAGGAGAAAAGGAAGGGATGGATTAGGAAGAGAAGAGAAGAAAGTAAAGAAGGAGGAGAAAGTGAAGGGAAACAAGAACAGAGGAAGGGAAGGGAAAGGAAGGGGAGAGGGTGGAGTATAAACAGTGCGGGAGAAAGGGAAGGGAGGGGATGGTGTGTGTGTGTGTGTGTGTGTGTGTGTGTGTGTGTGTGTGTGTGTGTGTGTCAATTTACCTGTCTCTCTTTCTTCATCCTTTCACTTTTATTACTTTCCCTTTTCTTTATTCTTCTTTATTAATTTCTTACCTGCTTCACCTGAGAGAGATAGATAGATAGATAGATAGATAGAGAGAGAGAGAGAGAGAGATTCATCATATTGCTTTTCTTTTTCGTTTCAAATAGTTTTTGATTCTTTATTTACCCTTTCTCTCTATCTGTCCATTTGTTTCTCTATCTATCTGTTTATCCATCTGTCTATCTGTGTGTCTCATCTCCCTATACTTTCTCTTTCTCTTTCTGTCTCACATTCTTTCTTCTCGTCTACTTTCCCTCCATCTCTCTCTCTCTCTCTCTCTCTCTCTCTCTCTCTCTCTCTCTCTCTCTCTCTCTCTCTCTCTCTCTCTCTCTCTCTCTCTCTCTCTCTCTCTCTCTCTCTCTCTCTCTTCAGCTTTCCTCCTCGTTCACCCTTCCCTCTCTTTCACCTTCCCTTCTCTTACTCCTCTCTCATCCCCCTCTCTCCTCCCTCCTCCTTCTTCCCCCTCTCTCCCCCATATACTTGCCCCCCTCCTCCCACATTCATTCACCTTCCCCTCTCTTAACCCTGTCTCCCCTCTTACCCCTCTCATCCCCTTCACCCCCTTTCTTCCCTTCAGAGGCCAACATCACCCTAGTAGCGGAGGAGACCAACTTGGTGGACATGGTTTGGCCGGACACCGAGAGACCTAAGTACTCCGAGGAGCCGATCATCGTGCTGGAGACCCAGTTTGCAGGTGTGTTCCCTTAACTGGCTGCTGTACCGAGGCTGTTTGGGTTTTGTAGTCTTATTTATATTTTCTATAGGAATGGAAACAGCTCAAGGGCAATAAACAAAGAAAAAAACTGCTAGGCTCTGCTCCTGCATAAGCAAATAGGAGTGGCCAGAAAAGAGGTCAGTATCGGTTGCTTTATAGTCCTTGTTTTTTAAATGGGTGTATTGATTTTTGCATTTTTTCGTTATGTAAGTTTTTTTTGTTGATTTCCTCCTTCGTGGAAATGCCTATTCACTGTTTTCCTCTTTCTTCAATTATGTTTTGTTCCTGATTCAGTTTAGTTTTGTTTTTCGATGTCAAATGTATCTGATATAATTGTTTTCCTTGCTTCAATATATATTTTCCGTTCTTCCATGTAAAAGCTATTGTGTTTTGTTTATATTTTTTACATTCTCTTCCATGTGAAAGCTGCCAATCATTTTTCTGCCTTGCTTAGTATTCAATGTTTATTCTCTTTATTTCGAAAACTATCACTTTTTTTCTTCCTTGTTCGTTTTATATTAATTTCTTTCTCTACATTTATAACAACTACCAAACCAAACATTAGTCTTCCTAGTACACTGTTCATTCCTTTGCCCGTTTTCATTTACTTTTTTTCTAATTATAAGAACTACCAAACTATTTTCTCCCTCGCACACTGTCCTTCACCCGTTTTCCTTCACGCCTCCTCCCCAGGCAAGCCGTGGGAGGAGAAGGTGAAGGAGGTGCGGCAGGAGATGGTGAGCAAGGGCGCCGATCTGCTGGTGGTGACGGCGCTGGACGAGGTGGCTTGGCTGCTCAACCTGAGGGGCTCCGACATACCTTATAACCCAGGTGTGTGTGGTGGAGTGTAGGTGTGTGTGGGTGTGTGTAGGGGTGTGTAGGGTGGCTGTGGATGGGAAGAGGGAGTGTTGTTGTGTAGGGGGTTGTAAGTATATGTGCAAGGGTTAGTGGGTGGGTGTGTTCTTACTTTGAGAGAGGAAAGGAAACTGAAAAGAGGAATAAATAAGAAGAAATATAGAGGGAAAAGGAAGAGAAAGGGGGGACTATTAGTGAAGCTTTCTTATTTTAACTTTTTTTCTATTTTTCTTAGAGAGAATGGAAAGGAGGGAAAGGAAGACGAGAAACAAAGTAAAAAGGAACAGCAAGGAAGGAGTATAACATATCCCCTTGATCTGTTTGTTGTTCTGTCTGGGAGGCTGCACTTCCTCACTTTTTATTCAGTCTGTGTGTGTGTGTGTGTGTGTGTGTGTGTGTACGTGAATAACCGTGTCCGTCCGTGTCCTCGCAGTGTTCCGCGGGTACGTGTTGCTGTGGCAGGACAAGGTGGAGCTGTACGTGCCGCGGAACAAGATCACGCCCGCCGTGGACAACCACCTCAACGTCAACCAGTGCCAGGGCAAGGAGTGTGTCACGTGAGTACACACACACACACACACACACACACACACACACACACACACACAGGGAGGATCATCTGGCTCGAAAGAATGGAAGAACAAACTACAGAATGAATGAATGAATGAACGAATGAACGAGCGAGTGAACGAATGAATGAATAGAAGTTACAGAGGACTAAATGTGGTAATAATGTCCAGAAGTCTATTTTCCCTCATGGAAGAGCTGATACTTGGAATTAATTAAACGAGGGTGTGATGCAAGCAAAGAATAAAAAAATAATAAAAATAGTTTAAAGTAGATATGAAAAGACTACAAAACGAAACAAATTATAATCCTGTGCAACAACCAGGTAAATACGAACACTTGTACACACACACACACACACACACACACACACACACACACACACCGCTCTGGTAGCTCAATCGGTTAGAGCGCAGCGCTGCAAGGCTTCACGGCCAAACAGGCGGCGGTTCGAGCCCCGCTCAGGCCGGATTCTTTCCGTTGACTAGGAGTGGTTACTGTCCTCCCTTGAGCAAGTGGGATGGGGGGGTGTGGTGTGTGAGGTCCTGGCAGTACCCAGAGATCGACAAAATGAGCACTTGCTCACGTCGTGAGGATACCTGCTGGCGAAAGCGAGTCCAACTCGTGATCAGGCCGTGGTGAATTACACGTAAACTCACATATACACTGGTAGACAGACACACACGCACTCACGAACAGACTCCCATACATAAATTCACACAAAAAAAGAGGAAAGGAAGAAGATGGAGGAGAGGAAGAGGAGGAGAGAAGGAAGAAATTAAAAAATGTAAAGAAGAGACGGAGTTAAAGAAAAATGACAGAGAGAGAGTTAATTTAGGAGGAAACTAAAGGTAATGAGAAAAGAGAGGAAAGGGAAATGGAGAAAAGAATGACAAAAAGAGAAAGAAGGTATTAGAGAAAAAGAAAATGGGAATTGGCGATTTTGGAGATATAGGAAAAGAAAGGGGAGGAGGAGGAGGAGGAGGAGGAGGAGGAGGAGGAGTCTGCAATATGTACCCAAATGAGGAAGGATCACGGAACATAATCAATCTTAAGGGAAGGAAAGGTCATAAGAAGGGAATTAAGGGAGAAAAAAGGTGAAGGCCGTCTCTCTCTCTCTCTCTCTCTCTCTCTCTCTCTCTCTCTCTCTCTCTCTCTCTCTCTCTCTCTCTCTCTCTCTGCGTCATGTAGGCCTTCATTTTTTTCTTTTGATTTTTTTTTCTGCTATTTTTTTCTTTCCTTCAAAAAATTTTCCCTTTCTGTCTAAATCATTTCCACTTCCTTGCGTTCCATCATATTATTTTCCTTCCCTTCCTTTTTTGTACTTTTTTTCTACATTTCCTGACCTCTTATTTCTGTCCTCCTCCTCCTCTTCCTCCCACACATTTCCTCCCTCACATACCAATTCACTTCCCCTTCCCTTCCCATCTCCCCTTTCCCTTCCCGTCAATCCCCAACCATTTCCCCTTCTTGCCACTCTCCCCTTAATTTCACCTCATACCACACCTCCCCTTCCCTTCCCTTCCTTCTCCCCTTTTCCTCCCCGTCAGTCCCCAACCATTTCCCCTTCTCCCCACTCTCCCCTTCCCTCAATTCCCCTTAATTTCACCTCATTCCCCACCTCCCCTTCCCCTCGTCACTTGTCATGGAAGGGGAGACTGATGAGGTGTCAAGCAGAGGAAGGGGAGGAAGGGGGAAGGGAGAGGGGAGAGAGGGCAGTGTGTGTGTGTGTGTGTGTGTGTGTGTGTGTGTGTGTGTGTGTGTGTGTGTGTGTGTGTGTGTGTGTGTGCAGCTGTGTACGTTTGTGTCTACATGAGAGGGAATTACGTACACACACGCTAACCTCTGCCTATTGATCATGTGTGTGTGTGTGTGTGTGTGTGCGTGTGTGTTTTGCTTTTTTCTCTTCTCGGACTTTTGCTTTGTGTGGTGGACTCTCTCTCTCTCTCTCTCTCTCTCTCTCTCTCTCTCTCTCTCTCTCTCTCTCTCTCTCTCTCTCTCTCTCTCTCTCTCTCTCTCTCTCTCTCTCTCTCTCTCTCTCTCTCTCTCTCTCTCTCTCTCTCTCTCTCTCTCTTCTCCTCACCTTATCTTCCACTATTTGTCCCATATTTCCTCTCTCCCCTCCTCCCTCCTCCTCCTCCTCTTTCCTCCACCTCCTCCTCCTCCATCTCTTATCTCCTTCCTCCACCTTCCGCTCCTTCCCTCTCCCTCTCTCTGTTTCCTCCCTCCCTTCCTCTTTCCCTCCCTGTCTCTCATTTTACGTGTTTTCTGTCATTTTTTTTTTCTTTCCTTCGATTTATCTCCCTTCTACTTTTCATCTTTTTTTCTTCTTTCTCCTCCTCCTCTTCCTCCTCCTCTTCCTCCTCCTCCTCCTGACAGCATGAACGATTACACATTTTCCTCCCTGTCACTCTCCCTCCTTCTCTCCCTTGATCTGTTTCTCTCCCTCCCTCCCTCTTAAAAGGCCTTCCATTATAATTCTGACTTTCCTCCCTCCCTTCCTCCATCACTCCTCTCCCTTCCTCCCTCGTCTTCCTCCCTCCCTCCTTCCTCTCCCTTCCTCTGCATTTCTGTGAACTCATTTTTTCTGCCTCGTAATCTTTTCCACCGCTCTTTTCTTTCTTGTCTTACTTTGCTTTATCATTTCTCCTATTTTCGTAACTTTCTTTTTTCTCTTTTTAATTTTTTCTACCCTTCCCCTCTTTCTGTATCTTAATTGTTTTAGCTTGATTTGTTTTCTTTCATTTTTCTAACCTCCTTTTTCTTTTTCCTTTTTTTTCTCTTTTTTTGTGTGTTCTTTGTTTTCCCTTTCTCTCTTTTCTTCCTCGCTTCCTCTTTACTCGGTTTTACTTTACTCTCTCTTTCTTTACTCTCTACTTTGCATTTGTGGCCTCTGTTCCTCACTCTCTAAGAACGACCCTCCTCTCTCCTCCTCTCCCTCCCTCCCTCTATTTCTCCTTTCCTCTTTCGTTTTCCGTGTTTCCTGTACTCTCTCTCTCTCTCTCTCTCTCTCTCTCTCTCTCTCTCTCTCTCTCTCTCTCTCTCTCTCTCTCTCTCTCTCTCTCTCTCTGACCTCCTCCTACCCCTCCCCCTCTCTCCCTCTCTACGAACCCAACAACCTCGAACTCTCTCTCCCTCGTTCCCAGCATCAACGATTACGCCGCCGTTCTCGACAGCCTGCGAGCGCTCAAAGTAAGGAACAACGTGAAGAAGGTGATGGTAGGGGGGAAGTACTCCTACTCCGGGGGCGCCTCCTACGCTGTCTTCTCCGCCGTGAGTATGCTGAAGGAGGAGGAGGAGGAGGAGGAAGAGAAAGAAATTGAGACTGTGAAATGTGGTAAAAGTAGGAGCTGTCTTGTTTTGCATTTACGAAAGGAAGTAGAAGTAGTAGTAGCAGTAGTAGTAGTAGTAGTAGTAGTAGTAGTAGTAGTGATTTTGTATTGAATTGACGAAAGGAAGTAGTAGCAGTAGTAGTTGTAGTAGTAGTAGTAGTTATCAGGGTTCCGTGTAAAATCATAAGGGTATAAACCAACCACCAACGCCACCATCATCGTTATTCGTCCACTTATACCTTTTATAGATGACTTAAGGTTCATATTTCCCCATTCATCTTCAGGAAATGGGTCTTAAGGGGAAGGTTTTCGTGGGTCTTATCAGTTTTAAGGACCCGGTGCAACTTTCTCTCTCTCTCTCTCTCTCTCTCTCTCTCTCTCTCTCTCTCTCTCTCTCTCTCTCTCTCTCTCTCTCTCTCTCTCTCTCTCTCTCTCTCTCTCTCTCTCTCTCTCTCTCTCTCCAGGAAGAAAAGAATTGAAACTGGATTCAGAACTTTTCTAATTTGTTTTCGTATCACATTTTTTCCTTTCTCGGTAACCTCTTGTGTTTTTGCATTGTTTCCTTTTTTTCTTCTTCTAGTTTTCAGCATTTTTTGATAGTTTTCGTGATTGTTACTGTATTTTCTTTAAGTTGTATTTCTCCATGATCTTATTTCTCACTCATTCATGAAATTCACGTATTCCAGAAATCTGCGTCACATTCCTATTTTTTTCATTATTATATGTTTCTTCGTTTCTCTGCGTTTAGTAATAGTAGTAGTAGTAGTAGTAGTAGTAGTAGTAGTAGTAGTTTTAGTAAGTGAAAAAAATAAAATGGAGGGAGGAATGTGTGAAAAAGAAAAAAAATTATCCCGTAAATGTCATGTTACAGCAGAAAAAAGATGCAAAGGAGAGAAAGAAAAGAGAAAAAAGATGGAAAGGAAACGATTTGTGAAGCGAGGGATGGTGGCAGGGAGGGAGGGAGGGAGGGAGGGCAGAGGGAACACAATGCGGCGAATGTAGGAAAGGAAGAGAGAAAAGGAAGGAGGATGGAAAGGCATTGCAGTAGAAGCGAAAAATATAGAAGTAGTAGTAGTAGTAGTAGTAGTAGTAGTAGTAGTAGTAGTAACCCAAAACTGACCACTCATTCTGTTTGCTTTTATTAACTGAGAGGTTAGTGTTTTTTCTTTGTTTTTTTCTTTGTTTTAACCCTTACCATAAAAAAAATTGTAGTAGTAGTAGTAGTAGTAGTAGCAGTAATAGCAGTGTTTACCAAGATGCTTACCTGCTCTCACCTGTCCGCGCGGCGCCCAGGTACCCGAGGAGCTGCGGATGAAGGACACCTCGCCTGTGCTACTGATGAAGGCGCGGAAGAACCTGGTGGAGTCGGAGGGCATGATGAAGGCACACGTGAAGGACGCCGTAGCCCTCTGCGACTTCCTGTCCTACCTGGAGATCGAGGTGAGGGGGGAAGAGGTGTTTGGAGGTTGGGGGGGGGGGAGAGGGGGGGTTAGTGTTTGTGTTTGTGAAGGGGGTGAATGGTGGGGGTTAATTTGAGTGTGTTGGCGGGGGAGGGAGGGGGGGGGGGGAGGTTAGTGTGTGTGTGTGTGTGTGTGTGTGTGTGTGATTCCGTTTCCTCCTGTCTTTATTTTCCCTTCTCTCTCTTCACATCCATTTACTTTCCTTCTTTTTATCGCCTTTCTCCTCTCCCCTTATTTCCTTTTTTCTTTCTTTCATTATTTTTACCTTTCTCATTCCATTCTCTTTTTTTCCATTTTTTTCTTTCTCTCTTAATTTCCTTTTCTTGCCTTGCTGTTTGTTTTTATCTTCTCGTCCGTTTATCTTCATTCTTCTCATCGTTATTTATGTATTTCGCTTTACTGCATTGCCTTTCCATCTTCCTTCTCTCTCTCTCTTCACTCCTCTCTTTCTTCCTTTCCTTCATTCCCTGCATCGTGTTTCCCTTTGCTCTCTCTCCCTGCCACCATCCCTCACTTCACAAATCATTTCCTTTCTCCTCCCTTCCTTCTCTCCTTGGTTCCTTTTTGTCCCTGGCTAACATTTCTTCTTTTCACATAACCCTCCATCCATCTTTTCTCTCCACCCTTTTTCCCTCCTTCGTTCACTCATTCTTCCTCCCTCAATCGCGATCGGGACCTTCTTCACCGGCATCTGTTCCTTGAATCTCTTCCGTTCAGCACTCATTCCTATATCCTTTCCTCTGTTCACACAATCCTCCCTTCATTTCAACCTCTTTTACTCTCTTTCTCTCCCTCCTTTACTCACTTTTCCTCCTTCAATCCTTTCTTCACTGCTTTCTGTCCCTTAAATCTATCGTTGGGCATTCATTCCTATTTTCCCTTTTCTTCATTCCCTCCCTCCATTTTATCTCCTTCACTATCGTTTCATTTCTCCTTCCCTGTCTCTTAATTCTCTCTTCGCTGCCCTCTGTCCTTTCATCATCTACCGTCAGGCATTCATTCCTATTCTTTCCTCTTTTTCCTCTCCTCACTCCCTGGTTCCCTCTCCTCCCTCATCGCCTCCTTCACCGCCTCCTTCAGATAGTGGCCGGCAGGTACTGGAGCGAGATCTCGGCTGCGGAGCGTCTAGCGGAATTCAGGGCCCAGCAACTTGACTTCATGGGCATTTCCTTCGAGACCATCAGCGCCTTTGGGTCCAACGGCGCCGTGGTACACTACGCGCCTACCGAGGAGACCAACCAGCAAATCACCCAGGACTCCCTCTACCTCCTGGACTCGGGCGGACAGTACAAAGGTGTGTGTGTGTGTGTGTGTGTGTGTGTAGTTCACCATTAAAACGTCCCATCACTATCCTTCACTCTATACAATCTTTCATAGCCGGCTCTGTTAAACCAACATCTTATCTCATATCTCGCTGACGTGGACTGCCTCTATAAACGATTTGCAGGTCATTAGGTTTGTCATATCCGTCGTAAGTATCATTTTTGTGTTCATATCTGGTCTGGAAGGAGAGGAATCTAAGGGAATGGTCGGGGGATGGAAGAAAGGAGAGAAAGAAGGAAGGGGTAGAAAGGGAATAGTGGTGAAAGGGAGGAAAGATAGAGGAGGGAAGGTAGAAAAAGAAAGGGTATGGAAACAACCGAACCTCCTGACGTACAAATAATGGCCGCTGGGTCGGGCTCAGTGGTTCGCTGGTTCGTTAGTTGAACTTGAACCTTTCCTATACTCGGTCGTCGGCGGATCATGAAGACTCGGTTAATTTAAAGGACCATCATTCTCATATTCTTAAAGTCTATGTAGGCAGAGACTCCAAGAAAACACAGCCACACTCTTGATAAACACCGAGGTCTGGTTCCCTGGAGAAATGGTGATGTCTTTAAAACCTATTCGGCCATTTCCATCTACGTGCCCCAGTCAGTCGTCCCCTTGGTGGTTAGTCTGCTTCCAGCCACAGCCAGAATGAGTCTCCACTCTTAAAAATTAGCGTTGCAGTGTCTTCTCCCCTTCGTGTGTTTTCTCGTCCCTATCATGAGGTAGCGTGTGACAGGGAGCGAGGCAAGACAGGAGAAAGCTGTGTAGAGAGGGATGTGGGGATATTATAATGAGTTGTTTAAAGGTCCATTGTTTAAACTCCTCCTCCTTCTCCTTCTCGTTTCCCTCCTACATTGCCTTCCTTTACCTCTGCTCTGCTATCCTAACCAAACACTTCCCCACCTCATCTCACTGCCAAACTCCCATCTCACTTCCCATTTCTCCTTGCGTTCTCGTCTTCCATCACCCTTCCCCCATCTCTACCATCATCTAACCTAACCCTCCCATTCCAAAACCTACAGTACCTTCCCCCAGTTTTTCTCTACCATCATCTAACCTAACCCTCCCTTTCCAATACCTACAGTACCCTCCTCCATTTCTCCCTTACCAACACTTAACCATTTCTTCCTTACCTCTTCTCTCCTTACCTTTACCTCTTTTTCCCTCACCCTTCCCAATCACTCCTGAGCTAACCACGTCTAACCTAACCTCCCATCTCATCACTTGCCACCCTACCCAGTCTCTTCTCCCACCCACAGATGGCACCACAGACGTCACTCGCACCCTGCACTACGGCACGCCCACGCCCCTGCAGGTGGAGGCCTACACCCGCGTGCTGATGGGCGCGATAGATCTGGCCAGCCTGGTGTTTCCTGAGGGCACCGGGGACACAGACGTGGACATCCTCGCCAGAAGGTACACACACACACACACACACACACTTGTTGCCTTTGTTGTTGCTGTCTATTTTTTTCTTTCCTTGCACCAACTTTAATTAAGGCCTAAGGAAAAAAGTCACTGGCGTTTTCACACCAGAGAGAGAGAGAGAGAGAGAGAAAGAGTGTTCCTCATGTTTCCCATATTTTTTTTTTTTTCTCCCTCACACCACATTTTCCCCTCAACTTCCCTGCTTCCTGCCTTCCTCTCCTTGTATTTTCCTTCTCGTCAACTCTCTCTCTCTCTCTCTCTCTCTCTCTCTCTCTCTCTCTCTCTCTCTCTCTCTCTCTCTCTCTCTCTCTCTCTCTCTGCTCACCCCATATTTTCATTTCCTCTTCTGCCTTTTTCTCTCCCTTTCATTTTCTCTCCTTTCTTCCATCATCTTTCCACCCTGACCAGTTCTCTGTCCCCTCACACCATCATCTCCTCTCCCTCTCTATCCATCTCCTATCTTTTCTCTTCTCAACCCTTCCTTTTTTTATCTCCTAAATATCCCTGCACACCTGTACGTCTTCTCACCTGGCTCTCCCACCTGCAGACACCTGTACGCCGTGGGACTCGATTACAGGCACGGGACAGGGCATGGGATTGGGATGTTCCTGAATGTGCATGAAGGTGAGTGTGTTAAGAGGAACATACATTCATACATACATACATTCTTACATGCTTAATTACATAGCTATCTTGGGTTACTGTGTTGATATTTAACTTAGATTTCCTACATAGGTATATACATACATACTTAATACAGTGCTTGTGGGGGGCTTTTTTTTTTATATAGTGCCTTTTTTGGCCTCATGTTACTGTAAAAGCATACATACATACATTCATCAGATTATTTATTGATATTTCTAAAAAAAAAATGTACCTTGTATATCAAAGGGTGTTGAAACATGTATCATTTTACTATTATTATTTCCCTTTAACCTGGTAGCAGCAGGGATCATGTTTCTTAATGGTCCCTCTAAGCAAGAAAAATGAGAAAAAATCATCACTCACACAAACCATTTCATAATATATATCAAAGCATTTGTGATCAGTTTATGTATCCTTTATTTTGGGGGGCTTAAATCATGGCACAGATTTGGCCCGTCGCTGCTACACAGTAAAGCCACAAATTTGGCCCGTCGCTGCTACCGGGTTAATGTTTATTTCATCATATTTTGCCTCCAATATATGTAATTTTCTTGCCTCGGCAGCTCCCATACAGGTCAGAATTTATGGCGGTGAGGAACATGCCTTCGAAGTTGGACATTTCTTCTCTGATGGTAAATGATGAGGCAGTGTGAACACCCTCATGCTATGTGTTTTTATTCTTGTGCCTGCAGTGTACCTTGCCACTCGCCAGCCGCTGCTAGTCTCCAGGATGTAGCAGGATCCTGATCTATGCATGCAGAAGCAGCACTTTTTTTCCTCTGCACATCACACCAGCACCTCTTGTTTGCCAGACAGCCACACCAACATGTCTTCCTGCACTGCCAACATGATCTCCAGAGTGACAGAATTTTCTTTTTAACTTTTATTTGACTCCAGTAGTTTTCCCTCATATCACTTGTTGCCCCTCTTACTGCTGTCCTTTATGCCTTGTTTTACTTATATTCCTTATTCTTGACTTTATATTTCATCAGTAATCTTTCTGCCTCTGTTACGCTTCCCTTCATATTCTATTTCGAATATTAAATCATCCTCTCATGTCTTCATTTCCTTCTATCAGTCATTATTATCTTGTTATACTTGGAGTTTTTATTTTCCCCTTCTTATTTCATCTGTCAGTATTCTTTCCCCTCCTTCTGCTACTGTCGTTTTCCCTGAGCTCTTCCTCCTGAGAGTAAAACTGAATGAACCTGAAAAGATGAAGTTCATGTATGTGTAATGTGGCATGATGACTCCGTAGACTTTTCCGCCAATGTTCTTCCGTTTCTGTATTTCTGTGTATGTGTTTACCTGCATGCCGTTGTTTAGCACATTATTTCATTGTTATCCACCTGTTCGATGCCTTCTTCCACCTGTATCATCAGTCTGCACCTGTATGTAGTTTTGTCTTCAGTCACAGTTAATATCACTCACCTTTTTTTTTTTTAGCTTTCGACAAGACTTATGACATTAATTACTTCGGCTCACACGGTAAGTTGCCTGCCCCTCTGCCACACCTCCTATCTGTTGAAAGTGTTTGTTTCTCCTGTGAGTTGTCTTTTCACCTAATGCAATTATTTTTCATTATAATTATTGTCATGTTAACAGATTTTAGATGCTGATTAGAAAACTCTTTGCATTGTTTGTCTTGTGATATGTTAAATTAATCTCACTCGTGTATCAGCACTAAATGAAGCGGAAAAATAAACAAAAATCCATGATGTATAAATTCAAAGTTGAAAGTCCCATGCAATACTTATTTCACTTTGCACAAATTACTTTACATCTCGTTTTCTAAAATTAGATAAAAATAACTTAAATATATAGAGGATTATTTTGAATTTTTGAGGTGATGAGAGAAAAAAATGCCTCTGCAAGTCATTCACTCCCCCTCGACACACCCCACAGAGCCGGGCTTCTACCAGGACGGAGAGTTTGGCATCCGCCTGGAGAACATCCTCACTGTGGTGACCAAGAAGACCCCGGTAGGTGCCCAACACTCTTTACGGGAAGATACACAACGCACAGGCATACACATATATATACAGCAGCTATTATGTACATTACCTGGTTATGGAGGGCTAGATTACCATTGAAGAGGTTATTATATCATTACAAGGGGGACTAAGTTATCATTTATTCTAGCAGTTGAGAAGCAAAAACTCCTAGAATGGCTCCACTAAAATATCTTCTGTCCACAGTATCACTTTGACAAGCAGTCCCTCGGGTTTGAACCTGTGACCTTGGTGCCCTTTGAACCTCTCCTCATCAATGCCTCCATGCTCACTGCCAGACAGGTAAGAGTTGCTTTATTCTAAGTTTATCCTGCATGTTCTTGTAAAGGTGGTTCCTGAAGCTTGTTTTTCTCCTTTTCCAGCATATATAGCATAGTTTTTTAATGATACTCGAGGGAACATGTCATTTTAAGTCCCTGGTGTCCATCATAAGGTTGCTAAATGATGGGATTTTGCATGGTTTCTCTAGTCCTCTGATGAAGGTTTGTGGTTAAGTAGGGGATCTGTGGGCTCCTGAATATGCAGATGGTATAGTATAAAGTAAAAGGTTGATAGACTACAATACAGTACAGAAAACTGTGAAATATGTTAAGGATTTTTGTGCAGTCTTGTTTCTCAAACTCTATGAAGGCTTACATAGGGGCATATTTTTCCTTTTGTAGTTTATTCTGATGTGGGAGCAATGGGTTGTTTAATATCATGGTAGCGCATGAAGTAGTCTTAACAGATAGTCAAACCTGTTATCCAAAAAGAAAGACACGCCATTCTAGCATCTAGGAAGCAAAAACTCAGATTGGCTCCACTAAAATAGTCGCATAGCTGTGAATTGATGGTTATATGAAGGCTTATTAAATAAAATACTATTGGGTGATAGGTAGCAAGTTAAGAGGATGCATAGAATTTTGTACTCTAGAGCAGTGTTTCTGAACCTTCTCTGATCTTGGCAATGCATCTTAGGTATAATCAGCCCAGTACCTCCCTGTGGCTTAGTTACAAATACAGAATACAGCTGCCACACCACCATAAAGCAAATAGAATATATTTAATGATTCATCATGCTTATTTTCTAAAAGCAAGAGAACAAAAGTGTAATCAGCATACAAAAACAATCAGAAAAGAGGCAATTCTTTGGGAAGTTCCTCTGAAGAAGCGTTAGTGGTGTCGCCCATATTTCCAAACAGTTCATTGTGTTTGGCCCATTTCCAGCAGCCACTAAAAAGTTTCATCACTGTGGGTCAAGAAATGCTGCTCTAGTGTCTTTGTTAGTGTGTGAAGGCATATGTGGCAGCAAATTAATGGTTTGTTAGTGTGTGAATGCATATGTGGTAGCAAATTAATGGTTTGTTAGTGTGTGAATGCATATGTGGTAGCAAATTAATGGTAGTTTGGATGCTTATGCTGTAGTGGGTTAGTAGGTTAACAGGTGTCTCTCATATTAGTGCCAGTGGCTGAACAGTTACCATGCCCGTGTGAGGGAGGTGGTGGGCGGGGAGCTGAAGGTGCAGAGCAGGACGAGAGGCTATGAGTGGGTGGCCGCCAAGACTGAGCCACTCCCATGTGTCAGCGGCTACCAAGGCCCCTCAGCAGGCAAGTCCTCCTCCTCCTCCTCCTCCTCCTCCTCTTCCTCCTCCACTGACAATATGGCAGCTCTGACAGTGACGGACCTTGGTGGTGCTGGTGGTGCTGGTGTAGCTCGAGCACCAGCCTGGTTGTTTGTGTTGGTGCTGATGGTGCTGATGTCTGGGCGTGGGTGGCTGTTATCTTAAAATCTTGTGTCTCTTGGGTTTAACAGTACTGTGAGTGGATGGGTTATACTGGTTCCAGGTCACATGTCAAGTAATGAAGCAAATTTGTACCTAAGTGACAACAACTGATAACTTAGCCATATCAGTGACCTCTGTGGGTGACTTGTGAATACCATCTGTTTGTGGGCTTCAGGTCAGACATATCACAAATACTGAAAGCAATTTGTATCCAGGCAATCAAAGACAAATGATAACTTAGCTGATACTGAGCTATATCAATTGACTCAATGGGGGTAATCATTGAATATTGAGTCCTTTAGTTTGTGTGTGGTTTTCAGAAACTTCAAATTATTCATATCACAAATAATGTATGCAATTTATGGCTAGGCAGTTGAAAATAGCAGATAATGGAGCTGCGTTGATCAAAAATATTCTCATTAAATTAACGTAGATTTTTTACTTTTTAACAAAAGGTTTTGGTCAAATGTATCGCAAATACTAAAGGGAATTTGTAGCTGAAGCATATGAAAGTGTGAGGGCCCAGTAAGGCTGGACTAGTGTTCTTTGTTAGTTTTCAGCAGAGGTTTTTGGTGATATTGCCAATAGCCTTTTTTATTTGAGGGAAGCCGATGGCAAACCTTCAACAGCGAGTCCAGGGTATCCATGTCTTGATATTAGAAAAGCTTTGTCTGTACATATCACTGGTGTGGGACCTTTAACTGTTGAATATGTATATCATATTTTGAGTTCCTTCTTGCTGATCATTTGGTAGGTCTTTTAATTAATTAATGATTCTGGTAGCCAGGAGTATGCTAGATTTTATAGCTTGTTTCTTCCTTTCCAAAACCAGTGTCTGAAGGTATTATAAAGATTTTCACCCACATGTTTGTCATATTTTTATGGTCTTATTTATAGTGTTTCCACAAAAAAGTGGCAACGATGCTGTACAAGTGTATGTGTGTGTGTGTGTGTGTGTGTGTGTGTGTGTGTGTGTGTGTGTATTTACCTAGTTGTGATTATGTACTACAAGAAATGAGTTTCGCTCGTGGGGTCCGGTCTTTGTGACTCTGTTGGTCAACTTTGCTTTAGATTCATGCGAGGCTTTGGACTGGAAGTTATCCCCGTCCAGGCCATTCCACGGGCTAGTGCATCTATGTGGAATACTGAGTTTCTTGATAACCTTCAAGCTCCTTTTCTTTTCCAGTTACCATGTCTTCTATTTCTTTTTTATCCCTTGCAAATCAATTCTCTATTTCACTTTTGTCTACTCCCACCATTGCCCTGAATGGTGCAGTCATGTTATCTCTCTCTCTCTCTTCCGTCTTCCACGTTTTGTAAACCTCGGCTTTTCCAGTCTTTCTCTATACGATAGATTCATAAGGCTAAAGAACATCTTGGTTGTAGCTCTTTTTTATTCTTTAAACATATCTTTTTTGTGTGCAAACCAAAGAACTGCTGCATAGTCCAACCTGGGGCTCATCAGGGCTTCTGAATTTCTTCATCTCCTTGTTCATGTTTTAAAATGGCACACTTAAGCACTTGAGTTTGTGAACAGTTTGTAGGTCTCTCTTACAGTCATATTAATGTGGTTTTTGGGCTGGCAAACTATCCTGGACCAACATTCCCAAGTCTCTTTCGCCTTTGTGATTTGAATAACTCAATGACGGCCTCTTAATGTGCATGTGTGTGTGCTTGTGTGTGTGTGTGTGTGTGTGTGTGTGTGTGTGTGTGTTTGTAATGTTTTGTGCTGGTGCAAGGTGCTGTAGGCCTTTTAGAATAGGTGCTGTTTGTCTGTGAGTGTGTGTGTGTGTCTGTGTGTGTGTGTGTGTGTGTGTCTGTGTGTGTGTGTGTTTTACCTGTGAGTCTCTTTCTAGGTAGGATTTCTATGTGCTTTGACTGCTTACTGTGTCTGACCTTTGCAACAGTGTGTATAATGACTATTTATAAGGTACACCCATAACTGTGTGTGCGGCATATCAAGTCAAGTAAATCAAGTGTACGTCTAAAAGTTTATTGCAATCAAGGAGGGATAGAAAATCATAGTAAAAGGTGTCTTTTCATTACCTTGCAGACTAACTTTATTTACCTTGCAGCTTTTTTAGGCAAGCGTGTATAGGAAGCACATAGTGTCTGTGTTGTGTGTTGAGGGCAGACGTCATTGCAGGTTGTATAACTTAATTCAACAACTGATGGTGTTGAAGGATTGTTTAGCCAGTTTCTGTGCACCATTACAATTAGTACTCAGAAATAAAAATCACTATTGAAAATGCTACTAAGGAAATTTACTACTGCTAAAATGATGTTTATCTATGAGATGTGCATTTACATAGCATAGTGGTTCGTGTGCCTAACTATGAATCTGTGGGCCTGGGTTCAAATCCCGGCCTGGGCAGTCATCACACAGTCCACCCAGCTGTTCATCCTTCTTTTTGGAATGGTCAATAACTGGGTACGTCTGGAAACCTAGGGAAGGTAAACTGTGGTATCCTGGATGATGCACTTGCCCTGTGTTATGGGTTAATGAGTTCTTGCCCACCTCAGGCTCAAGGGCCAATGGTGCAGAGATGAGCACCACAGCCACGTGCAGCTTATAGCATATGCTCCAAACCTAACCTTTATCTTTGAGAGCTTGTCTTCATACCTAGTAGTAGATATTTTTCTGATACGTACAAGTATTAATTGGAATGGTGGCATACAAATTGGCTAACATGCCCCTAAGGTGTTTTGTGTATCTGTAAGACTGATGGTAATGCGCTGGGGCTATAGGATTGAAACTTATTTAACACGGCCTGGCGCTACATGCTGGTGGCTTGTCGTCAGTAGTTTCCAGGAGCATTGGGTGTGCCACTGCCCTCTCATGCTGACCACATCACCGGCAGTCTTCAGCACCTGTTCAACACCCGTCCAAGACAACACTTCTACCTGGCAGCCTGCGGGAACCATTAATTAGCAGTCAGTCAAAGCTGAGTGGACATTAGTTCTCATGGAGATTAGGAGTAATTTTTGTACCAAATTATTATTACTTTATTATTATTATTATTATCATTATTATTATTATTATTATTATTATTATTATTATCATCATTATTATCATTATTATCATTATTATCATTATTGTTACTTGTTTGCCAGCAGGGATTATTGAAAATTGTAACTCGGCAGCACAGTTCACAATGCACATGTCCATGTACAATATCATAAGGAAGAGATGATATGGAAAACAAAATATAAAAGCAGCAAAATATACTGAATCTCCTTGTAAATTAATAAAAAACGAGAAAGAAGACACACTGACTAATGCCTATTTATCCATTAGTGTTTTTGCTTTGAGCACTAACGGTAGAGCACGGAGGGAAGGGAGAGTAAGGTAGCGTAGCAGGCACATCCCTCCCTCCCTCAGGCCTCTAGCTGTGTCTACGTATGTAAGTAAAAACGTTCCAGCCAGTTACCTGCCCACTCTCACCTATCCCACGGCTGCCCTGCACACACCACACCTGTCATAGTGCTAGCGAGGAATGCCTTGGTGATGGCCTGAGGTGTGGATAAGGGCTATGAAGGCACCAATCTACAGGGTGTCCTTATCTGCATCTCAGGTTGTTGCGTTCTGTCTCCGCCTGGCCCTGCATGCTCTCGTAGGCTCCTGTGCCCTCACCACAACACCTCACCAAAATTTTCCGAGTTCACCATAGCTATTCTGTGATGTAAATATATATCGGGTTCTTTATTATGTATTTCTGTTTTTTGGTAGACTGTTTTTTCTCCAATTTTTATCTATATCTGCATTTTGTTCAGGGTGTGCCATGCTGTAAATTTGTTTAGGGGGTGGATCAGTTTCTTTCCTCATGTTTTTTCTATCTTTTTTTTATCTTTTTTTTTATCTTTTTTTATGAGTTTTGTTAAGAAGTTTATGATTTTGATTTTTTGTTACCATCTACTTTTTGTTTCTTCTTTCTAGAGTGATTACTGAATGCTGGGGGAATCTATTTTGGTTTTGTCATTTATTGGAAATCTTTTAGTGTATTCTCCATGTGACTTTTATTTTTAGGGTATTTTTCTTATGTATTGCAAACTATGACACTTCACTGATTGCAAACAGGTATTTTTTTGGGTACCTGCTCCCTTTTGGCCACCACAATGATACCTTGCTGGTGTTTTGTACCTCTAGTTTTATTTTCTTTGTATCTATGTAGTCATATTATGTACTTTGATTTTTATCCTTTATTTTTGTCTCCTGCACGAAATGGGATGGATCAGTAACATTTCCTTTTATTCTTGTGAAAGATGTGACCTTGTTTATTTACTCTTTATTTTCTTTTAACTTGTAGACCACTCACACTGTAACCACCTCAGCTGCACTGCTCTATTTAGTCACAGGTAGATCTATGACTGATATGGTTGTGGGTACTATTGCACAATGTTATTAATACCATTTTTCTATGATTTCATTTGTAAGTTTATTGATATACTTTTTGCACTGTTATTTTTTTGTTGAATGTGTGTGTGTGTGTGTGTGTGTGTGTGTGTGTGTGCGCGCTCGTGTGTACATAGTAGCTCTTAACGGGACTCTGGTTTTTGTTGTGATGGTGATGGTAACTTTTCTGTGGCATTTTGATGGTGGTGCACTGCATGAAGGACTAAGGGAAGGGCAAACAGCCGCTCACTTGTCAACCTTCAGAGCAGGATCAGCGGCACAGTGGCAAGCTTACCTTCATCCCATTAAATACATGATGATGGACCTTTAGTTTACCGAGCTTGCGTCTTGATGGAATAACCTTACGCTACCACTACTAATTCATCATAATAAAGAGCTTCCCCTTGCCCACTAATGGAGCCCAAAGTAACACCCATTTTGTACATAGTAAGCAATTGGACCATTAATATCCGCCACGGAGCATTACTTACATACTCATACTAATCATCATATCAAGGCCGGGTGTTAATGACTCTTCTGGTGCCCACAGTGTCATCCGTAAAGATGGAGAAGAGGCGTCAGGAAGAGGAGGCGGAGGTGGTGCAGGTGGAGGAGGTGGCGAAGGAGCAGGTGGTAAACAAGGATGTGGCACGGAAGGAGGCGATGGTGCAGGAGGAGCCAGAGCCAGAGGAGGAATGGGAAGAGTATGAGCAAGAGGAAGAGGGACAGGCAGTGAGGAAGTTGCCCCGTGTTAGCTTGATGTACAGAGTCAACTGCAGCGAGGGAGATATTGGGCCGCCAACCCGCGTCAACACCTCCATCCAGTACGATCATTATTCTGTCTCGTTAGTTTAGTTCTCATACCATTATAACCTCGTGTACCTCTCACAGTTATGGCTTATGACCCCAACTTTACCTATACTTTCACTGCACATGGTAGTTATATTAGCTAGCAAATCTAACAAATCTTGGCTGTATATACAACTCGGTCTGTTTTGTTGCTTTAATTCAAACATTCAGCTCATTATAACCTCATGCACCTCTCACAGTTGTAGCTTATGGCCCCAACTTTCCCTTTACTTTCACTGCACATGGTAGTTATATTAGCTAACAAGTCTTGATCGTATATACAACTCAATCTGTTTTCTTGCTTTAATTCAAACATTCACCTCATTATAACATTTAGTATCCCTTGCAGTTATAATATATGCCCCAACTTTACTTTTACCTTCATTCCACAAGACAGTTATGTTATTTATAAAGTCCAGATCATTAATTATCTTACAAATCTTGACTGTATATATGACTCTCACTCTGTTTTGTTCATAATTACCTTATATACCACTTGCAGTTATAGTACATGCCCCTATTTTTACCATTACCTGCATTGCACATAGGAGCTCATCAATAATCATACAAATCTTGACTTGTAATGCTCTGTTGTTTTTGTTCCTTGTCCTCTCTTCTCTTATTTTTCCTTCATCCCCTTCTTCTCTTCCTCTCTTTTAAGCTTCTCACACAGTACATCTTTCTGTTCATCTTTTTCTCCCTTCATCCTCAATTTTTCCCTCTGCCATGTATTTCCTCTTTCTCCCCTTCATTCCTCTCTTATTTCTCCTTCTTCCTCTTTTTCTGCAGCTTCTCCTCTTCCTCCATTTCCCTTCATTCCTCTCCCATTTCTCCTTCTTCCTCTTTTTCTGCAGCTCCTCCTCTTCCTCCATTTCCCTTCATTCCTCTCCCATTCCTCCTTCCTCTTTTTCTGCTGCTGTTTTTCCTCTTCCTCCATCTCCCTTCATTCCTCTCCCATTTCTCCTTCTTCCTCTTTTTCTGCAGCTGCTCCTTCTCTTCCTTATCTTCTATCTTCTTCAGCCTTTCATGCAGTCCTTCCCTTACAGAGTGGCAGATCTTCTGGAGGAGATGAAGCTGCGTAATCTCAGTGCCTACATTGTTCCCATCGCTGGTGAGCAGGTGAGTGAGCAGCACTGGGCCGCAGGAAGAGGAAGTGTGTGTTCATGCCCCTAACCCCGAGAACATAAGTGTGACTGTATTGAGTGTGACAGGAAGGATTATTGTTAAGGTACTTGTTGTTACTGAACTCTTTGCTATATACACCTTACACCAGGAGGAGGAGTTGAGTGTGGATGCCCTGAAGCTGGAGAACATAAGAAGTGTACTTGTTGCAATTAAATCCCTTGCTATACACCTTACAACAAGAAAAAGAAGTGTGTGTATATGTGTGTGTGTGTGTGTGTGGGTGTGGGTGGGTGTGTATTCCTGTAGGCCGGGAAACAGAAGAAGTGAGTATTGAGAGCGATCGGAAAGATGATTATTGTCAAGATGCAAACTATGTACTATCAGATCCCTTGATATCTACCTTACGTTCACTCCTTTAGACTGGCAGAGTCATCCAGATGTCTTTATAATGACTGACTCAAAAAGGCTGGTTACGGGCTTTATGTGTGTGGGCTTAGCAATATAAAAAGCGTATCTATGTCAATTGTGTTTAACCCGGTAGCAGTGACGGGCCAAATATGTGGCTTTACAGTATACCAGTGACGGGCCAAATTCTTGCCTCGACATAAACCCCAAAAATAGAGGATACATAAACTGATCACAAATGCATTAATACATATAATATAATGCTTGGCGTGAGTGATGATTCTTTCTCATTACTGTAATTCGCTTAGAGGGGTCTTTAAGAAACATGATCACCGCAGCTACTGGGTTAAAAGGGTTTGTTTATGAGATTTAGGCAAGTGGGTGTATGAATGTATGAAGTGTATCTGTATCATTTGTATTATCCAGGATGGCTTCACGTTGGCAGCTGAGGAGCGTCTGGCCTTCCTGACAGGGTTTACGGGCAGCAATGGCGTGGCGGTGGTGACGCCAGAGCACCGGGCACTTTGGACTGACGGCAGATACTTCCTTCAGGCTGAGGATGAGCTGGACTGTGACTGGATATTGATGAAGGATGGACTGACGGGGGTGAGAGAGCATATCTTTCATTGTATAGTCTTGACAATATCCCACCACTAGGCAACAAAGATCCTAGTGGCAAGTGACAAAATTAGAATTGAAGTCATGATACACAAAACTGTAGTTGACTTGCTGGATGAAAATAGGTTGAAAGGCTGGATGAAACTGTAGTCACCATACACAATGAAAGGTTGGATGAAAAGTTTGATGGTTAGATGAAAGGTTGAATGGCTGGATGAAACTGTAGTCACCATATACAGAACTGGAGGTGATTGGTTGGATGAAAGAAGGCTGGAGTTAAGAGTCTATATTACCTTGGAGTGAGGGAGAGAGAGGGAGGGGGTGGGGCTCCTGGACCAATGTTAGTTATAGGAAGGGAGGGAATTAATGTTGTGCTAGTGTTCAGAGTGTTTGGGGAAGGAGGTAAAAGTAAGGAAAGGAACCGTAAGATGAGCACACACATTACAGAGGGCTTATGGAGGAGGAGGATAAGACTGGACCAAAGTGACATGGATGAATAGGAGGACCAACACTAATAAATGGGAAATGCACGAGTTATGAATCAGATTGAGGAGTGAAAGGAGAATAGTGAAAAAAAATTAAGCTGTAGTCATATGAAGAGAAGGAATGAAGTGTTAGTGTTCAAAAGTGAATACAGAAGGAGTTGCAAGGAAAAAAGAACAGCGAGATGAGTAAACCTATTGTACAGAACTCCAGCTTATTTGTGAATCTCCGCAGCTTCAAGAGGCAAGATATTAAGGGGAAAAATGTATAAATAGGGTGAGTGTACAAGTGATTTAATTAGTGTGTATATAATGTCTTCTAAACAGATGGGAGAGTCAATCTGAAAAGTAAGTTTCTAGAGTTCATGGTAATTTTTATGGCAGACAACCAAGGAAAGTGCAGGGCTTGACTGAGCAACATAACTCTTCCCTGGTCTATTACTGAAATATTTTGTCCAGGGAAAAGTTTCATACCCTCTCACCTTGGTATAGGAGTTACTTTTATGATATTTTCTTTGTTGTACATTGGACTGCATAACATTTCTTCCAGTACAATACTTCATACTCTTACTCGCTTGGGTTTTAGGTCTTTCATCCCTTTTCTCATTTTATATCATGAACTTTGCCACCACCTCCTCCTCATTGCAGGTTCCCAAGCCCATAGACTGGCTGAAGAAGGTGCTGGTGAAGGGAGAGAAGGTGGCTGCTGACCCTAAACTGGTGTCTGCTGACACTTGGAAGAAGTATGAGGAAGAGCTGGCAGGTGAGAAGCCAGATGAACAGATGACAAGCAGGGAGACATATTTAGATAAACAGATACATATTTAGACACACATAGAGAGGTAAATGGACACAAGAACAGAAAGATAGACATACAGACAAGGCAGGAACAAAGAAGGAGATAGATAGATAGAGACGTATTTGGATAGAGATATACATACAGATGCAGATATAGATAGATGGACACAAAATCAGATAGATAGCCATACTGACAAGGCAGAGACAAAGAAGGGAAGAGGGAGATAGACTTATTCAGACAGAGATATACACATATATAGTTACAAACAGATACATGAATGGACACAAAAACAGAAAGATACAAACATACAGACAAGACTGACATAAGCAAGTGTGAATGAAGCCTTTCAAAACAAGCGAAAAAAGCATTATTTATTCTGTTCCAGCATCTGGTGTGAAGTTGGTGGCAGAGGAGATCAACCTGGTGGACCTGGTGTGGCCTGCAGATGAGCGGCCGGCCTACCCTCAGGACCCTGTCTATGTACACGAGTTAGCCTTCGCAGGTGTGTCCTTAGCATTGGTGATGGTGGTGGTGGTAATGACTTGTGTGTTCTATCTTTCTTCTTTTTGTTCTCATCCCTAGTTATCTGATTTTAGTTCTTCTTTCAGATTTTTTCTTCATTTTCAGTCGGGTGTTTAAATTATTCTACATTCTATCAATTATTTTTGGGGGGTTGACTCACTCATTGTTTTGATCATAGTTCTTGTTCTTTTCACCCTCTGTATAATGTCTCATTTTTCTCTTGTTTTACCATTGTCATTCTATTACTTTTTCTGCCCTCCTACCGTGCCTCATAAGTAAAGCATTTCACATTAATAATATTGGTCCTCCTTTTCACCCATGCCAGTTTGTTCTAGTTTTATCCTCCTCCTCCTCCTCCACAAGACCTCTTTCTATAACGAACACTAATTTACATTATATCATCTCTTCTACAGGCAAGCGGTGGGAGGACAAGGTGAAGGAGGTGCGGGAGGAGATGATAAAGAAGGGAGCAGACATGATGGTGGTGACGGCTGCGGACGAGGTGGCGTGGCTCCTTAACCTGAGAGGAAGTGATGCAAAGAATACCCCAGGTGGGCCCATCCTTCCTTTATTGGCTGTTCTTGCACCTCATGGATTCTACCTCTATGATAAAGTGTACACATATGCAATTTACCAAGAATAACACATGAAAGTAGCGGATATTCATACTCTTGTTGGAAATGTATGCAGGTCATGTGGGTTTGTTCTTTCTATTTTGGCTTTTCTCACACCTTATGGATTTCTATTCGATAAAGTGTACTCATATGCCGTTTACCATGAATAACACATGAAAGTAGAGGATATTTAAACGCTTATTGGGAATGTATGCAGTGTTTAGAGGCAGACAGGAAGGATTGGTTCTTGTACCATCGATTTTATTTCTATATGGCAAAGTATTCACATATGCAATTACACCAAGAATAACACATGAAAGTAAAAGATATTCAAATACTTATTGGCAATGTGTGCAGTGTTCCGAGGCTACGTCATCGTGAACAAGAAGGGCGTGGAGCTGTTCATCCCGGATAACAAGATCACGCCCGCAGTTGACCTCCACCTCAACGTGAACCAGTGCGACAACGAGTGTGCCACGTAAGTCCAGGGCAGCGAGAAAAAAGTGGATTTTACAAAGAATTATCTTGGCTTTGAGTAAGGATCGTATGGATATCCTGACCACGCTAATTTCATGCAACAAATTATATGCAGTTCATGAAAACCAATCAGTCTCATATCTCAGTTTTACACTATCCCATGCAAACACCGAGACACTATTTAAAGAATACCTGTTTTAGCCTCCCTTCCTCTCTTCCTTCCTGAATACTACACCAAATTATATGTTGATCACTAAAAACAATCTCATACCTTAGTTTTGCTATCCCATGCGAACACAAAGGCACAGTTTTGCTATCCCATGTGAACACGAAGGCACAGTTTTGCTATCCCATGTGAACACGAAGGCACAGTTTTGCTATCCCATGTGAACACGAAGGCACAGTTTTGCTATCCCATGTGAACACGAAGGCATTACTTGAAGAACACTTGCTCTAGCCTTCCTTTCTTCCTTACTTCCCTTCTTCCTGAATATTATACCAAATGCAGATCACATGAACCAGTGTCTCATACCTCAGTTTTGCTATCCTGTGCAAGCACCGAGGCGCTACTTGAAGAACACTTGCTCTATCGAACCTTCCTTCCACCCTGCAGGATTAGCCCCTACACCACCATCCTGAGTCGCCTGCAGGCCCTTCAGATAGAGCCTGATGTGAAGAAGGTGCTGCTGGCGTCAAAGTGGTCTTACTCAGGTGGTGCATCTTATGCCATCTACTCTGCTGTAAGTGTTTAGTGCGTGCTGACCTATATATTTGTATGGTTATTGGATTGAGTGAAGCTTGTCATTACAATTGGTTATTTCATCATTGTAATTATTTAAACTTGTCTTCCCTAGTTATATGTGGGTGTGTGTGTGTGTGTGTGTGTAGGCAGACTCCTTGATTCTTTAAGTGTGTGTGTGTGTGTATGTGTATTTACTTAGTTATAGTAAATGGGAAGTGAGTCGAGCATGTACGTTGATTTCTTGCCTTTTGTGTTTTCAATGGGTTGTGAGCAAACTATTTTTCTTTTGTACATACCCCTTCCCAAGTTCCCAAGTTAGAATTGAATATGATTTGTATTTTAACTTCTTTGCACTAAATGATCGAGACTCAATATATGTCAAAAGAGAGAGAGGGAAGTCAACCCGAAGTCTTTAGCTCTCTTCCTCCTTCTGTAGGTCCCGGAGGAGAAGCGCATGTCAGCGGTGTCTCCTGTGCTGCTCATAAAGGCGCGGAAGAACCCAACGGAGATGCAGGGGATGAAGGACTCCCACCTTAGGGATGCCGTTGCCCTGTGCAACTTCCTGGCATTCATGGAGAGGGAGGTGAGGAGTGCCATGCCATAGAGTTCATAGTGTAGTTCGTAGGGGATAGCTGAGCTACATAATTCTTGGGTAATCTAATCTTACCATGAAAAAAAGCTATGATATAGAAAACAAATCCTCATTTTCCATTATAGAAATCTCTATTAATGATAGGGATGAAAACAATGCTGAGTAGTTGACACAGGTCGATCTGCTATTGACGTTCCACAGACAAATGGTAACGGCATGAAATTGGCAGTTTGATTAATTTTGGATGTTCGTTCTTTCATGCTTCCTCTTAGCTGATGCTCCTTCTCTTTTGACATTCATCCTTTATTGTCTTCTCTCTTTTGATTTTCTACTGATGTTTCCTCTTAACATTTTCTGATACTCCTTTAAATCGTTGTGCTTCAGGTGGCGGCTGGAAATGCCTGGAATGAGATCGATGCTGCAACGAAGCTTTACCAGATGCGGCAGGAACAGCGGCACTTCACAGGCCTCTCCTTTGAAACCATCAGTGCCTTTGGACCTAACGGCGCTGTGATCCACTACAGGCCACAACCAGACACCAACCGTCCCATCACTAACGAGTCTCTTTACCTGGTGGACAGTGGAGGACAATACAAGGGTGAGGCAGGGCCAGGCTGGCTGACACATGACAGGGAATAAGGACCAGAGAATGAAAAACTGACATGCCTCATTTATAGGACACTTTGATGTTATAAATTATTTTCTTTCAAGATCAACCAATGTCCCTTTTCTTTCTTTATCTGCTACACATGAAATGCCAGAAATTTTCTTTTACTATACTCCCACACGACCTCTACATGTAACGAAACACACAAGAAATCAATCCAGACAAGGAAAGGTTTGCCGGCGCCGGGGATCGAACCCGCGACCAGCGTAACGGGAGAGCCACTCCTTATCCAGTCTGCCAAAGAGGTACCCCCCTGGCTAAGTGAGTTATGGGGGGCTTGCCCATCAGGCAAGTCAGCATTACACACATTCGTTCTCATCTTCCTTTTCCTCCACAGACGGCACGACAGACGTCACCCGCACCCTGCACTACGGGTCACCCACAGCCCTGCAGGTGGAAGCCTACACCCGCGTGCTGCTGGGAGCCATCGACCTGGCCGGCTTGGTGTTTCCTAAGGGCACCGGAGACACAGACGTGGACATCCTCGCCAGAAGGTAACATTACTGTTCTACATTAACACAATGTATTACAAGAAAATGAAAGATGTTGGTTGGCCTACATGTCAGCTCCTCATCCCCAAATATCATGGCACATTAATTTTCAGTTTCATTTGGTTAAACTAAATCAATGTTTAATCTGTTTCATTCACCACGCTATTTGTGAACCAGTTTTACTCTATAAGGATAAGGTAGGAAGGGGAGTAAAGAGACATGTAGTGACAAGGAATCTTAAGTACTTGCACACACTTGGACCAGTTGTATCCTCTCCTCCCTCCACCAGGCCGCTGTATGAGGTGGGGCTGGACTACAGGCATGGCACGGGGCATGGCATCGGGCACTTCCTGGGCGTGCATGAAGGTAAGACGAGTGTGGTGATGGCACTGAGGAAGAAAGAGATGTAAGAGAGAAGGTGAATGAAGGGAATGGGAGTGAATTAAGTGCCAGACCATGTTATTTGGAGGGGAATGGGAGTTTATTCCCCTCCCAATAACCTGGCACCTTATTAATTAGTTTGCAAAATGCCAGGTCATTGAATATGAGGAAAGGAGAGTCTATGTAATGGAAGATTACTAAGTGAGGAGAATGGGGAGTTAACAGAATGAGAGGGTAAGAGATACCAAGTTGTAAAAGATACATGTACGAAGGAGTTTTGCTCACAGATATTGTCACCTTATGTTATATTTTGCCAATTCCTTCTCTTCCCTGGCTTCAGTTTTGGATGATTCCTCACGTACTAGTAAGTGTGTGCCTATAATTGCAATTAATCTTCTTATAGTTATCAAGTTTTCCTGCATCTCTGTAAATAGTAACAAAATGAAAATGTTTTCCTATATACAAGTACAACTGTCATACTCTTGTATAAGAAACATAACTCCCTCTCCCATCAGCACCAACACAAGTTCGCATCTACAGTGATGAAGAACATGAGCTGGAGGTTGGCCAGTTCTTCTCTGATGGTGAGTGCCTCTGGACCAGGCAGGGGATGAGAGTCACTTAGTGCAAAGCATGAAGACTTTTTAATCTTATTTTGTATTGTATTAATACATGGGCATTCCTACTTATAAATATGATTGGTTCCTGAGGTTTGTCCATAATTATTTTTCCATAACTATAATGTTCTATGCCAAGATCAACTCCATAGTTGACCAGTGTCCCCTGCATGACACACTCATTGTTTTAAGCAACTTCAGTGCAGCTCCTGGCACAGAGTGAGTTGGCTACAAGCTGTGTATTGGTTCCCATGACTCTGGCACCAGAAACGAATAGTTTATTCTTTCTGAACTTTACAAAGTCCAGAAGACTGAGGATTGCTGGTTCCTGGTTGCAGAGATGCAAGCCTTACCACCTGACTTTGTATAGCAATGTTGGCGGTGTGGCAAAGGAGGTCGATCACATCCTCATTAATACTCTCTGAAGGACCCTTCAGAACTGAAGGGTTTTCCAGAGTGTTGAGATCCAAGAAGATCTCAAGATGCAACCCTACAAAATTTCATCTTGAGAAACTGAGAGGCCAGGCATGTGCTCAGGAGTATGCAGTGGCAGTCTCAAATCTGTTTGGCATGCTTGGTGCTTTGGAGGACCCTGGGGAGCCATGGGATACCTTTCAATATGAAACTCTGAGAGCTGCCAAGGAGTGCATTGGGGAGCATCCAAGGTCTAGGAGAGTAGTAGTCTCGAGGGAGACATTGAAGAATATAGTAGTGCTTCCAGGCTGGCTGGGGACTGTCATGAAGGACTAGAACCCTTCTGAGGAGGTAAAAGGAGAAGTATGGCAGGGGTCAGAGGTCTGAAGAAGCTCCACTCCAAATTCACGCCTCGGAAGGGTACTATCCGAATGGCTGATGGCAGATAGTATCAGATGCTCGTTGGGCCGAGTACTCTGGAGAGCTGTACGCAGCCCAGCCCCCCAAGCGAACAGCTCCCTCTGGCTGGGTTGCAGATGGTGGCTGCTGATCCACCAATATATGAAACTCCATCCTCTCTTGAGAAGATGAGACTGTGAGGAAATTTAAGGGTGGAAAGGCTGCTGGAATCTGTAATATTAGGCTGCAGATGCTGAAAGCCTGGAGAGAAACCATGATCCATGCATACAATCCAGTACCAATCCTCCTGACTGGAAAAGGGGGTTGGTTGTCCATATCTAGAAAAGGAAAGGGGACCAAAGAACTGTAACAATTGCCATGCTATTCCACTGTTCAGTGTGCTGGGCAAGGTGCTCACTCATTTGCTGCTGATGGACACAGTCAGTTGTCGACTTCCCAGACTGCTCAGGTCTTTGCAGCTTAAGCAGCTGGCTGCAAATCAGCATTATCAATAGATGGGCAAGCACCTTGCCTGTCAACCATGGTAGTTGTTGCAGTCCTGGTGGCTTCCTTTGCAGACAGGGGTGACCAGCCCCCTTCTCCAGTCAGGAGGAATGGTACCAGATTGCCATAAGACAGTCAAGATTGCATGCAACCTATGGATCATGGCTTCACCTCCAATTTTGAGCAGCTCCACACTGATGTTACAGATACCAGGTTCCTTTCCATCCCTCAACACTGCCACAGCCTTACTGACCATCAAGAGAGGGTGGACTTTTGACAATGAGTGGATCAGACCTCCTTAGGGAGACTCCCAACATACCTTTCATCTTCTCCCTTTAAAAGAGCTCTGGTTCCATGCAGCATAGTCCCATATTGGTTTCAATATCCAGGAAGCCTGGCAGTGCGACTCCTTGTTATTTTCCAGTGTCTTCTCTGAGAAAAACCACTCCTAGATTTTGTACATTCTCCAATGCACTTCTTTGCAGCTTGAAGAGTTTCCCATTTGAAGGTGTCCCATATACAGGGTCCCCAAGGGTGCCAAGCAAATTAAATCAATTTGAGACTGTCACTGCATTCTCCTGAGTGCACATACTTTCAGCCTCTCAAGATGGAACACGACATTGTTGCATCTCGAGATTGCAACAACAAGCCTCTGATCAGTTGCAAAAAACTGAGCATTCTGGAAAACCCTGCTCTTCTGAAGGATCCTCCAACGAGTACTTACAAGGATGTGGTAAATCTCCAGCTATCGGTACCCCTCCAGCATTGCTATACCAAGTCCAACAGTGGAGCTCTGGTCTCTGGTACCAAGAACTTGCAAGTCTCAACCTCCTGGAGCTTGCAAAATTCAGAAGAGAGCTGTTGGTGTTTGTGGTATCAGAACCATGGGCACTAAACCATAGCTCATAGCAACCCTGTAGTAGCAGAGAAGTCGCTGAAGACAATGAGTGTGTTCCGAGGGGGCACTAAACACCTGTGCAAAAAAAAAATTACTGTGTGCATGGCTTACATTGCTTAATATCTATGTCTAAAGCTAAGCAAAATAATTGTTGTCTGGTGTACAGTATACAATTAAGTTAGTAAAATTGGTAGACGAGAAGATACTAGTTATTTGCATCTGTGTGTGTAGAGCTAGATTATATGGTTGAGTGTATCTTAACTTCTTTGTGTGTGTAATCCTAGGGTAGTTCAGGAAGATCTTATATCACTGTGCCTGTCCCCAGAGCCGGGCTACTACCAAGACAATGCTTGGGGCATCCGACTGGAGACCATCCTGACAGTGGTGCCCAAAGAGACCAAGGTGGGTGGAGGGGTGGCTCGGTGGCATGAGGATGTGTTAGCATAAAGAATGTCATTGTCTTCACAGATTCCATTCCTTGGTGTCTACATTGATTGGTCTTCCTCCTCACTTCCACAGTACACCTTTGTTGACACCACCCTGGGCTTTGAGGCAGTGACCCTCGTTCCCTTTGAACCCAAACTGATCAATCTCACACTCTTCAATAACGTCCAGGTAAGTCCAGTGTGGCCACGAATCTAAATGTGGGTGCTGACAAAGAAGTAATTGTCTATCAATCTATTTGTACCTCTGACTCCTTGTCCCTTCATGATTTAGGAGCAAACTTTAGTTAACTATTTAAAAACAAGCCTGCCTAACACTTGATTTTTGAGATGTATTAGTTTTCATCAACAATAATGAAGTCCTTTTATATTTTTAACCTGTTTTTCAAGGCGAGGTTAGTTGGTTTTGTTTATTTTTTCTAACACTTTATACGACAGTGTGTATTATGTCAATTTAACTGTGAAAATGCAACACTTCTAACTTCATCTCAGAAATGGAATTAATTAAAAGTCAAGCTAGCCACATAACTTACTGAATACGAATTTGTACGATATTTGAAAAATTTGGCGTTAGATCCATGAGAATGCTACCTACCTTAGTCATTGGTTATGTGTGTCAATTTGACACTAACTGGGTATGTGTTGGCCTTGCAGTGCCTGTGGCTGAACTCCTACCACCAGCGGATCCGGGATGAGGTTGGCCCCGAGCTGCTGAGCCAGAATATGGGGGAAGTGTACGACTGGATGATGGGCAAGACTGAGCCGCTGCCCTGCCCGGACCGCAGCATCGATGTCACCACCACGACAACCACCAGCAGGCAGGGGCACTCTTAAGACCTGTAGTAAAACCTCCTTAATCCCAACTCACAATGACCTGAAATCTGCTGCTTCTAGAGGGAACTGATTACTTAAGGTTTTGAAGGTTGATTTTGGTGTATCAGGTTTATTTAGAGTTTGGTTAATCTAGAGTTGGTGCAGACTGCCTAGAAATAGTTGATTGCTTACTCTGCTTACTTAGTTTACTCTAACTCGAAACCTGCTGCTTCTAGAGGAATCTGGTTACTTTGATTTGATTTCTTTGATTTGGTTATTCTACTTTTAGTTGATATTTAGCTAGTGCAGACAATACAGAAATAGTTACAGAGTTTAATTTGTAACAAAATGCTTCTGCTTTCTTGAGGTGGAGGTGGGGTTAAGGTAAATACTGGTTCTTACAGCTGGTGTCTTGAGGGTATTACTGAGAAACCCTTAAAGCTGCTGATCAAAACTTTCTTGGGTTTGGTCATGGTGTTCAGTACAGTAGTGATCATCCACATGTTGGTTTACTTAATGCAATACTGACTCTTACTCAGCCAAGATATCTTATTTGTCCTCCCTGTCTTTCTGAACTTCTCTGCTGTTAAATCCACTCAAGTACAGTCAATCTTGTGTCCTGTAAAGGGCACAGGGCTGTGGTGAGGCCACAAAGGTTTGGTGAATCATTAAAGCACCGTGGCTGTGCAACCCTTAACATTATTGGATCGTGCTCCATCATATTCCTGTCATAAGACAACTAAAGAGGGATGTCTACAGCAAGTCAGGATGGAATTCAGTTTGATGAACTACTAAAATATAATGAGTACAGACTGTTTGGGAAGTGTAAGTAAATATACATGTGGATGATCAAAGATTTAGTCCCAACCTGATCTTCATTAGATGGCACAGGCTGCTTAACTTAACCCTCACTGGAATCAAATGGGGATCATTGTACAGAGTGGGCCAAATGGTCAATCAACTAAACTTTACACTTTGGCCAACAAACATCTATTCATTATTGTTAGGATGCCACTCTCCCATGCATTATTGTGTGTGAACCTCACTAACATGTCCATGAAGTGATTTTTTTTTTAGCATTTATTTTATGTGCTTCAACTATTTTGGTTGAAAAGGACATAGAATAGCCCTAAGTAATTTAAAGAATAGTCCATTTGACTCAAGTTTGCTGATCATCATGAGCAAGGTTTGAGTGGCATAACAGCAATGAATAGATCCCACTAGTCCATGACATGATTATACAATGATTTGTACTAACCATTCACCTACAAAGCCTCGCAGTACTACATGTATGCGCTGCACGCTTAACAGGAAATACATGTATGCATTATGTGCTTCACAATAAATATACTTATGCATTATCAGCCCTTTTCCAATAACCATTTGTGTGAGTATGACCTGTTTAGATGAGTACAATAACATACACAAAGACAGCCCACTAGTGCCAAGTGCTTAAAAGAGTCCTTGCCACCAGGACAACCTCCGGCGACATTCACGACACCACCACCACCACCACTACCTTCAGGACAGAGGCAGTCACTAGCACCACCGAGGAGGGCGGCGGCGCATCACAACTCAGTGTGTCTGCCCTGGCCGCTGCCCTGCTCCTCCTGCTGCCGCTGGTCAGGTAGTGGAGCGAGGCCAGCAAGGTGCTGGATGAGGTGGCCACACCATTCCATTAATCCTTGCCAGGGGTTGAGGGTCCTCTAGGGGGCTTGTCATAAGGACATTCTACCACAGGATACAGGCCAGTCAAGGGGGCAATGTGGGCTAGGTCAGGGCTGCCAAATATGGTGTTTCATTTTTGTCGGTTTACATGATTTGGTAGTTTTCTTCAATTTACCATGAGTGGCAGGATCTGTGATTATAAATTGACTATTATTTTACTTGGTTCATAAATAGTTATCAGTTGAAGTTTCCTATTTAGAAGAGAGGGAATTAAATCCTATGGATTGGCATGCCTTTTGACCCCATAAGGCCCCACCCTTCCACCAAGGCAATCAAAACACTTGTTGTGTTGGCCCTGTTTCAGACTGCTGTCACTGTAGCCATTGTAGGTAACTGTTGCCCAGCCCCTGCAAATGCCTCGGTGGGGTTGTGCTTTCCTGCCCTTATGACTGCCATGGCACACAAAGCAGTGCCAGAAGGGAGGGGGGAGGGGCAGGGAGCGGTGGGGATGGGAGTGGATCATGCCAGTGTGTGTTGAGTGACTGATGAGACTTGAATGACAAATTCACACCAGATGATTCTGAAAGAAAGGGTTGTATGTGTGTTTCCAGTATGTATAAACATATTTACTTCAAGGTCTGCTTGTGATTCTTTTTCTACACATCAGATTATTACTAAAAGTTTTATGATTTCCCTTTTCTGCCTCTGTTCAAGACCTTTAGTAAGACCATTAGTGTGATTAGTAAGACCATTAGTGCGAAAGTTATGAAATATAATTAAGATTGCAACTGTCTGTGGTAAGGTGTGTTTGTTGATTCATGTACACCATTCAAGTTAGTATCTGTATTATTGAAAGTAAAAAGTAAAAATTTAGTCTGAAAATCAAATAATACTTTGATTATACTTATCAGCTGTTTTGACATATTTTTACACAGCTCATTTTAATAATGGCATTCTATAATATTAGTACCAAGTGAAATGGTGAAAACAAAGTGGTAAACATATCCTTGACAACAGGATGATGGTCTTGGGCAAACAGTTAACATGATTTGGGCTCAATGTGAGAGTTTGAGTGGAAGAGAGCATAGCTCATCCACTGACTTGTGTCTGAACGAAGTAAATTAATATTTATATAATGGTTCTAGGTAGGGTTGAGTGTGTGCAAGGAAGGAAGTGTTGTGTTGCAATAAGGTGCTGTCCACATGATTAACAGGCATCTTGAGTGTGTACTTTGTGCTTGTTATTCATATAAAACAGTATTACTATGGCTAATAAAGAATTACCCAACGGCTCATGCACACACCCCATCACATCTCTGTACATATCTCCTTATACACACACACACATATATACAACAATAATTATATCCAGCATTTCCCAAACTGTCACAAAATAACTGCCACTCAGACTAACCAGGAAGAGCATCAGCATCAAACAGAAGCCACTATTTAAAGCCTAAAGTCATATCCATATAAACCTTCAATATTTTTTTCTAATAAAAGTAACAAATTTGTGTATTACTGTGTTGTGCTCTCATGATCTGAAAACTTCTCCCCTTCCTTCTAGTCTTACAAAATAGTGATAGAGACAAGAGGAAAAAGAAACAATTTGATAAGGGTACTGCCAAGGCAATTAGATTGTTTAGAACAGAGATATGTTACTATTTATTTACCCACAAGGAGAGTGAGGAGAGTGTGTATAGGTGTAGAAGTGCTGGGCACAGAAAACTGCAAGTGTTTGTTAACAAGTTATGGAAAGTAATGGTTGGTGAGATATTAAGCACTGAGGAATGAATAAAGCAATATCAGTCCTGATTGAAACAAATAAGAAAGAAAACAAACAAACAAGAAGATAATAGGTACATGAAGTTACACAGGAGTTGAGGTCAAGACACTACTGAAAAAAAAAATTGAACAAGCAATGAAAGCACCAAAACAGGAAGATCCACCGTGACCTACAATATAGAAGTTGAGGGCAGTTTCAAAAGCAAGCAATAGCAAGACTGCCTGCAGTTATATAGTGTTATATACATAGACACTAAAATAAGAAAAACATCTCAACCGAGTGAATAAAAATGAAAGAGGTAGGAGAGGTCCATATCCAGGAAAGAGCCACTTGAACCTATAAACAAGTTTACAGTTATAAGCAAGCAAGACCACAGTCAATGTGACTGGTGGGTACTGCAAATGTGAGCAGAAGTAACAAATGGGGTGAAGTGATTTCTGAGACACCGTTGTAAATACTATTCCCTCAACTTCCTCTACTCTCCCTTACAGAACTTTAAAAAAACATATGAAATTTTATCCTGAACAACGTATTTATTATTCTAAAGATATGGAAGAAACATTTTGAATGTGATAAGTGAGAGAGTGGAAGGGAAAGCAAGTGTGACTAGTATAGGAGTAAGAAATAAAGCAGGGCAGCCATACCCACAGGGAGAGGCAGCTTTGGGCAAGATGGAGGAGGCAAAGAGGTTAAAAGTATAACAGAAGTGCTAAACATGATGTGTAGCTAGTTGTGGAGTGGATGCTGTGGATGGATATGTAATCTAGAATGGGAACAGGGTGAGGTACCAGAACTGAACCAAGGCTATCATTGTACCACAGTGTACACCTACAAGTTACAACTGCCTACCTAAATATTACCTGATGATTGCTGAGTTTCTGTGATGCTCTATGCTTTTCCATAAAAAAATATACATACTAAAATTACTTGTAACAATAACAGTTTAAAATTTAACAAACATATTATGAATCCTCCCTAATCCTGCAATTTCTCATTAAAAACATTTTACAAAATTCATTATATATACTACCTTCAAATGATTTTTTATAATGACTAATATGATATAAGAGGGAGAAGTTTTACAAGAAATTTCTACGTGATATATTGCAAAAAATAAACATATTTTCTTCATAATGTGTTTCCTTACCTTGGCCTGAAGCCGAAGTGTTGTGCTGAAGAACAGCATCCAAGGTGGTGCAGCCATGGCCAGGGCAGCACACAGCCACACCTGACGATCTGGTAGGTAGGAAGTGTGGCCTCTGCATACCTTCAAGGCCTCTTTGATAAGCTAAAAAAAAAAAACTTAATTGAAGCATAATGCACGTGAAGGCCCATACAAAAACATTTTCATTAGTATCTGTAATGATTTGTAAATGCTCATGAAATATTAAGGTGTGTGCTGTCTTCTTGGATCTCGCGCACATACGTTCGCACGCACGCACGCACGCGGACGCGCGCGCGCGCATACACACACACACACACACACACACACACACACACACACATACAGCCTGGGTTAATCAAGATATCCTGGAGTCACCGGGTGTTCGCGTTGGCCATCATGGGAACCTGAGTAATCTAAACGTGACTGACTGTGTCCGTAGAGTTTTACGCGTCACTATCTATGTGACGCTCCGCCCATAACACACTGATTGTCTTTTAAGGATTGGAAAGTTGGTGACAATTAGTGTGACTTGCTGAAAAATCTGCTGATCAGTCTGCTGCTGCTAAATATGGCAGGCAATTAACCGAGACTTTGTTGTTGAGCTAAATGATATCGTGCATAAAAATTTGTTACGCAAGGTTCAGAAAGCTGTTGGAAACGCTACGGAGCAAACTGGCGCTTATTTATTGCTAAATACAAGTATTTGGAGGACGAGGGACGGCATTGCGACCACTACTACTACTACTACTTCTGTTACCTCTACTACTACTACTACTACTACTTCTGTTACCTCTACTACCTCTACTACTACTACTTCTGTTACCACGACCACTACTACCACTACTACTACTACTACTTCTGTTACCACGACCACTACTACCACTACTACTACTACTACTTCTGTTACCACGACCACTACTACCACTACTACTACTACTACTACTACCACTACTATTACTACCACTACTATTACTACATCTGTTGCTAAAGTAATAACAGTAATTATAATAAGAATGGTTTATTATTATTATTATTATTATTATTATTATTATTATTATTATTATTATTATTATTATTATTATTATTATTATTATTATTATTATTATTATTATTATTATTACCTCCGCCAACGAAGTTGGAGGGGGTTATACTTTCGGTCCGGTCGGTATGTTTATTTATTTGTTTGTTTGTTTGTTCGTTCGTTAACAGTCTCCTGTGCACAATTTTGCGGATATCTCAACCAGTTTTTAAGGGAAGCTTCGTGTCCATCCAGAATAAAACCCATTAAATTTTTGATGTCAAAGGTCAAGGTCAAGGTCGCACAAAACGTCATTTTGGTCATAACTTCGGTTCTCGTCATCGTAGCGACTTCATACTTGGTTCATATTTTAGCTCATGGAAAGACGCACCTTGCATGGCCGTGACCTTGACCTTTGACCTTGACCTCGAAAAGTTCGCCCAAGGTAAAAGTTTCCAAGAAAATATAATTTCATCAAATTTCGAAACAAATGCTTCCACATGATGCATAGGATCACAGTTGATGCCCATATCAATTTTCAGGACGATCTTTGGCGGAGGTGTGCACTCTCCGAGTGCTACGCGTCTAGTTTTTATTATTAGTATTAGTATAAGTATTAGTAGTATCGTTATGATCATAATCATCAGTTGGTGCCATCTAGGGGCCACGTCCCCTAGAGAGGGGTTAGTAATTTCCAAGGGGGAACGCGAGCCTTGGGGGAATAGTTGGAAATTTCTGTTATTGGATTGTCATTATCTTAGCAAGAGCGTGGACTAATACACAAGTGGTCATGGAAGCAAAGACCCATTCCTTGGGGGGGCGTGGTAGTAAAAAGTTTAAGAACACTTTCTCTAATTGCTTATAAATTTCAATTGAATCTTTTACAAAGTAACTGTCGAAAGTATACATATCATATAATGAATGCGGAGGAAGAATATAAGATAACAATAAAGGTATGTAAAGATAATATGTAATTGAAGACTTATGAGATAAACTGATATTATGATAAAGTGGAGGGAAGGCGGTGGCTGAGTGGTCAGCGTGCGGGCGCCGCGTCCAGGTCCAGGAGGACGTCGTCCCGCCCGCCAGAACAAGTTGGGATTTTTCAGTCACCGCCGAGTGGCCTGAGACTACCCACATGTTGTCCTGAAGACCACCTATCACCCGGACTCTAGAGATCCTTTCTCTAAAAGATGAGCTCAGTGGGGCAGCATGAACCAAGCAAGATGGCGCCACTATAAGCACTTGCCTGCGCCATAACGGGCTGGGTCAGTCCATCGGGCCCCTCCAAGAAAGCCTACCGTCGCCACAGGCGGAATCGTAAAAATAAAGCAGTTTCGAGGTATGAAAGAAGGACGAAGGATATTGTGTGGCGGTGCTTATATCGCATATAATCTATAGTCTTGTTATACTGTCGTGTTCAGTCTTTTCTTTTTATGGGGAAACAGTTATTTCAGTAAGGGGTCAATAACTCTTGCAAATGGCAATTGTATACACAAAAAGTTGTGTACGTAAAATTCCGGAGCTGGTAAATCATGGTAACCTGGATGTCACACTGGCCCTGTGCCCCGGGGTGATGGGTCCATCCACCACAGGCTCAAGGGATATGCGGTGGAGATGAGGACAGGCCACGCGCAGGTATACGTATGCACCCAACTTACTTTTATGTGACTTCTATAATCACTGCTTAATCTAAGGTGCGAATCATGGAGCACGAGAGCATGGGTGATTGACAGACAACTTCCATGAGAACAAGAGAGAAATCCAGCCAGGCCTGACAACCTCCGCCTCAGCATCAGAGGACCACTTCTTTCTAGTAACAAGCTATTTTAAAGTTGAAATATTTGTGGCATTTCAGAAGATTATGATTGACTTTATATCAAAATCACGTGACTAAGAGCTTCTGATGTGTGCTGATGCGATTTCAACACTCAAAATAATGAAAAAGTATCACCTTCTATTGAAAAGAGGGACATGCACGTGTTGCTGCCCCGCCCACAACGTTGACCGTCTAACCACCTGCCTTGACCCAGCAAAGACACACTTTCACTGATTCCACTGCACACAACTGCTCTCCGGCATACACTTCTTTTAGGTACTGTGCAGGGATTAACTAGTGCAAAAAGTCTTACCTTTCAAGTCCTCTGGGAGCCGCGAACGACGAGGGTTGATCGGCAGTCTCTATCCACCAATCCGTCCGCCCTCCTCGCCTCCATCACTGCGTCTGCTCACTGGATGCCTCGCCGCCCCAGTCTTGGAAGCCTTCACTTGTTTATTTATTCCTTTATACTTTTCCTTACTTAACAATTTGGAGATACCGAGTGGGCTCTAGGATTACCTGCCATTTAAAGCTAACATTATTATGAAAGACGGTTTACCTGACAATAAATTAACGTATTACCTAATAAAAGAACCGGAAGGATTATCTGTCGGTTCGCTTGTCGATTCGAAGCACTGTTCTCTTGTTTCTATGCATTCTATAACCTTTTATTCGAGTTGACGTATATTTTGTCTGCGGATTACGTACTATATAAATAAACTAAGCTGATGACATTAGAACCTTTGTGTCTGTCAAGGTCGCTAAAACGGGATATGGTTGCCTAGTTCAACCATTGGGGTAAGAAGAAACATCAATTACTTTTTCATTTTATTGCAAAACGCCAGTTGTTACACTAAATAGTAGCATTTCCCTTACATGAGGTCAGAACCCAAAGTAGCATGTTGACCTTCCTTTCGTTCCGTCAAACTCTCCTTGATTGTTTTTTTCTTAGTCTAGATTACCAGTTTGGATTGTCAGGTGATCCATCGTTAGGCACGGACCCTTCCCCCATCAGAGCCTTGGTAGCGCTGGAGTAATGCCTTATGGGTAGTTGCCAGAAGGTCTGGTGTTGCTAGTCACCACCGTGCTATCGCCCATCAAGGCAGCTACCCCTCTACACTAGTCATTTCTGAAGTAGTATCACAGACGGTCCTCGGCTTTCAACACAGGAGTAAGAAAATAGTGTAGCCACCTCGTGTAGGCGAGCATAACCCCGCTGACCCCTGACAACCCTCTCTCCCCTAAACCAAACAACTACAAATTAACGAGACTCCTGATGCGGTAATGTTTGAATTGACTGCTTCCTTCAGATTTGCTTCCAATAACAGGGGAGTGTCCATCTTGTCCATTTCACTATGTACAGGGTGGAGCCTATGTATCTGTTAAACTTATTCAACCGGAGGCGGTTATTAAAAGCACAAAATAAGGACATACAACTGCACGAAGCAGAATATGTAGATGTGGGTTAAGTTAATATGAATGCACCGGCCAGGAATGTTTACATTATATAAGACGTACACAGTCGTCAACCTTTCAACACACACACACACACACACACACACACACACACACACACACACACACACACACACACGGTAGGTTAGGAAATATTGGTCTAGTTACAAAACATCCCATTCAGAAGCTATAAACAGGAGTCGTGGCAGCGAGGCAGACCCACAGATGGCAGCACCGAGCCACTAACAACACTAATAAATTGGTCACAGTAAACGCGTTGGTCCTGCCGTTTAGGAGACTTGGACACTCCCGCAGACAACTCGGGGAATGTGGTCTTGGCTCCCCTGTTATGGTCAGAGCTACAAGGTCGTGAAACATTAATATATCACATGTTTGCCCTAAATGTTTAACCCACGGAAATAACAACTACGTAATCCTCTACGGAGTCATGAGCTTCCTTCCTTCCTTCCACGCAGAGTAACACTGATTCCTCTGCAGTAACATGAAAATAAGTGGATTGGAGATCGTACATTTTTTTAAACCCAACACATTATCTACTCTATAATCACACAAAATATATACTATCTGATCCCTGGTCTGACCCTTTCAGTACCTCAGTGGATCATGATATTGACTCCTGCATAAAGCTGTCCACTTCTCCAGCTTTATGAGGTAAGACTCCTTGGGCAAGACGGCCAGCTAATTGGTCATTTATGTTTCATTCAACATAAGCAGATTATGACTGACAGTAAACTATTGGCTGGTTACTGAGCATCCGAATTTCCTGGACTTTTCCTTTCTCTTTTTCCGCTTCGCATTACGTATCTAGTAAACATTTATACGTATAATTCACCTCCATTGTTGCACAAGACTGCTAAACCCTCAAAGCTGCCGTCTGAACAGCCTCTTCTCTTCTTCCTTCCTTTCTTGCGAGTCTTCACAAGTTTACTTTCGTCATCTATCTCTCTTCATTATATTTTTTTGCCTTTAGTTGCCACCACGTGTCCGTAAGACAATGAAATCCCGAGAATCTGCCAAATAATCAACTGTAACTATCGCTCCTTCCTTCCCTCCTTCCTTCCCTGCACATTCACTAGTCCCGGCTCCCTCGATCTCTCTTTTCGCTAACAAGTAACATGCATATCGTAGCCATCAGCTTAACTCCACATATGTGTTAGACAATGAAAACCTGCCAATCAGCCTCTATAATTATCTTAACTAGTTCATTCTCTACTTCCCGAGACGATTTCCCTTTCGTTATCCGTTTACCCTTCGTTTTACGCATGTTGTAGCCCTTACATTATTTACATTTGTGCAATCAGACACGTCATTCTAAAATCTTCCTTCCCAGGCGTCACCAACCCCCCTTTTCTGCCTGTCTACCGCCTCCTCCTCATCGCCGGAGCCTTGTTGCTGGTTATATTGGCGCACTTGGGGATGTGTCTGTCTGCCACCACCTCGGAGAACTTGCGTAGGCAGTGAGGGCATTCCACGTAGTCTGAGTTGTCCACGGGCGGCGCCTCCGTGCCTGCCTTCGCCGCGCGTATGGTGGCGATGAAGTCCTCGTGTTGCTTCTTCCAGTCCTTCTTCTTCGGCTGCGGAAAGATAGAGAGTGAGTTAAGAATGAAGAGCTAAGAATAAAAACTATCAGCGGCTCATATGTTAAGTGTTGGTATATAGCTATGTAGTTTTGTGTTGTTGCCCTCCTATTTTTTCTTTCTTTCCTTTTCCCTTCCTTTTTTTTCTCTCCTTTCTTTCTCAGTTTCTCTTTGCTATTCACTTCTGTGCAGAGTTGTATATTTTTGTGTAGTTTCGTGTATTGCCCACCTCGTGTTGTCTTAAAGATGGATGGGGAGATGAAAATGAAGACTGGCAGCGGCCTGTGTGTTCTGTGTACGCGTTTTTGTCCTCCAATTTCCTTTCTTTCTTTCCTTTCTTCCTTGTATTTTCACTTCGCTAACCACTTATGTGCACTTCTGTATATTATTTCGTGTAGTTTTGTTTTATTACTCATCTTTTGTTTTCTTTCTGTTCTGTCCAGTCGAAGCTGAAACTTATAAAGCCATTTGTGATATCATTTTGTATCCCATCTCTTTTCGTGTGGTTGCATTTTCTTGCTCATCTTTTTTGTTTTTGTTTTGTTTTGTCTTTGTATTGTCTGAATATGTCTGTATACTGAGGATTCGACTAACTCCTCATGTTTTTCATCTACATAACTCTTTCTCGTCATGCTTAAAAGAAAGTATGTTAAAAAATATTCATGCCTATTTCAATAAGTATTTCACGGCTGGCAAACAACTTCACAAACCTTCTATAGAATGTCAAGCGCAGACAGACAAGGATGTCAAGCGCAGACAGACAAGGGAGAGAACAAACATTAGCGTTGGAGGGAGGGAGGGAGGGAGGGGCTGATAGAGGGGGGGGGGAGGCAACACCTTATCATTACCTCTAAGGACATATAAACAATCCCAAAGTCACTCATTTGCGTGGGTGGGAGGAGGGAGTGACAGAGGGAGGGAAGGGAAACCATCTCTTTGTGTGGTTGCATTTTCTTGCTCATTTTTGTTTTGTTTTGTTTTGTCTTTGTATTGTCTGAATATGTCCGTATACTGAGGATTCGACTAACTCCTCATGTATTCATCTACAGAACTCTTTCTCGCCATGCTTCATAGAAAAAAAAATACGTTAAAAAAATATTCATGCCTATTTCAATAAGTATTTCACGGCGAGCAAACTACTTCACAAACCTTCTATAGAATGTCAAGCGCGACAGACAAGGGAGAGAACAAACATTAGCGTAGGAGGGAGGGAGGGAGGGAGGGGCTGATACGGCGGGGGAGGGGGGGGGAGGCAACACCTTATCATTACCTCTAAGGACATATAAACAATCCCATAGTCACTCATTAGCGTGGGTGGGAGGAGGGAGTGACAGAGGGAGGGAATGGCCTTAGTCTCACCCGTCTTCCACACGAGTCTTAGAACAGCAAACAGAGGTGTAGATGGGGAGAAGTGTGGGACAGAGGGAGGCTACGTATATTATCTAAACATTACAAGCACAGGTGTAAATGGGTAGAGGAGGGGAGAAATGCCCTAAAATTACTTGTCTTACGCAATAGAGGCTTAAAATAGCAAACAAAGGTATAGATGGGGAGGAGTGTGATAGAAGGAGGCATAAACATCTTAACATCATATGCATTGATGTGGATGAGGAGGAGGAAGGGAAGAAAATATCAACATTACCTGTTTAGAACATAATATAAGAAGATAGATAAACAAAAGTATGTAGTAACAGATTTTTCTTTAAATACATACGAAACAATATTGGATGCTAAGGACTCGGCCTCTTTTTTTATATTTTGTAGCACTGAGTTTTTATTACTTCTATTTTTAAACATCTCTCCAATCATTGTGCCTCTATATTCTTATTTTGAGTTTAGTATGGCAAACATCTCCCTTATTTTTGGAAACAGTGATAAAAGAAAAGATTCATGCCTATTTCATATATCATGTCAAGCAAACTACTTCACAAACCTTCTATAGAATGTCAAGAACAGACAGACAGGGGAGAAAACAAGCATTAGCGAAGGAGGGAAGGAGGGAGTGATACAGGTAGGGAGCAACACCTTATAATTACCTCTAAGGACATAAATAATCATATAGTCAGTCATTAGTGCAGGTGGGGGGAGGGAGTGAAGGAGAGTGGGAAGGGCCGTAAAATTACCTGTCTTCCACATTAATAGTCTTACAATAACAGGTGTGAATAAGGAGAGGAGTGTGATAGAGTGACGTATACATTATCTTAACATTACAAGCGTTGGAGTGGATGGGGAGGAGGAAGGGAGGAATACATTAATTCTACATGTCTTACACAACAGAGTCTTAAAATAGCAAACAGAGGTGAAGATGGGAGGGGAGGAGAGTGTGGTGGAGAGAGATATAAATCATCTTAACGTTAAAAGCATTGGTGTGGATGAGGAGGAAAAATGGAGGAATACATTAACATTACCTGGTTAGAACATAAAATAAAAGATAGATAAATGAAAGAATGTGACAACAATAATAATTTCTTGAAACACATACGAAACAATTTTGCATACTAAGGACTCAAACTTCTTTTTCTTGTATATTGTAGCACTGAAACCCTATTATTTTTATTTTTATACATCTGTCCATTCACTTTGTCTTTTATTATTTTGCATACTAAGGACTCAAACGTCTTTTTCTTGTATATTGTAGCACTGAAACTCTAAATTCTTATTCTTATACATCTGTCCATTCACTTTGTCTTTTATTTTCATTTTGAGGTCGGAATGACAAAGTACTTCCCATTTTTTTGGCAACTGTGATAACAACAAAATGAAACCAGGACGAGTTAAAGGTTCAAACAGAGACATTTAGGGCTAGTATATTCAAAGACTCGTATCATCAAACGCTTCGGGCTCTTGTCACGATCATTTTCAAAGGCCGCAGAGGAGATACATCGGGTTGCCGTAAGTGTTTTTCCGTTCATGGGGCAGATTTCTTCCAAAACTACGGCCAGGGTCATGAAGCCACCCATGGAAATCCCTTCAACAACTTCTGCGAGAGCCTTTTTAAATATATGTGCTAATGTTTCTAAGCGTTTGATAATATCGGCCTTAAACATTCCAACCGACTCATTCAATACAGGAACACTTACCAACTCAATCATTACCGACTCATTCAATACTAGAACACTTACCACTGGCTTGTCCTGGAGGTGTTTCCCCTTCGCCACAAACTTCTCTGCCTCCGTCCCCTTCGTCCGCATCTTAACGGGATCGAACACCTGTAAACAAAGGGTTGGAACACAATCTTATCTCTGGGATTGGAGTCACCTTCCGGGCTAACTAACGCGATGGAGCATATGCTTAATTAATCCAACACCCAGAATATCTCCTTCAGAGTGACATAGTGCTGGTAAAAAAGTTAGAATCACAGTGTTTGGTAAATAAGTCTAGATGTGCAAAGTGCTATGTCGTTGTGTTTGCCAATTAAGCCATCCTGCAGGGATTGTCGCTTTATACAGTGTCCATAAGTTAAAATCATCGCAGTTTCTTGTTACATATTTAGTCTTGCAAGATTAATAAAGTTTCAGGTCAAAATTATCGTAGTTTCTTTGTTAAGTAAATTGTCGTGCAAGCTTTAATATAGGTTTCAGACCAAATTTATCATAGTTTTTTGTAATAATAAGGTTTGTCAGACTAATTAATTTGATGATCAGGTCAAAATGATTATAAATTCTTTGTAAACAATGTCTTGAGTGACTGATAAAGTTTTCAGCTCAAATTTATCGTACTTTTCTGATAAATAATTAGTTTTGCAAACTTAGAATAGTGTCCACAAGTTCAAGTGATCGTGGCGTTTGATGAATACTTCTAAACACTCAATCTACTGTCGTGTCCAAAGGTGCCAATCATGGAGGTAATAAGTAGTGCCAATCATATCACTGTTTGGTTAAGTTAATCTCACAGACAGAACAGTGACGGGTGCAACAATTATGCTGTTTAGTATACAACTGATATCTAAGTCCCAATATAGTGTCTACTGGTGCCGCGGGAGCCACCACACGGAGTCGTGGTGTGCTGGGCTGGGTCTCATTTTTTTTTTTTGGGGGGGGGAGGAGCATACGTGAGGTGCTTCAGTAGTATTATATCCCACAAACCTTCTGTAAATGCCAGCAAGGAGGTAGAAGAAGAGAAAGAGTTAGCTGAAGGACACATCTGATCAAGTCAACTATGAAATTAAATAAAGTAGAATAAGCAACACATTTTTTTAAAGATAACTGTAAAAATAAGTAAAGTAAGATAACCTAATGCGAGTTTTCTTTCGAAGCAAACTTAAAGCTAAATAGTACAGTTCAGTTAAAAGCTAAACGGTCAGAGTCAAGCCGTTCTTCCTTACCTTGCGCTTTTTGGCCTTGTTTTTTGACTTGGAGCAGATGGTCTCATGCTTCTCGATGCGGTCTGGAGCAAAGTTTCGGCCACAAATCTTGCAGCTCGCGAGGCCGGGCACAGGCTTGGGGCGCGGCGCCGCTGGGGTGGAGGACTGCAAAGAGGGGGAGGGATGAGGATGACGAGGACTTATTTTTCATACTGTACCCGACGTTAATTCCTTCCGTCTCTCTCACTTTTTCTTTCTTTCTTTCTTTATTCATTTTTCTTCTGTTTTTCCCAAGGGCCTTTTCACTATTGTTGAGGAGGTTTAGGGAAATGCTACAACCTTTTATATATATCTATGCAGTTTTATTTCTACTCGTGTTCAACCTATTTATGTTTTTTTTTATTACTCGTGACCAACTTATGTATCTGTGTAATCTTATTTTTTATTCGTGTTCAGCTTATTTGTGTGATTTTTTAAAACTTTTTTTACAGCAAGGGCAAGGGCAAGGGTAAGAAGCAAAAACAACAAAAAAGCCTGCTTGACGCTGCTCCAAGAAAAGAAAATAGAACGAGAGGCCAAAAGAGAGGTCAGTTTCGGGTGGAGAGGTGTCTTGATACTCTCCTCTTGAAAGAGTTCAAGTCGTAGGCAGGAGGAAATACAGACGAAGGAAGGCTGTTCCAGGGTTTACCAGCGAAAAGGATAAAATAATGAAGATGCTAGCTAACTCTTGCAGAAGCGATTTGGATAGAAGAGGGATTAGAAAGAAAGTCGTGCGCAGCAGGGCCGTGGGAGGGGGGGAGGCAGGCAGTTAGCAGAAGGGCAGTCGGCATGAAAATATCAATAGAAGATAGAAAGAGTTGCAGCATTGTGGCGGATTTAAGACTCTGCTGGTAAGAGGAGGGGAGTTGATGAGACAAAGAGCCTTTGACTCCACTCTGTCTAGTAGAGCTGTGTGTGTGGAGCCCCCCAACACATGAGATGCATACTCCATACGAGGACGGACAAGGCCTCTGTATATGGACAGCATCTATGCGGGTAAGATGAACTGGCAGAGTCGATACAGAAAGCCTAACTTGTGACTGACTTATTCACCTGTGTAGTTTTATTTCTGCACTTGTTTAACTGATCTCTCTCCCTATGTTACAGCTTTTTACTTCTGTTCTGAGGTACTTCAGTCACTATGATCGGCCTACATTAAAAAAAGGCTATTCATAAAAGTAGCTTATAGTGGATGTTCTTTCCTCTACAATGACTACTCAGGTTCCTCTTATCTTTGTTATTTGTTTAATCATTTTAATATTTATCTGTTTCTCTTCTTTTCCTTTTATCTTTATCGAACCCAAGCAGACTATTATTTATTTTTCACGAGCACCCAAACTGTCACAATCCACACGTGCACGAAAAGAAAAAAAAATATGAAAGCGCACTCGCAAAGGTAGTAATGAAGGGAGCAGAAAAAGGTGCACCGATAGTCAAGGTGTTTCAAGCCACAGCGACGTACCTTCTCAAACATTTTAGTGAATAGCTAAGAGCACGTGAAGGTTCCAGGTAAGATGGAAAGGTAAAGGGTATGCTATTAGTCTGGTTTCTTAAGTCACACCCTAATAAAGAGGTAAAAAAGGTACAACATTGGGATAATTAATACATAAGAATAGGAAATATAAATTAAGTATTATTTTCTCTTGTCTTACTGTGGCAATGGACACAAAAAACTACTTAAATCTTCTTGGATACTAAAATTACCACTAATATTACCTCTTCTCTTCCTCATTCGAATGCTATTTTTGTTTCTGCTTTGAGGCTTAAGGTAAGAGTACTGTAATTCTTCACCTGTATTCTCTCTAAGCAAATTACACTTTTCTCCTTTACTTTGTCTCTTTTACTGTTTGGAGTTTAAGAAAATTCTATCCTAAATTCATTGACTGTAAGAAGCTTTAAGAAATAAAGCAACTCTTTCCTCTCTAAGTCATTTACACCTTTTCTCTTTTACTTTGTCCTTTACTCTGCGGGTTTCAAGATGACATTTTTACTTATTTTCCTTGACGTTAAGAAGCCATAACACAAATAGTAAGCCATTCCTCTCTTAGCCAATAATACCTTTTCTCTTTTACTTCGTTTACTATGTCTCTTTACTCTGAGTGGCTCAAGTGAAGAGTATTACTTGTATTCCTTGACTCCACGAAAGCACTAACACACAAAAGTCCAAACACGTTACACCCCCGAGTTCTTAAATCTAAATCCGTACATATTTTCTCTCCTAGGCACTTCGTTTCTTTATTCTGCGTGGCTCAAGAAGGCACCACTACTTACTTTCCTTGCCCTCACGAAGCCCTAACACACACTACAACCCTTGCCTCTCTAAGCCATTACACCTTTTCTCTCTTACGTACATTGTCTCTTTACTCTGCAGTGCTCAAGATGACAATATCACGTGTTTTCCCTAACCATAAGAAGCATTCAGACGCACTATAACCCTTTCTGTATACCTTCAGCCTGATTAATGTATGCCTCCTACTTTCTCTCTATCTTAGAACCCAGAACCTTACACATAAGAGGCTCTAAGACTAACTACAACCCTTTATCAACATACATATAGACACACAGCCTAGAGCCGCGCCCAGTCTACGTACCTTGGTGGGCTTGGGTGCCGGGGCGGGTTTGGTGGCTTTGAGGGGCTTGGCGGGTGCCGTGGAGGGGGAGGCGCGGAAGCTTCTTACCTGCGTGATGGGCGGACCTTCAAAGCGTGCCTTGCTCTGGAAAACAGCAGGTGCGCGCTAAATGTACAGGTACAGGTGAGATCTATACACGTCAGAGCCATAGAATAGATGAGTTTGGCCGTATTGTGTTGTTGGCGCCATATTGTTATCAAAGGAGGCGCACGAAATTCAAATGGATACTGATAAAATAATGTTCTTTTTATGCTCCAGATATGGTCAGGGCCTTGAAGTACCAGGTACCTAGAGCACACACACAAATAGTGTACCAGTACCAAATTGAATTTCTCGTGGCTTTTCTGGTAACAACATGGCGTCTGTGATGAACGTGGCCAAACCTTCCTGTTCTATTACTCTGGTACACATGAGGGAAAGTTTAGGTGTGCACATTACATATACAGGTCCGGCTGTGTCCTATATATAATTACAGGTGTCTGCAATACATATATAGGTACAGGTGCGTTCTATACTCATAAAGTTCAGGTGTGCACGTTATATAAACAGGTACGGCTGTGTTCTATATAAAATTACAGGTGTGCTATAAACAGACAGATTAAGTGAGTCTTGTAATTATCAAAAAGTACAAGTGTTAAGTGATATGGTTGTGAGGTCCTCATCATAACTATTGTCATTATACAAAATTGTGCCAAACTAGCTTAAAAGAAGTGGAAATAAGGTGGTATCATTATCATTAATATTAGTTATGAGTTAGCAAAATACATTGATAAATTGCAAACTACTGGGAGCAACTACTTGTGCAACTGTTCCTCGAGTTGGATGAAGTACACCAAGAAACGAAATACTGAACATGGCAAAAATGAAAGATGAAATTGCAACTATCAACATTACATTAGACTAAACTTTCATGCATGTATTCAACTCTTCTCTCTCTCTCTCTCTCTCTCTCTCTCTCTCTCTCTCTCTCTCTCTCTCTCTCTCTCTCTCTCTCTCTCTCTCTCTCTCTCTCTCTCTCTCTCTCTCTCTCTCTCTCTCTCTCTCTCTCTCTCTCTCTCCATAACTTCACACGCACACGCACGCGGCCTCGCAGCACCCTCAACCCTTCCATTAGCCGCAGAACACGGTCATAAGGTCGCACTGAACCGCCTCATTCCACTGCCACGTAACTGCCTCAGACCACAGGAGAAGGAGGAGGAGGAGGGAATGAGGGCAAGGACGATGAACTAATGCTACAACGGGAGGAAAAGGGGAATAATAAAGGAAATAGAATGACGAATAAAGAGAAAAAGAAAAAAGAAAATGAAGATAAACGGAATTCACAAACTTTAAAACGAGAAAAATAACAGTAACACTACTACTACTACTACTACTACTACTACTACTACTACTATTACTATTGCTATTACTATTACTACTACTACTACTAATAATAATAATAATAACAACAGCAACAATAACAGCAATGCGAAGAAACGAAGAATAAAAAAAAAAATCGAACAAGAAACCACATATACATATACACAAACACGTACATACACACATACACACACACACACACACACACTATACTCACCGGAGCACAACCCATCACACGTACACAACCTGTTTTCTTTACGGCCACAACCAGTCGGCGACAGGAAGGAGCGAGAGAGCGAACAGGAACCAAACGGGACTGCCTATCGCGGCACCCATATAGTAGTAGTAGTAGTAGTAGTAGTAGTAGTAGTAGTAGTAGGTGATGTTCTTATACCGTTTTTATACTGTTTCTCTTGTGATGTCGCTTTCCTGACTCGTTTTAATCGTGTTCAGTTCCCGTCGTGTTCCAGTCTTCCTTCCTCCTTGACAGCTACCCCACACACTAACTCTCTCTCTCTCTCCCTCTCTCTCTTTCTCTCTCTCTCTCCACGTGGTGTTCTCGTTTTCTGGATTAGCCTTTTTTCTGGTTTTCTTCGTCACGTGAATGTTATTTTTACCCTCCTGGTCACCGCCTCGTCCTTGCCTTCTGTTTGTGCATTCCACCGCTTTGCTCTTGGTGTTTACGTTATTATTTTCTTCCCTTGAGGTAATTGGTCTGATAAGAGGGGTGATGGGACTAATCTCTTTTGTTGTTTCTTTTTTCCTTCGTTCTTTCTGTTGTCTTGATCTTTTTCCTTCTTTCTTACAACGGTTTTGTTCTTTTTCTTGCTCACTTTCTTTCGTTTTTTTCTCTTTATTTCTTCCTTATTTCAATGGTCTTGTTCTGTTTTTTCTCTCAGTGTTCTTGATCTTTTTCTCTCTTCCGTTCCTTCTCTCTATGATATTGTCTTTCTCTCGTTCGCTTTTCTCTTGGTGTTCACTTTTTTTATCTTGTTTATTCTACGAAAATTAGACGATGTTTTTTCTTCAATGTCTGTCTGCTTCTCCACAGATTATGTAAAGGAACTGTATTTTCATTTTTCCTGATTCTTTGTGCGTGAAAAGTCTGCTGTGGTTTTCATGTAATAAAAAAAACAAGTATGAAACTAGTATATACGTAACTTTCATGTGGTTAGGACTTTGGCAATGATTGCACGATTTTCTCTTTGCTCAGCCTTTTATGCAACTCATTTATGTCATGGTTCCTTTATGAATTATACCGAGAAAAAGAGGCATATGTGTGTGTGTGTGTGTGTGTGTGTGTGTGTGTGTGTGTGTGTGTGTGTTCCGCCTACTCTCTCTCTCTCTCTCTCTCTCTCTCTCTCTCTCTCTCTCTCTCTCTCTCTCTCTCTCTCTCTCTCTCTCTCTCTCTCTCTCTCTCTCTCTCTCTCTCTCTCTCTCTCTCTCTCTCTCTCTCTCTCTCTCTCTCTCTCTCTCTCACGTCACCTGTTGTCCTGGTCACGCTGAACGAAACGTAAAGGCGAAACGTGAACCAGCCAGTCGCTTCGTCACAATGTATCGGCCAGGGGAAGGAAGGAAACGTTTCGCTCTTTGCTTTTCGTTGATTCGTTACGTGAGTTGACTTCTTCATCTACCCCGTACGTAACATGATTAGGAGGAGGAGGAGGAGGAGGAGGAGGAGGAAGAAGACGACGACGAGGAAGAGGAGGAGGACGAGGTGGAGAGGAGGACGAGGAGGAAGAGAAGGACAATGAGGAGGAAGATAAACGAGGAGCAAAAAAAAGGAGAGGAAGATTAATTAAGAGGAGAACGTGTAAGGAGAATATATGTAAGAGGATATTAATGAGGTGGAAGAGGAAAACGAAGCAGAGAAGTAAGAGAAAGAGAAGCAGGAGAAAGCGATAAAGAGGAAGAACACAAGAAAGATACGAGAAAGTGAAGGAATATAAAAAAGGAAAAGGATAAGAAAGAAGAATAAGGAAAATAGAAGGATAGAGGGAGAAGGGGGAGGAAGGAAACGAGGAAGAATCAAGAATAGTGAAAAATAAGACTGTGAACGAGGAGAAACGAAAGAGGGACAGGATGAACAGGTGACATTGATGGAAGGAAGAAAGAAACCATGGAAAGAAAAAGTGCTGATGATGATGATGATGACAGTGGGAAGAGGGGATGAGGGGCGGTCGTTGACACACACAGACACACACAAACACACACACACGAACTCGAACACCTGGCCCACACCTGCCCGCACACCTGCCTCGTTGATTGCCGGCAGTTGCACACCTTTATCGATCATTTCTGTAACGAAGATTTTTACTCGACTAAGTTTATTGCTGTACCGCGGGAGGTGAGGCTTTTCTGTCGTTGTTGTTGTTGTTATTGTTGTTGTTGCTGTTGTTGTTGTTGTTGTTGTTGTTCTGGTTATGTATAAATCCAAGTATATCCTAATTGATAACCACTATTTGTTTACTCTCAAAGATTTGCGTACTCTACTGTCAATAATATGTACGATAGTTCTGAGCTCCAGTCCGTTTGTGAGTTAGTTTGTTTGTTAGTTATTTAGTTATATAATTAAGTAGATATTTAGCCACATCCTTTATTGAGTTAGGTAATTCTTTTTTTTTTGTTTGTTGGTTAGTTTGGTGGTTAGAAAGTTAATTATATATAGTTTGATTAATCGGTTTGTCAGGTGGCCAGTCAGTCAGTTTGGTAGATAGTTATTTCAGTTAGTTAGTCAATCATTTAGTTATACATGCCACACGTTCTGCGTTCTCGTCTTCAACCGTCTGTCAGTCAGCAAAAGCAGTGCACACACCCACACTCACACACGCACGTTTGATTCTCCGTTGAGCAAACACCACCACCACTCTGCTAACACACGCTGAGGCAGACTGAAGAACCCAAGCCGTGTTTGGTGTGTGTTTCCAGCGGTGACACACACACACACACACACACACACACACACGCACACGCACATAGATAAACGAGATACATACATTAACACCCGTATAGATAAGGGTCGTTACACAAACACACACACACACACACACACACACACACACACACACACAGTTGCCCTTAAATGTGTTCCCCAAAATTGTCAAAAAAATATTAAAAACCAACTAAGATTTCAAAAATCATCTACCAATATTACCCACACGTGTCATAGGTAAGCAGTCATGTGTGTCAGGTAAGGCAATCGCTCGTGTACAGGTGAGGTAACGAAGATTAATTGAGCCCCAAAACACTACGTGACACCTGCCCCGGTGACGCCAGATCGCTATGGTGACTTAACAACAGTGTGTGTGTGTGTGTGTGTGTGTACCGACCGAAGAGCACCTAGCAACGAATACGTAAATTATCTTCTTTTTCTTCTTCTTCTTCTGCTTCTGTTAATTCTTTTTTTTTTCTTCTGTTATTTCTTCTTTCTTAATTTTTCTTCTTCTCTTCTCTTACCTCCTCCTCCTCTTATTCCTCCTTCTTCTCCTCCTCCTCCTTCTCCTCCTCCTCTTCCTCCTTCTCCTCGCATGTGTTTGGTTCCAGGAATTATTGCAGTGAGTGAATGAATAAACAAGAGGCGATAATAATGGGGAACAGAGGACTAACAGGAAAACTTGGAGTCAACACACACACACACACACACACACACACACACACACACACACACACACACGCATACACACACACACACACACACACACATACACACACCGAGGGGGAAAACAACGAAACATGGAATCAAGAACCATCATGCAACACCTATGAACGAGTCCGTCTCCATCTCTTTACCTGCAGGAGTCGCCGGTTGGGGAGCACTCTTAGGTTAGGCTGCCCGTACTGGGGGAAGGGGGGTTAGGCTGCCTACTGGGGGGGCGGCATGACCTAGGATGACCTACCTTGGAAGAGGTGTCGTTCTCGTTGGAGAAGGCGGAGTCGGCGTCGTCTTCGTCAGGAGGCGAGGGCTGCCTGACGGGGCGGGTCTGTCGTGGGGGCTGGCGGGGCGGGGGCGACGGCCGCTGTCTGGGGGGAGGCTGGGGTCTGGTGGAGGCCCTGGTGGTGGTGGGCGGGGGCGTGGTGCGGACGGGTGAGGTGAGGGCGGGCGGGGGAGCGGGCGAGGCGCCTCGGGAGGGCGGGCCGCGGAAGCCAAAGCGATTGAGGTTTGAGGGCGAGGGCGAGGGTGCGGGGGAGGGGTCCCTGGAGGGCCCGCGGCTGTACACGCCGCTACTGCTGCTGCTGAGGCGCCCGTTGTAGTTTTGGTTGGCGTCGAGCAGCGAGGACGTGGACTTGTGATGTTGTAGCGAGCGGCCCGCCGGGGGTCTGAGGGCGCGTGCCGGGGACCTTGGCTCCCCGCCGGCGTAACTGCTGTTGGAGTTGCTGAAGGCGTTGCTGTTGATGTTGTTGTTGTTGACGCTGTTTTGGAAGGCTGCGTGGCTGCGGGAGCGACGCATCGCCTCGGGGTCATAGTTCGCCTTACCGCGGTCCACACTCACGCCGCGAGTCCGCACCACGCCCTTTACCGGCTTCACGGGAGGCCGCCCGCCCGCACCGACATTGCCGCCGCCGCCGTTCCTGACTGGGTCCAGTGGGTAGCTCTTGTCGCGGCCGACGGGGCTGGTGCCGAAGCCGTTGGTGCGCCGCTCCTGGAACAGTTTCCTGACGCGTCCCTGGCCTCCGAAGGACGAGTTGAGCGACGAGAGCGAGGAGAGGGAGGAGGAGAGCGTGGAGGCCGAGGACTTGGTGACCCTCTTGATGGTGCCCTCCTGCTCCTCCTCCCTCCGCGCCGCCATCTGCAGCAGCCGTGACTCCTTGTCCAACATGAGCTGCTCACGGAGCCGCGCCTGAAACACATACAAAGGGACAAATCAGCACAGCGCAACACAGCACCACACAGCACACTTAGTCCAATGTAACGTGCTAAATAAGCCCCACCCACGACAACCAAACAACCAAACATAGGTTCTAGTAGTAGTTCCCAGCATCCACCAATCACATGTACCCGGCCGTGGAGGGGTGGGGGGAGGTGTTCTTGCATGTGGTATAAGGAGAATACTAATGAACCCTCCACGTATTCAAGGCAGAAACAATTATTTACCATCTGTTTTCCTTCCCATCCCTGAATCCATAATCTCCACTCAAAATGTTCAGTCGTATTCGCAATAAGAAAAAAAACGGCTACTCAATTTGTCCTATCATTAACTATATATATTTTCAAAGGTAGTGTCCCTCCGTCCTGGAAAATTTAATGTTTATCTATGTATCTATCAACCTATATACTATCAATCTATCTATCTATCTATCTATATCTGTCGATCTATCTATCTATCTATATAACTATCTATCCTTCAATCTATCTTGGTGTCGAATCCCGAGGGCGCGGGGTGTCATGGAGCGCCACCCAACCCTCTCCCCCGCAGTCCGCAGCAATTCCTTCTCGTATCCTTCTCCTGTTAATGTTTCAGGAAGGCGTAAAACAGTAGAAGGCGGACCACGTGCTCCACCTGGTCCTGCTACTTACGGCTGTTACCCACTGTTGTTACCTAACCACTGCACGCCACGTAACCCAACACCCTATCATTACATTCTTGGACACCCCGAAAAAAAAGGTAAGAAGAAGAAAAGAAAGACAGTGTGAGACAAAAATAAGGAAACAACACGAATGATAGAAGAATATAAAGAAAAGAGAGGACTGATAACTAAAAAGAGGAAAGATTAGAATGAAAAACAGGAAACACGAATCATATAAAGAAAACAAGTAAAAAAAGAACAAAAAGAAATCTAAAAAAACTAAATAAAAAAGGGAAAAAGTAGGACAGAAAAAAAAAAAACAGAAAGCACTTATGATGTGAGGAAAATAAGAAAAAAAGAATAGGACTGAACAGAAAATACTGGAAAAGACAAGAACAATGAGAACGAGAAAGGCAAACTAAGGCAGAAAGACAAAAACCAGAAAACAGGAATGACGAAAAAATAAAAAAAATAAAAAGAAAGGACTGAAAAACGAAAAAATATGAAAACGAAAGAAAAGATTAAAGAAACAAACACAACGGAAGAAAACAACATCATCACTCCTATATTATCACGCCCAAACACAATTAAGCCCACACCATTACCCCCACACCCTCACATCCACACCACACGCTCCCCATCACCCCCACACCCTCACACTCACACCCTCACACCCACACCCTCCCCATCACCCCCACAAACCTTCGCGTGAAAAACAAGGCTTAAAGAGCAACGCCCCCCTTGCCCACCCCCGCCCCCACTGTTGCCCCCTGCCTTCACCTCCTACTCCCCCCCTCACTGTTAAGACTGGGCCAAGGACGGTCTGTGTTTTAAGATGATGAGGAGGAGGAGGGTGAGGGAAGAGGAGGAGGAGGAGGAGGGTAGAGGTCATTGTGTTGTCTGGTAGGAATATATAGGTCGGTGTCGCGCTCGCGTGTGTGTGTGTGTGTGTGTGTGTGTGTGTGTGTGTGTGTGTGTGTGTGTGTGTGTGTGTGTGTGTGTGACCTTGACGTGTATTATTTATGTATGCGGGACCAATCATCCAATCATTTTTTTTCTTTATTTTCCTCTTTCAAAAATTTTCTGTTCCTTGCCATTACTCTCTTTTACTATGCAACTCTCCATCAACATTAATTATCTTTCCTATCATCTCTTCGTATAATCATAAATTTCCACTCTTCTTCCTCCTTCAAGCATAAATTATCCTTCGCCTGTCTCTTCCCTTTATTAATCTTCTTTGCACACCTTCCTTCGTTCCATAAATCATCATTCTTTGTCTCCTCTTCCCATTATTTTATTTTCCTTTCGTGTCTCAGGGAAGCGAGGCGGCGCAGGTGAACGAAAAGCTCTGGCACACGGGAGTTCCTTTATCAACACGCCTTCATTAACTTTCGTCTTTTAATATCGTGAGTTTCTTTTTAATAAATTTACGATCGTTATTTCAGATTTTTTTTTACAAGCCATTCGCCGCCTACTATTGCTGCTGCTATTACTGCAGCTGCTACTACTACTACTACTACTACTACTACTTCTACTATTACTACTACTACTACTACAACTACTTCTACTACTGCCATTACTAAGAGTTTTCATCCTTTTCCATTAAGTGCTCCCATATTCTGAAACATCACTCAACCTTTTTTATTACTTTATTTATTACCCATCAATAATAACACACACACACACACACACACACACACACACACGTTAGACAGGTGTTTATGTATGCAATGTACCTGTGTGTGTGTGTGTGTGTGTGTGTGTGTGTGTGTGTGTGTGTGTGTGTGTGTGTGTGTGTGTGTGTGTGTGTGTGTGTGTGTACTTTTCAAATTGTCTCATCGATTGCTTAAAATTTTAATGAAGAAATTGCATATGCGAGTCAAATCGATGGAAAATACGCAAGCAATCACAGAGAGAGAGAGAGAGAGAGAGAGAGAGAGAGAGAGAGAGAGAGAGAGAGAGAGAGAGAGAGAGAGAGAGAGAGAGAGAGAGAGAGAGAGAGAGAGAGAGAGAGAGAGAGAGAGAGAGAGAGAGAGAGAGAGAGAGAGAGAGAGAGAGAGAGAGACCTATCAGCCGGTTTCCACCTTTAAACAAACACGTACTTCTCAGAATGACGCGTGACTACCCTCTCGATCTCTCTCTCTCTCTCTCTCTCTCTCTCTCTCTCTCTCTCTCTCTCTCTCTCTCTCTCTCTCTCTTTCTCTCTCTCTCTCGACCTTTCTCTATATACCAACACGACGCACCGAGCAAACGATGACATTCACGCGATCAATACATTCTCCGGAGTCTTCTTTTGTAATGTTCCTGATCCTGCTGCTGCTGCTGCTTCCTATCCTCCTGCTGACCTCTGCTGCTCCTCCTCCTGCTCTTCCTGCTCCTCCTCCTCCTCCTTCACCTCCTCCTACTTCTACGGATTCATATGCTTTTCCTATCCTTCAACTTCTTCATATAATAATTTGTTACATGTGTGTGTGTGTGTGTGTGTGTGTGTGTGTGTGTGTGTGTGTGTGTGTGTGTTCAACGAAGGGCTAACGATACAGGTGTTCCTCCCGAGTCCAGGTGATTAACGAGCGGGCGTGACCGTGAGCAGGCAACGTCCAATCATTTGACGGGACTAAGCCTATACATGTCCCCTTCTCACGCACAGGTAACAGTAGTAGTAGTAGTAGTAGTAGAACTAGTAGTAGTAGAAGTAGTAGTAGAAGGAGTGTTAGTATGCAAATAATGAAAATAATATTGCTACTCCTACTAATAACAATAAATAACAATAACAATAATCATAAACAACATCACGTGGGCTGACAGGTAACAATATAAGAAGAAGGCCAACACATATGTAGGTCAGCTGATCACGAAAGATGGAAAATATTATTACCACTGTTCCTCCTCCTCCTCCTACTACCACTGTTCCTCCTCCTCCTCCTACTACCACTGTTCCTCCTCCTCCTCCTACTACCACTGTTCCTTCTCCTCCTCCTCCTCCTACTACTACTACTAAGGAACAATAAAAAAACACTGCACTCACTGACAAACACAAGTGAGATTGCATGCGCCAACAGATAAAAGCAATCATGAAACAAGTAATAAAATAAAATGTGTATGTACTCCACTTTCTGGGTTGCGTAGCTTACTCATACCCGCAGAGAGAGAGAGAGAGAGAGAGAGAGAGAGAGAGAGAGAGAGAGAGAGAGAGAGAGAGATTTTATATAAACAATGAGATAATATGTAAGAAGAATATAAAGAAGAAAAAAAAGAAGAAAAAGAAGAAGAAGAAGAAGAAGAAAAAAGAAGAAGAATCACAACATAAAATATAGAACGAAACGAGGAAGAAGAAACTCAAGGTAGTATGAATAAAAGAGAAGACAAAATACTACTGGAGGAAAATAATTAAAACAGATGAAGAAAAAGAGAAAAGAGGTATATTAAAACAACAACAACAGCAACAACAACAACAGCAACAGCAATAACAAAACAACATCAGTATCAACAAAGTAAAGAAACAACAACACGAAGAAAACCTGAAGCGAAGCGAAGAAGAAAATGAAAACGAAGACGAAGAAGAAGAAAAAGCAGAAGAAGAAGAAGAAGAAGAAGAAGAAGAAGAAGAAGAAGAAGAAGAAGAAGAAGAAGAAGAAGAAGAAGAAGAAGAAGAAGAAGAAGAAGAAGAAGAAGAAGAAGAAGAAGAAGAAGAAGAAGAAGAAAAAGAAGAAGAAGAAGAAGATGGTAAAAGAAAAATATGACGACAAAGACAAAAGAAGAAGATCAAGAAGAAGAAGAAGAATAAATAAAAGAGGAAGACAGAACAAGAACAAGCAGAAAAAAAAAGAACGCGAAAACGATGTGGAATTTGAGGTATGCGCGTACTCAAGCTACATAACACAAAACCGGAAATTACCAACAAAAACCAAACACACAAAGAGGAACACAAAAAAGTAAGTAAAAAGAAAGGTAGGTAGATTGACATGTTGTAAGTAGAAGAGTTATTTATGTGTTAGTTGTGCATCTTAGGTTACGTAGTAGAAGTAGTTGTAGTAGTAGTAGTAGTAGTAGTAGTAGTAGTAGTAGTAGTAGTAGTAGTAGTAGTAGTAGTAGTAGTAATGCGAGTGTTATATTTTATTTCTAGAGCACAATGCAGTTTTTCTTCGTTCGTGTTCAAGGAATGGAATGCTGATTTAAATATTTAACAAGAGAGAGAGAGAGAGAGAGAGAGAGAGAGAGAGAGAGAGAGAGAGAGAGAGAGAGAGAGAGAGAGAGAGAGAGAGAGAGAGAGAGAGAGAGAGAGATATAAAGAGAGAGAGAGAGAGAGAGAGAGAGATAGCATGTAAGCAAAAAGATAATCAAAGAATATAAAGAAAATAAAGAACAGCACCAAAAATTACAACAAAAGAGAACGGAACGAGTTAGAACAAAAGGAAATATAAAAGAAAAGAGGAAGAAAGGCAAGAAGAAAAAGGAAGAAGAAAAAGAAGAAGAAGAAGAATTACATAACAACAAGTAAACAAACAACAAAGCGAGGAAAACCGTAAACAAAACGAAGGAGAAAATAAAGGAGAGAGAGAGAGAGAGTTACATCAGATTACGAATATGCAAAAGCAGTTACGTAAGCGTCCATAAACAAATAAACCACACACACACACACACACACACACACACACACACACACACACACACACACACACACACACACACACACACACACGCAACGATACACCGATACAGTACATACCAACATACCAACTTGAAGAAAATATGCAACAGCTGACGAAGAAAAAAAAATGCAGATTCGGAGTTTGTTCACGTCTCTACGGTTGTATGGAAGCACTTATATCGTGTACAGTAATCTTGCTCTTCCACTACAAGACTACGAGCTACAGGCACTAAATGGGGCGGCACAACAGTCAGAACTACTGCTACAGACTTCTTTTTCTCTCTCATTCCCTCTTGTTTGCCCTCCGCCTCCTCTCTCTGAACTCACTTTGCTGGCTCCTTCACGGTTCAACCCCCTCCCACTCTCTTTTTTTCTTTCGCTTTCTCTCTCTCTTTACTCAGCACAAACTATGTTATTCTCGTTGCTGGGGCGATGAGACGAGCCGAGCACCCTCACACTCCCCTCTCTCTCCCCTCACTGCTCACGCGCCTGCCCGCTCTACCTCAAAAGTTAGTCGTAGCTTATTAACTTTTTTTCTTCCTCTCCTGCTTTCAAGTTTTCAGCTCGTGAGACGCCAAGATGCTTTTATAATCGTCTCGTTTACTGGTTCCTTTGAGGTCTGAGAGCGGTTTTCGGTGTAGTATTGGCGGGATGGATAGTTTGTCTGATCATGTCACGCACTGAGGTAGGACAACGCGCTGCGGTTAAGGAATGAGGAGTGAAAATAGAGGACGAGCATTCCACGTTCACTCTCTCGTGTTGTGCGCGTCGCCATGGCTACCAACATGTGCTCAGACCACTCCACGCATCCTTGACTTACACCTATAAATGCCACATAAATTAAGATCCCTTCCCAGAAATAGACATAAAAGTCGCATTAATACAACCATAAAACTTGCAATACATCCCCGCGTAAGAAATGAAGGCGATATAAGTAAGATATGCAAATTTTTGTTCGTATAGATTGACGCCAAAGCCACGAAAACACATTAGAACAGTTATGATTCAGACTGGATGATGCTAACTCGGCTTGGCTCGGCTCGGTTTGACTCGGCTTGGCTTGGCTTGGTCGGACCCTCGCTGCCGCTTATCTCTCACGAAACAAATAAAAAAAAGTCTCTCTAATAATCCTTCCTACTGACAGGTTTGCGAGGTCAGGGAATAGCGAAGTGGCCGCTGCTCGTAACAAGAAGAGACGAGGGTGTGAGGTCAACATAAGTGACTGATTTGTATAAGAAAAATAGATTATACTGATATGAAATAGGTCGTTGTTTGTTTGGGAGGCCACGTAATAGCTAAATGGCCGCTGCTCTTGAAAGGAGACGAGACTAGCTTGTGAGGTTAACGTAATTGATTGATTTGTATAAGAAAAATAGGTTATACTTATATGAGATAGTTCGCTTTTTTGGTTGAGTACATTAAGTAAAAACTCTATTCATACCAAAGACAACACGGTGATAAAAAGTATACTCGTTCATTTTTATCCCTCTTTCTCTTAAAACACATAAGGGATTAATTTGTATAAGAAAAAATGCAGCTTACAGATTTGAAATAGTTCGCTTTCTTGTTGAGTGCATTCAGTAACAAGCGTATGAAGCAAGAAGTCTCTATTCATACCAGAAATAGCGCGGAGGTAAACAGCGATTATATTCATCTCCTTTTTCACTTCACGCACGAAATCGTTTGTTTTGGGGGTAATTTTATGAAGCTTCTCTTAAGTGAACATCAGAGGCAGCGTGGAAAAAGGTTAAAGAGTAAAATATCTGGCATTATATATATTCTTTACTTCCTACTTTTGTTTTATTTTATTTTTCGTTATACTTTTCCTTTTTTTCACGAGGACCTGTTTGTCTTTCGTTGTGTTTATTAAGTATGAGGATTTTCTTTGTCTTTATTCGCTTACTAAAGAGACGATATAGAAAACATATGAATAGTTACGAAAATATATGTTAATCTTTATATAAATGTGTAACTAATTTCTTCTATTAAAAAAACATCTCATTATACACGTAAATATCTGTTAATCTTCATATAAATGTGTAACTAATTTCTTCTATACTAAAACCTCATCTCATTATACACGTAAATATCTGTTAATCTTCATACAAATGTGTAACTGATTTCTTCTATACTAAAACCTCATCTCATTATACACGTAAATATCTGTTAATCTTCATACAAATGTGTAACTAATTTCTTCTATACTAAAACCTCATCTCATTATACACGTAAATATCTGTTAATCTTCATATAAATGTGTAACTAATTTCTTCTATACTAAAACCTCATCTCATTATACACGTAAATATCTGTTAATCTTCATACAAATGTGTAACTAATTTCTTCTATAATAAACGCTCATTTCATTCTACACCCGCTTATTTCTTTATCATGAGAAATTGCAGCTCGACGTGTATATTTTCTTAACCTTTAGTATAGAAAAATAATAACGCTTTTGGGAATTCCCTTCTCTTAAAGCAACAACAAATCACATATTATTTTCTCACCCTAATTAAAACAGCTCTTATCTCTCGCCGAAGTGTTTCCATGCAGAGAATACTAATTAGGATTTTAATTAAGAAACGCTAAAGAAAAAGAATATCAAGGTCGCACGTTCTTTTTTCTTCTCTCTCTTCTTTAATTCTATGACGTAATTCTCTTTTTTTTTTACTTTACACTCTCCTTTAATTAATTTCAAGGTCCTACATTCTCTTTTTTTCATTTTTTTAGCCACTCCACCGCTTTCCTTTTTCCTAATCTGTTCATCCACTAACCTTGCTTCTTCTTTTAACCATAAATATCAAGCTCTTCCTATTTTTTTTCTCTTCTCGTTTCTCCTGCATTTTTTTTCTCTTTCTCTCTCTTCCCTCATTTCCCAGATCATCTTTTTATTTTCTTTCTCTCCTCTTCCTCTTCCTTATTTATCAATCATTTCTTTCTTTATTCTCAGTCTTTCTCTTCAACGCTTTTTCCTCTTTTTGCTTTTTATCGTCCACCTCCTCCAACTCCTAATTTTCCTGCTCATCCTCTTCCTCTTCCTGGTCTTTTTTCCTTCATTACTCAGTTGCATTTTTTCCTCCACTCTTTTCTATTATTTCCTCTTCCTGTTCCTTGATTCCCATTCATTATTCTTTCCTCCCCATATTCCTTAATTTACTAACTCCTCTTCCTCCTTTTATTCCCCTCATAACGCCCCTTTATTAAATTTCTCCGATTCCTCCGCATATTCCTTTCCCCCCTTCCTTCTCTTCTCTAATTATCCCTCTCTTCTTCAATTCCCTAGCCGCTCCTCATCCCTCTTCCTCCCCCTCCTTTTCTTTCTTTAAATCTTCAACTTCTATAATGGTCCTTTTTCAATTTTCTCCGATTCCTCCGCATATCATTTCCTCCCTCCTTCTGTTCCCTAATTATCCCTCTCTTCTTTATTTCCCCAGGTGCTCTTCGTCCCTCCTCCTCCTCCGCATCTTTTCTTTAAATCTTCAACTTCTTTCCTTTCCTAATTTTCTGCGATTCCTCTGCATATCCTTTCCTCCCTCCTTCTGTTCCCTAATTATCCCTCTCTTCTTTAATTCCCCAGCCGCTCTTCGTCTCTCCTCCTCCTTGTCTCCTCTTCCTCCTTATCCTTCCTCGGCACGATTGATCAGTGATAAGAATTACTCGCCACTTACGTCTAATTTCACCTTACGGGCCACGATCACGAGGACGGGGGCCAGGTAGGGACAGGTGAGCTATTTGGTCTTTGTCCTATAATACTAATTCTCGCGTCCATATTTTTTCTTTCTTCGTGTGTTCTCATGTTTGATAAATTTCACGGATATGTAATTTTTTTTCTTCGTTTGGCTAATATTTTTTTTCTTTTTTTTTTCTTTTTTTACTAAACGATTGTAGTCTCCGGGGTATCTTTGTTGTTGTTGTTGTTGTTGTTGTTGTTGTTGTTGTTGTTGTTGTTGAGGCCGAACAAGTAGGGAGGGGCAGGTGAGCTACGAGATATTTCTCCGCTGTTATTACTGAGCGATTCTCACGGGCACATTTTTTCTTAGTTTTTCTCTCATCAAATATTAGTGTTTTATAGAATTCATGGATATCTTATTTATTTCTACGTTTTTCTAGCATTGAGTTCATTTGCGTATTATTTTCTTTTAATATGTTTACTAAATGATTGTAGTCTACAGTGTATCATTATTTTGTTTTTATTCCTTAGTGTTCTGCATCAATGACTTAATTTTCTATATACATTTTTCCCTCCTACTAAACGATATTCAAGTTTACCCAAAATCACACGAGTAAATATATATTTTTCTGCTCCTTCTCTTCTTCTCATTATAAAATTATATCATTTATTTTATGATTACTCTTCTACATAAAACCATTTTTATTGTGACCAATAATTATTATGATATTCTGTTCTTTTGACTCGTATTGTTTCCCGTATAGACTTTTAATGCACAAATTTCCCTCCATCATACAAAGCTTTATTCGTGTTTAAGCAGTTACATGATCTTTCTATTCCCCTCAAAGAACGCATCATAAAACTAACACATATTTCTACGCATTCATCCTTTCTTTTAAATGCATGATTCAACTTCTCGCTTCTTCGGTACATAAACAACACCTGTTCTAGCCTTCTGGGGGTTATGTCTCTGGGCCTTAAGAAATAATGATAATAGTAATAATAATAATAAATGAATAACTATTAATGTACTGACCTGCATCATCCCAAGGCGGGACACTCCACTGCTGGCAGACATGTTGCCGCCGCCAGCCGAGGGGTACTGGGCGCCCAGGGTTGCCATCATGCCCGCCTCGTCTGTGGGGGAAGGAAACACACTGTAGATCATCAGTTTTGCCGGAAAAAAATAACATGGCACCAAGAGTATAATGTAAAACGGTCGGTGAAGGTGGTTGGGGCGTTGAGCATCGAATGTCGAGGAATGAATAGTTATTTATCGTATCTCGAGTAAAGAAAAAATGTAATCGAGTATTGAATTAGGAAGTTTTTTGTTGTATATCGAGTAAAGAAGTTTTTATTGTATATAGTAGGTAAAGCGAATTTGTTTATCATATGAGTATAGAGTTTTTATTGTATATTGAACAAAGAATTGCGTTTTTATGATAAGTCGAGTATAAAGAAGTTACTTATCCTGTGTTGAGTAAAGAAATATTCGGATTTTGGATATTGAACAAAAAAAATAGGAATATATATATTTTTTACTATTCCTTGTACTTCATTGTCACATATTTACACTCTTATGTCTCCAAGTGTCTGTTATGATTACCAGTAGAGCAGAGATGAACGTGACAGATGAAGCACGTAGTATTGCATAATGAACACAACCTAACAACACAATTAACTGGTATTGCAATCGACTTCCTGCAACTCGCCATCAGCAAAAAGCCAAATGTGATGGATGTCGTGTTGCATAATGGACCAACTTAACGACGAGATCAATGCTGTGCGCGGCGATCACGGATATTAGAAAACGGAATCGTGTGGCACTGAAGGATGATGTTATGGGGAGTGTTCACGAGCAAGACATAGGGCAGCTCTCACATCACTTATTTACAAAGGCCTACATGGAGCTTAATCGTTGTTGTTTTTTTTAGTGTTTTCCACGTTAATTGTACAGTAGATTCGTATAAACGCCATCAGGGTCATTAAAGTACCCATATAAATTTACACAACTACGAAAGCCGTCATATGTGGGTGCTTGCTTTGGCGTTGAAATGTTTAAGATATGACCAAACTTGGGGAGCCAGTACGAAGAATGACCTCTTGAATCTTTTATAAGCCGTGGAAGGAGACAATGACCTTTATCAATAATATAAATCCTGTTCCAAGAAACTACTGGGTGATACATTAAAAGAATAAAGAGGGATGTGAAGAGCAATAAAAAGGTAATGGAGACTTTGAAATAAGATCAAATAAACAACAACGCAATAACGTGAAAAAAGTAATTGTAACTAACAAGAAACGTGAGAACTGTAGTCTCCGAAACGAACGAACTTGTAATACATGACGAATGCGATTAATAAGAAAACAGAAAACAAAAACTGAAAGAATAACAAGAACTCTCAGTGAGCCTCATGAGCAACAAAAGAATAACAGGAAGAGTAACAGGAAAAAAATAACAGTAAAGAATAACCGGAAAAAAATAACAGATAATAATAACAGTAAAAAATAACACGAAGAATAACAGGAAAAAATGACTAAGGAATAACAGGAAGAATAACAAAAAAATAACAGTAAAGAATAAAAAGAAGAATAACAGGAAAAAAATAACAGTAAAGAATAACAGGAAGAAAAACAGGAAAAAAATAACAGTAAAGAATAACAGGAAAAAAATAACAGTAAAGAATAACAGGAAAAGAACAACAAGAAGAACATCAGGAACTCTCAGTGAGCCTAATGAGCAACAAAAATATAACATTCTTCACGGAGTACTGAAAAAAAAAAAATGAACATGCGTATTTAACAAAACAGTTCGCAAAATCACTTGAAAATTAGCGAAATGACACACACACACACACACACACACACACACACACACACACACACACACACACACACACACACACACACACACACACACACACAAAGAAAATGATAAAAGAGTTAGCACAATTAAAGAGGAATCCGTAACGCGAGAATATAACAAGCAAAACAACAAGGAAGTCAGCACAGTCGCAAAAGAAAGTGAGCAATGCGACAAAAGCTTCCCATAATCATCACGAAGAAACGCCAGGTCATCATTGTCTCCGTCGCCGAGTGTAAAGTTAAAAAAAAAAAAAGATTCGCTGCGTAACTAGATAATTTGAAGCTGAGAAATTATGTCCAGCAGAATATTAGAGTTTTGGTTAAGCTTTTCTCATTCCCGTGTGTGTTTGTGTGTGTGTGTGTGTGTGTGTGTGTGTGTGTGTGTGTGTGTGTGTAATATAATGAAGTGAGATGAGTATGAGAAAATAAATAAAAAAAAAGATGAAACACGATATATTTAAAAACACACACAAACACACCCACACCCACTCACACACACTACAACGTAAAACAACACAAACAAAATCGACTATGCAAAACGACAACACAATTTCGAGAAACGACAAAATACGACAAAATGCAGGAAACGACAAATGCAACACAAATCCAAGCAACACACCACCACACACGAGAAACCAACACAAGAACACACAAAACCCAAGGCACAAACACATACAAACATAATTACGTTTAACACCGGAGAGCAGCGGGAGCGACAACGATCTCTTTCTGTCTTTGCCAAATAATTTATTCGCTGCGTGTTTGGAGGCGAAGGAAAACGGAGGCTTGGAAGGGCTAACGCCGGTAGACTGGGAGACGTCGGGGTGCTCGGGAGTCGCGTACGTGGAAATCAGTTTACTATGTGCTTCGTCGTGTTCCTCCATCCTGAACAAGGTCGCGTGTTCCTCTTCTTGGATGGCGCGAGGAAGATCTGAGGATGAAGACGAGTGTTGGAAGTGTGAAGAAATGGAAAAGAACAGAGATTTGAGGATATATATTTTAGGATGTGTTTATATGCGTCAGAAATTGAAGTGCAAGGAAGATAGATTGATAGATAGATAGTTAGATAGATAGATAGATTGATAAAGATAGAAAGAAAAGAAGGAAAAGACAAAGAAAGAATTATAGAAAGCGGGGAAAAAAAGAAAGAAAAAAAGAGAAAGAAAGAAGAGGGCGGAAACTAAAATGAAAGATTGAGAAAATTATGATAAAAAGCAAGCGTGTCAGAAAAATAAAAGAAACAAAAAAGCAAATAAACAAGCGAGAGAAGAATGGAAGAGAAAGAAAAGTGATAAAAAGCCAGGCAAGAAAGAGAAAATAATCAGATCGTGACAGGAAAAGGAGGAAAATAAAGAAAATCGGATAGCTACTAATAGAAACATAAATAAGGTCAATAAACAGAAGAGAGAAAAAAGAATAGACAAAAGGAAACAAAAGAAAAGCGATAAGGATGAAACCAAGAAAAAGAAAATCAGATCGCAAAAACAAAAGTAAAAAAAAAAAGGAAAATAAAAGAGAGAGTAATGAAAGTTTAAGCACAGACAAAGAACAGATTAATGCGAGGAACGAAGGCGATAAAAGTTAACGAGTGAAGGAACAAGACACGAGAGGAAAGATCACGAGAGGAAGGAGCCCATAATAACGCGTGTGGGAGAATAGAAAGTCGATGTTTCATACTAACTTTCTTTTCGATTATTCACCAAGCTCTTCCTTCTCCCTTTCTTCATTGCGCCTTTTCCCTTTTCTCTCGGCTTCTTTACCTTCTTCTCCGGGATGAAAAAGGTGACCACATTATCCTTTTCATCGCCTTCTTTCTTTAGTTTTCCTTTCTTCTTTGGTACGTAAAAGGTGATGCCATTTTCATTTTCCTTCTGCATCATCTTTTTCTTGGCCAAAATGAGTGCTTGGTTTGTCCTTCCTTCCATCCTTTTCCTCATTTTCCTTTTTGGGTTGTCGAGAGGTTCCCCGTTATTCCCATTCTCTTCGTTTCCTTTTCCTCCTTTCTTCTTGAGGATGACGCCCGACTCTCCCTCACCCTTCTTCTGCCCTTTCTTCTTCTCCTCACCATCATTGTCTTCATTCATTCCATTGTCTTCCGTATTAACACTTGTCCTCATTGCCATTTCTCTTTCCTTTCTTCTTTACCCTTCTATTGTTATTATTATTATTATTATTATTATTATTATTATTATTATTATTATTATTATTATTATTATTATTATTATTATCATCATTACTACTACTACTACTACTACTACTACTACTACCACAACTACATCTCCTTTACTCTCTCTCTCTCTCTCTCTCTCTCTCTCTCTCTCTCTCTCTCTCTCTCTCTCCTATTCTCTTCCTTTCCCTCCTTACCCTCCCTCCTCCTCCTCCTCATTATTAATCATTTTCATCTTTACTTAATCATTCCTCCTCAATCCTCTTCTTCCTCTTCACCAGATTATTCTTCCTCCTTATCTTCTCTCCCTCTTCCTTCTTTTTTTTTATCCTCTTCCGAACGTCCTTCCTCTTATTAACCTCATTATCTTATCTCTTCCTTTTCAATACGTCCTAATTTTTCTTTCCCTTTATCTATTATCATTATTCCTTCATATTTTTCTCACCATTTCTTATTTTTTATCTTCTTCCGAACGTCCTTCCTCTTATTAACCTCATTATCTTTCTTCTTCCTCTTTACGGCGTCATATTTTTCCTTCCTTGTTATCCTCCTCCTCCTCTTCCTCCTCCTCCTCCTACTCCTACTCCTCTTCCTATTACCGTTCCTCTTCCTTCTCTTACTACATCTCTTACCACTCCTCCTTCGCCTCCTCCTTTTATCACTCGTCCTTCTCCTCCTCCTCCTTCTCTTACCGCTCTTCCTCCTCTCTCTCTTACCACCTCCTCCTTCTCTTTACCTCCTCTTTCTCTTCCCACTCCTTCTCCTCCTCCTCATCGTTATCCTTCACACACTAATCACGCCAGGTAATTGCTACACCGCTAAGGTACTAATTAAGGTCCGGGAAGGTGTAATTTACGTGAAAGAAAAGAAGAAAAAACAACACCTAAGAAGCGGCTCGTTACTCACAGGGACGAGGAAAAGGATGTTTGTTTTGTATGTTGTCACTTTCGATTAATTTTCCTGGCTTTGTTTATCAGCGGTATTTATATCATTGTTGTTATTGTTATTTTATTATTTATTTGTTTACTTGTTATTTATTATTTTATTTACTCTAGTCTTCTCTTTCTAGGTATTATTTCACTTTTATTATTGTGTTTTTTATATTAAGCACACAGAAGCACTATGTTTTGATGAAAGGGTAACTGATCAATATGGCTAACAGGTATCGTAATAATAATAATAATAATAATAATAATAATAATAATAATAATAATAATAATAATAATAATAATAATAATAATAATAATAATAATAATACACAAGTCAGTCACCTTATACACTCGCAATGCAGAATAATATACACAAAATGGTAACACGCTTTAATACATGTTTTTCTTTTTTCAACGTTTAATTTCACACACACACCAAAAAAATCAATAAAAAAATGCACACCAAAAAAAAACAGCGATATAAGTAGCGCGACCTTTTCTTCACAATTATCATCCTCATCTACGTTTGCTTATCTTTCTTCTTCCGAGAGTTACAACATCACAACCCATCATCGTCATGTTCCATTCACTCTAGGCCTCGATAACGCCCCGTCGCCGCCTTAGTCACCGCGGTAAACAAAACTCTCGCCACTACCACTGTTCAGCATGTTACCCGCGTTGTCATGCAGAACCGACTGGTGTAAGCAAGTGAGTGATGGTGGTGTTGGTGGTGGTGATAGGGGTGACGTTGAGGGAGGGAGAGAGAGAAGGTAGATTCGCTCCTACCCTCTTCCCTTCTCCCCCATATTTGCCTCTCCATGAGCCCACCTCCTCCTCTTACTATGCCCTCGATAAAAAATAAGGGTGGTAAGAGACAAGGAAGGTGAAATAGAAAGAGGAAGGAGAGAGGGTGGAGGGGAAGGGATGTTAGAGAAGGTTAAAGAAGAAGGAAGGAGGAGGAGAAAAAGGAAAGGAGGTGAGGGAAGAGATAAGTAAAGAAGGGAATGGATTTGTAAAGAAGGGGAGGGAAGGGAGGTTAGATGAGGGTAAAAGAAAGGGAAGGAGAAAGAGGTGGAGGTGAAGGATGAGAGACATGAAAAAAGAAAGGAGTGGATATGGGAGGAAGGAAAGGGAGGTAAAGGACGGGAAGAGAAGAAGAGGATAAGATACAAGGGAGAAGAGAGAAAAAGAAAGGAAGGAAAGGAAAGAGAGGAGAAGAAAAGGGAGCAAGAGGAGGAGAAGGAAATGGGAAGAGGATAATTTGTGGTAGAAAGAAAAGAGAAAGGAAGGGAATGGAAGAGAGGAGATGAGAGGAAAAGGGAGCAGGAGATAGGGGAAGGGAATAGAAAAAGAAGAAGGGAGAGGGATAAATGGGAGGGGAGAAGGAGAGGGAATGAGAGGAGGAGCAAGGGAGAAAGTGAGACAGGGAAGAGGAGGAAGGGAAGGAGTAGTGTGACAGGGGAGAGGAAAAGGGAGCGGGAGGAGACAGGAGAAGTGAATGGAACTAGGACAAGTTAAGGGAGAGAGAGAAATGAGAGGGGAGGGGAGAGGGAATAAGGAGAGTGAGAGTGAGACAGAGCAGGGGAGGGGGAAGGGAGTAGTGTGCAGGGGTGTTGATGAAGGAGGGGAGATGACCCAAATACGAGAGAATTGTGTGTAGGTGGCGATGTGGTGGTTGTGGTGGTGATGATGGTTGTGGTGGTGATGGCGGTGATGGTGGTGATGGCGTGAGCTTCATCAGAACTTGGGTGAGGTGCAAATCATGGGAACTAGACAAATATAATACAGGGCTTGAGGGGATAAGGAGCAATACAAGGACAAGTATACTAAGTGTGAAATTTAGCGAGCAAACTTATGCTAAAAAACGAGAGAGAGAGAGAGAGAGAGAGAGAGAGAGAGAGAGAGAGAGAGAGAGAGAGAGAGAAATGTACATAGATTTACATAGAAAATCATACCACACAGACCCCATAAATTTAAGATCAGGTGACACTGAAACAATAATATACACAGTCATTTGTTTTACTTCACTTGCATACATCAATACAAACAATGGTAATGGTAATAAGGTGTAATAAGGTAAGGTAAAAAAAAAAGGAGTTAGAATTAGAAGATAAGAAATTAAGACAGAGGATCGAAAGAGTGTGCAAAGGAAGGTAGAAGATAAACAGACGGGGAAAGAGAAAAATGGAGGAAAAAAAGAGAAAGAAGAGGAAACATAGAGGAAGAAAAGAAGAATAGTGCGAGAAGAGAAGGAAGACAGAGGAGAGAAAGAGTTTACGAAGGAAGGTAGAAGAGAAACAAATAGGGAAAGGGAAAAAATGGAGGAAGAGAAGAGAAAGAAGAGGAAACAGAGGAAAAGAAGAAGAGCAGTGAAACAGATAAGCAAATTGTTTCTCTTGTCATCTCAGTTCAATTAATGATCTTTTATAAATGTGTTCATATCAGTTATTCAAATCTCACGAACGTTTGTAGGTCACGGCAAAGTTACTTGAGTGTCCGCTATTGTGCTCCAGTTTTCTCTGAGACCGAAGTGTGTTTCTCTCTCTCTCTTGTCTTTTTCTTTCTTTATTTTTACATCTTACATATTGTAAATGGGTACATCTCTCTCTCTCTCTCTCTCTCTCTCTCTCTCTCTCTCTCTCTCTCTCTCTCTCTCTGAGAGAGAGAGAGAGAGAGAGAGAGAGAGAGAGATGAAAAGGGAAAGGAAGAGAAAAAGAATTACGATAAATGTTCTCAAGAACAATTATCACGTACTACTTCGCAACCATAACGACCAATACTCTCTCTCTCTCTCTCGGCCACCGTGAACCATTACAATAAGACATGAAGTGCAGCCCTCTCTCTCTCTCTCTCTCTCTCTCTCTCTCTCTCTCTCTCTCTCTCTCTCTCTCTCTCTCTCTCTCTCTCTCTCTCTCTCTCTCTCTCTCTCTCTTCTCTCTCTTTCTCTTTCTTTCTTTCTTTAACTTACATTCCTCTATCTATCCTTTTATTTATATCTAACACACACACACACACACACACACACACACACACACACACACACACTTCTCAGCCGTAATAACGCTTTTCCTTTCTTATATTCGCAGTAAAACAAGCAACTGACCTTCCCGGCAGCGTAGCGCCCAAGGACACACACACACACACACACACACACACACACACACACACACACACACACACACACACCTGCACACATATTGCCTCCCTTATCCTCCTTTCCACTCTCTTATTCACAAATACACAACGGGCCTCTTTGTCTCCTCCTCCTCCTCCTCCTCCTCCTCCACCTCCTTCTTCTCCTTCTCCTGCTCCTCCTCCTCCTCCACCTCCTTCTCCTCCTCCTCCTCCTCCTACTACTACTACTACTACTACTACTAACCAGGTGTGTCTCTAATCACTAATCCATAACCCACACAAACAGGTAAGGGACAGGTAGTTTATGTGTATCCTTCAGGTGTGTCTTGTAATTAGTATTGTTGGCGTGCTGTATTGTGTGGGGGCCTCATTACGTGTGTTGTTTTTGTTCTTTGCCGTTGTTGTTGTTACTTATGGTGAAGGTCATATAGACGAGACTAAGGGTTAAAGGGGATGCAAGATATGTCGGTAACGCATAAAATCAAATGAAAAAATACAAATCATAGCAAGTCACAAGAAAAAAAGGTCAACGTTCCAAATTCCGAAGAAACATCGAAAACATTAAAAAAAAAACATTGGCCAGTCACTCAGTCAGGCAAAATAAACCACTCAGTAAGTCAGTCAATTATTTATTCAGTCAGTCATTTAACCATTTAATCGGTCAGTCAGTCAGTCAGTTCGGTCAATAAACCTCAACCAGTCAGTTAGTCAGTCAGGCAGGCAGCCAATCAATTTGCGAAGAAAAGAAACAGTAAGTCAATTCCTCAGTCATTCAGTCAGGTATTTAATCAACAGTCATTTCGTAAGTCAGAAAAATAAGTCAGTTCTCGAATAATCTAATAATTACCACAAATATTCTTTTTTTATGGTTCAGCCTAATTACTTCATTTTTCCTTTCTTAACTGAAAAACAATGAAGTAGAACAATGCATCTTGGTTAGGCTTACATACTCTTGAATAACCCTCACAGAAACCATCATCATCATCATCATCATTATACTTTATCATCCCACTGCATTACAAAGGTGTCACCGAAGCATTATCATTCGTTTCTGTATGTCTTCTCCAGTTTCCTTAAATAAAATAAATAAATAAATAAATAAACCTATACAGATCTCTTACGCATCATCATTCAACACAGGGAGCATCAACAGAGGCTGAGTCACACGGGGGGCAGGTGATGAATAAGCCAAAGGAAGGTATACACACACACACACTCACATATATAGGCACACAGGGAAACGAGGGGCAGGGGCGGCCTTAGCACTGCACAGGGTCACCGCTACAACCCTATATTTGGGCCACTCACCTTGGAAATCCTGGGCCGGCATCTTGCTCTTCGTCTGGTCAACCAAGTGATAGAGCTGATCTTTAACGAGGCTTATGTTCTTCTCAAGCACGGTCAGGAAGTCTTGGTTTCTCAGTATCTGCAGTGTTATATCCTTCTCTAAGTCCGTGAGGTTTGTGGCTGCATTTTCGATCCCCGCGTTGATGTTCTCTCGTGAGCTCTGATTGTGTGGTGGTGTTGGTGAGGGTGGTGGAGGTGTTATTTTCCCTATTTCGAAAGTTAGGTTGGTTTTGATTTCCTTGTCCGGCTCTGGGGTGAGTGTGCTTTCGCTCTCCACGTCTAGGCTAATGCTTGACTCTTCTTCGACTTCCTCCTCCTCCTCCTCCTCCTCCTCTAGGGTCGTAATGGTCGTAACACTTCCATCCTCAGATTCCGTGTTTATGGTCTCTATAGATTGACGGGGCGTGGTTATGGTTCCTATTTTGGCGTTTATGATGATCCTTTTTGACAGCTTTGAGACGTGACCCTCTTCCAGTCTCTTTATTTTTTCCTCTATTTTGTTCCCGTTTTATAATTTTATACGCTGTTACATACAATTTGCACTATCTATTTCGCTTGATATGCTTGTTTATTTCTCAGAGCGCACTTTTCGTTACACTTAGGGTTTTATTTTCAATGGTTTCTGATCCAGTCTGTGCGTGTAACTGTGTCTATATTAGCATCCAGGAGCACAAGCACGTCCGCTCTGCTTCGCTTTAAAGGTTTCAAGTATCGGTTGCCAGTTTCTTTTTTTCCACAATCTGTAGGTCGCATGAAATATAAACTTACTTTAGCACTAACTTTCTATTCCCCGCTTAAAAAGTTTGTTTTTTCATCACAATCTGCAGGTCACATAAAATATTAACTTACTTAAGCACTATCTTTCTATTCCCCGCTTAAAACTTCGACTTCCTTTCCTATTTTTCCTTCTCTCAGTTTGTTTTTTCATCACAATCTGCAGGTCACATGAAATATTAACTTACTTTACCACTATTTTTCTATTCCCCGCTTAAAACTTCGACTTCCTTTCCTATTTTCCCTTCTTCTCTCAGTTATTTAATAAAGACCGACATTTGAGGAACGATAAACCTTCACTCGACTTTCTTCCCTTTATCGCTATCTGTGTATTCCCCGAGTCGCTGATAACCTTGACTTCCTTCTCCTTCTGTCTCCTCTCTCAGTCACGTAAAACATCGATCGACTTCTCAGCAACTACAAATATTCGATCTACTTCTTTCCCTCTATCAATACCTGTCATTTCCCCGAGTCGCTAATTACAAAACCTTGACTTCCTTCTCCTTCTGTCTCCTCTCTCAGTCAAGTAAAACATCGATCGACTTCTCAGCAACTACAAATACTCAATCTACTTCTTTCCCTCTATCACGATATGTCTTTTCCCCGAGTCGCCAATAACAAAACCTTGACTTCCTTCTCCCTCCCTCTCTTTTCTCGTGGTCTCAAAACAGACTTCTGAGAAAAAATTATCAGCCTTCAAATTCCTTCTCCCTCCCTCTCTCCCTCTCCCTCACTCTCTCTCTCCCTCTCTCTCGCCCTGGGTCACTAAACTCTTCACTTCCTTCTCTCCCGCCGAGGTCAACGTTCGTAGCTGGAAAACGTTGTCGTGAGGAGGACAAACACGAGAATCTTTATCAGCACGAGACGGATGGCAAGGAAAAAAATACAGGTTGATAATAAAACGCCAGGGATGAGAGAGAGAGAGAGAGAGAGAGAGAGAGAGAGAGAGAGAGAGAGAGAGAGAGAGAGAGAGAGAGAGAGAGAGAGAGAGAGAGACGATAAGATAAGATAAGATAAGGAGAAGGAGAGAGGAGAAAAAGAAAAGAAGAGAGGAGGAAAAAAAGATAGCAGATCAGAACAAGAGAAATAAAAATCAATACACGCTCCACACGAGAAGGAAAAAAAAAAAGTGGTGAAAATTGAATGAAATGAAAAAAAGAAAATGGAAAAAACAAAGAAAAACACCCCACCAGCACGCATTCCTAAACAAAAACAACAACAACAAAAACCTCACGAACTTCCTCACACTAAATTCCACCGCTCATAACCTTCAATCAGCGCCCGGCCATGCTAATCAACACTGAATAACCTCTTGGCTCCCTCAGGCGCGCGGGGCATACCAGGAACCAACCCACAAACCAGGGTAAGGCGTGGCCGGCGGCTGGGGTGGCGGGGGGAGGAGGGTGGAGGATGGGAGATACGGGAAGGAAGGTCGAAGGGTGGCAATGTAGACAAGGGGAGAGGAATGTAAGGCAGACGGGGTGAAGTGTTAGGAGAGGAGGAAGAAAAGGAGGAGGGTGCAAAGATTTGAAGGTAAGATAGACAGTAGACAGTAAGGAAATTGAAGTAAATAGGAGTAGAGTAAGAAAGGAGATGTAAAAAAAGAATGTAGGGTAAACAGAATACATATACAAGGAACTATAAAGGACTGAGGAACAGGACACCTCTCCTCCCGAAATTGACCTATCTTTCGGCCACTCCTCTTGAATATAGGAACAGTGAGTCGCGGGCTTTTTTTTTTCATTATTGTTTTTTTTGTTTTTTTGCCCTTGAACTGCTTCCTCTACTGTAAGAAAAAGGCAAGGAAGAAAGGAAGTTTGATAAAGGAAGGGAAAAAGATGTGAAAAGGTAGGTAAGATAGACATAACAATACGTATAATAATAAGGAGATAAAAGAAGAAAAGAGTAAAGAAAGAAAGGAAAGAAGGAAGTTATGTAGAAAGAAAGGAAGGAACGTAGAGGAGGGTAAAATGATGTATGAGAGGATAAGGTAAACATAATACGTTCAATAAAAAAAAAAAACATATAAGTATTTAAAAGGAAGGAAGTCAATTCGTTAGGTAAAAATGAAGGAAGAAAAGGGAAGAAAAAAGATAGAAAGAACTGAAGTAAGGAAAGAAAAAAATAGGTAAAAGATGGCAAGAATAGGCAAGCAAGGGTGACAGGTAAAAAAATAACACCGGAAGGTAACAATAGGGAAAGTAGGGCAGGAGGAGACAGGTGTGTGGGGAGGGGGGGGGGGGGGGGAGCACGGGACAAAAGGTGACCCAATACAGCACCTTCGTGACCTCCGCACCTGCCTGTCACCTGGAAAAATGCGTGACTCATCCACAGGTACACAGGTGAGGCCAGGGGACTACGTGGATACCTGATTTTTATTTATTTAATTTATTTCTATTTATTTTATTTATCTATTTATTTACATTTTTCCTCTTTTCCTATTTTTCTCCTTTTTTTTTACTAATATCTATCAAATTTGCAGTTTTATTTACTTATTTCTTTATCATTTCTATTTATTTATCTATTTTACCTCTTCCTCTTTATTTTCCTTTTCTTTTCCTAGTATCCATCTAGTTTGCAGTTTTATTTATTTATTTCCACTCATTAAATCCTCTCTTTCTTTCTATTTTTTTTTCTTTATTTATTTACTTATTAACATAGTTCCTCTCTTTTCCCATTTGTTCCTTTATTTTCCATGTCTTTATTAACATTTGTGTGGCTTGCAGTTTTATTTATTTATTTCCTCTCTTTATATCCTCTCTTTCTTTTTCTCTTTATTTATTTTATGGTAACAGAGAACACAGACCATGACCGTGAAGTCCTTTGCCGTGACACAAGAAAATAAAGTAGAAGAAATAAATACTGATAGAAAAAGTGTGTGTGTGTGTGTGTGTGTGTGTGTGTGTGTGTGTGTGTGTGTGTGTGTGTGTGTGTGTGTGTGTGTGTGTGTGTGTGTGATTAAATTTCACAGGAAGAGACATGACAACCGCACGTCACACACACACACACACGTAAATAATAGCAGGTAAGACTTTCCAGGTAACTTACTTGCACAACAGACAAACAAAAATAACCTAACCAAAGCCTCTATTCTTTCCCTTCACTCATTTCCTTTCTTTATTCTTCTACCACATTATTTATTACATTATCTTTCCTTTATCTATTATTTCCCTTCTACATATATTTTCTTATTTATTATTATTACCACATCTATTACTGTATTCCCAACGCCTTTAGTCTTTCCTTTCTATACTCATCTACCTCACTATTTATTACTATTACTATCCCGCCTCCTTCATTCTTTCCCTACTACATATATTTTCTTATTTACTATTATTACCACTATTATTACCGTTTCACTATGACTGTATGATATCCTTTCTATACTCATTAACCACATTATTTATTGCTATTACACTCTCCCTCCTCCATCTATTATTTTCCTTCTTAGTAGCTGTATTTCGTTATTTATTATTATTACCGTTGATATCATTGTATTCCCTATGGCTCTATTCTGTACCGTGCTTTAACACGCATACCTTACGTTATTATATCACTGTTATTACGTGTTATGGCCCTCGACAACGCACCGCACTGGCATACGCTGCTTCGTTTTAAGTGGAATAGATGACAAAAAAGATAGGATTCATTTTCATTCCACACGTCTTACTCTTGTTGTGTTATCTATTGCTGTTTATTGTTCACATTTTTTTTTTTCGACGGCCTACTATGTGAGAGAGAGAGAGAGAGAGAGAGAGAGAGAGAGAGAGAGAGAGAGAGAGAGAGAGAGAGAGAGAGAGAGAGAGAGAGAGAGAGAGAGAGAGAGAGCAATAATAATAATAATAATAATAATAATAATAATAATAATAATAATAATAATAATGATAATAATAATGATAATAATAATAATAATAATAATAATAATAATAATAATAATAATAATAATAATAATAATAATAATAATAATAATAATAATAATAATAATAATAATAATAATGATAATAATGATAACAATAATAATAATAATAATAATAATAATAATAACTTTGCCGCCCATTCCAGCGTCTTCGTCAGGTAACTTCCAGGAAAGTCTTAAACCTCTGCAGGATTAAGAGGAGGAGGAGGAGGAGGAGGATAGGGAGGAGGAGGATAGGGAGAAGAAGGAAGAGAACAACGAAGAGAAAGACGGGGAGGAGGAGAACGAGGAGTAGGAAGAGGAGGACAAGGAGTCGGAAGAGGAGGACAAGGAGTAGGAAGAGGAGGACAAGGAGTAGTAAGAGGAGGACAAGGAGAGAGCCGAGAAGGATGAGAAAGAACAAAACGAGAAGAATGAAGAGGCGAAGGACGAAGGGAAAGACGAGGAGGACGAGGACTAGGAGGAGAACGAGATGGGGGAAGAAGTAGTAGTAGTAGTAGTAGTAGTAGTAGTAGTAGTAGTAGTAGTAGTAGTAGTTCATAAGGTTCCAGAAAGGGAGCGGCTGAGTTGATATGGATGAGTGCAAAGAGACCTTGGCTACATCATACACTTCTGTGACTTGCGGCTTTGTCTCTCTCTCTCTCTCTCTCTCTCTCTCTCTCTCTCTCTCTCTCTCTCATATGATTGTTTGTGTCCTATATCTGTTTGTGACTTACTTTCATTTCGTTCTCTGTCCGTCTGTCTGTCTGTGGGTGTGTATGTGTGTTCATGCATGCCTATTTGCTGGTCTGTCTGTCTGTCTCACTTTCACTCGTCTGTCTGTTGGTTTAATGTTTTGTTATCTCACTTCCATGCGTGTTAATTTGTTTTCTTTGCTTTTTAGTTACTTTCCCTTCCTGGATTTTGTGTGTGTGTCTGTCTATCTTAATTTGTCTGTCTTTGTATCTGTTTGTATCTCTGTCTAATCAATATTCTACTTCTCTCTCTTTGTCTTTTTATCTTTCTTTATCTCTCTCTCTCTCTCTCTCACACACACACACACACACACACACACACACACACACACAGTCGTAACCTACATAAGTCTCCCTCCCTCCGCCATGAATCAGCACGCCTCACCACCCATCGAGAGCTTTCCCCCTTCGCTTCTTTACATTAATTAGCAAAGACAACACGAGCACACCTTTTAGCACCTGCAGCTTCGTCATACACTCACCAGGCGACGCATATAAGCTAATGAAAAGGAAGGAGAAGGAATGGCGTAACGAAATCTTGGGTCGAGAAATATAACAGGACTTTGCATATAGCTTGTAAACACCTCTACATAAAAATCACATGTATTAAAACCCCCTCACTCCCTCCTCCCTTTTTATTCACCCTTATCTCTTCGTTCTTTCCTCCCTTCTATTTAATTTCTCCCTTTAATCCACTCCCTTACTCCCTACTCCTTATTTTCTCCTTCCTTATCTCTCTTCCTTCCTCCCTTCCTCCTTGTCTTCTGTCTAATCACTCCATTCCTTTACTCCCTGGTCAATATAACATAATCAAAGCAGCGATCGAGACCAGGCGCCCACACTACAAGCTATTATACATTCACTTCTTTTAAGCATTACGTCTAAAAATTGGATTATTCTTATTTCTCCTATTTTTTGTCTATCGTTTCGTCCGCCTCCCTTTACAAGTAACTTTTTTTTGCCTTCTTAATTATTTTTTTTTTTGTCTGCCTCCTCCTCTTCCCTCTCTTCCTCCTCCTGCTTTTCTGCCTGTCCACCTCTCCTCTTTTTATTAAGTCTCCATTTCCTTTACCTCTATCTCCTTCTCCTTCTCCTCCCCTCCCTCCTTTATTTTCTGCCTTCCCACCTCTCCTCTTTTTTGTTATGTCTCCTTTTCCTTTACCTCTTCCTTCTCCTCCCCTCCCTCCTTTATTTTCTCCTCTTTTTATTAAGTCTCCTTTTCCTTTACCTCTACCTCCTCCTCCTCCCCTCCCTCCTTTATTTTCTGCCCTACCACCTCTCCTTTTCCAGCATCACCTATCTACAAAAACGATAAGCTATCTCCACAACTTCCTATTCTTCCTCATTCTTGTCTCTTTTTCCCGTATTTCCTCACCTCCACCAAAGCAATGACTCATCCTATGGACCCACCCACCCCCCTACAAAACCATTTCCTTGCACACAGACGTCACACGGAACGAATCACACACGAGTATTTTTTTCCTCTTTCTCTCTTCATTACGTTTTTTCCTGTCTTTCTTTCACTTCACAATAAAATAAACGTCACAGGAAACTCGTACACGTCTAAATCTCTTCTGTTACTCCTCCACAGTGTCTTCGGTGGGTGAACAAAGCGAAGAAAACGAGGGATACGGGTTTACAAGTAGGCGGGAAACGAACCTCCACTCCGCGCAGATGACAACAGAGAACTGGGTGAGCGGTGTAGCGGCTATGTGGCGTTACGCAGAGGTGATGGTGCTTGGGTTAGGTGGTGGGAGGGGCCAGTTGAGGACAGAGGGAAGGAAAAGAGGGGAGGGAAGAAGGGTGGAGGGAAGGTAGACCGGAGGGAGGGAGAATGATCAAGATTGAGGTGGTTTGGGAGGAGGAAAGAAGGGTGGGCGGAGAGGAAGTGAGGGAGAAAAAAAATGAATAATATTGAGGTGAGGACGAGGGTTTTGGGGGAAGATTGAGGGATTTTGGGGGTAAAGAGGATGTGTGCAAGAGAGAGAGAGAGAGAGAGAGAGAGAGAGAGAGAGAGAGAGAGAGAGAGATTTATGAGATTGGATCAAGAAGGATAGAAGAAGAAGAAGAAGAAGAAGGAGAAGAAGAAGACAACGAGTAAAATAAAGAAGAATGAGATAAGAAGAAAAAGAAGAAGAAGAAAAAGACGAAGAAGAAGAAAGACGAAGAGAAAGAATGAAGAAACGAAGAAGAGAAATGATACGAGGAAGAGGAGGAGAGAGCCAGAAAATGGTGGGAGAGGAGTGAGAGGAAGGTGGGAGCGTGAGAAAGGATAAGGAAGGGAGGGAGAGAAGCGGGTGAGGAGGAGGAGGAGGAGGAGGAGGAGGGAAGGAAATAACTCCGCGTAATAAATGAAAAAAAAAGAACCACGAAAACGTAATAAAGAGAAGGAAGGATAAAATCAGCATCATAGAAGAATAAAAAGACGAGAGAGAGAGAGAGAGAGAGAGAGAGAGAGAGAGAGAGAGAGAGAGAGAGAGAGAGAGAGAGAGAAGGAACAATAAAACAATTACGTACACTTACATACGTACATACACACAACGGCGCAAAACCACAACACGGAAACACACACACACACACACACACACACACACACACACACACACACACACACACACGCGCCGCCTGGATCTGGAGGAAATTCCACAAACTGTCCCTGAAAATTTGCGAGGGTTGACTCATTCCGGATACTGACTGACTGACTGACTGACTTACTGACTGACTGGCCAACTGGCTGACTCATTTTTTGACTGATAGACTAACTGACTTACTGGGAGCCTAACTAACCGACTCATTGACTGACTAGTTGATTGACTTACTGACTGACTATCTGACCGACTAACTCGCCAACCAACTATTTGTCTAATTTTTGACTGATAGACTGACTGACTGACTGAATAGCCGACTGGTTGATTAACTGATTGATTGACAAGCTGACTGACTGACTGACTTATTGCCTGACTGATTTGCCGAATAGCTAACTGCCTGGTCGACTGACTGCCTTGCTGATAAAATGACTGATTAACTGAATGACTGACTGCCACCCATAAGTACATTTTCCGAATATGTAAAGAGAGGGAAATAAATATAAACGTATACGAAAAGAGAGAGAGAGAGAGAGAGAGAGAGAGAGAGAGAGAGAGAGAGAGAGAGAGAGAGAGAGAGAGAGAGAGAGAGAGAGAGAGAGAGAGAGAGAGAGAGAGAGAGAGAGAGAGAGAGAGAGACTGGTAGCTCTCAACTCTGGGTCAACGTCCCCCTCCCTCCCTCCCTTCCTTCCCCCTCCTCTCCTTCAGGTTACAGAGGGAGGGAAGCAGGGAAGGAGGGAGGAAAGACGAGAGAGATAGAGGGAGAAAGAGAGGAAAGAATACGGAAGAGAGGGAAGGAGAGAGGTTAGAAAGGGAGGGAAGGAAAGAGATGAGTAAGGGAGAGAAGGGAGTGAGCGAGGGAGGGAAGGAGAGAGACAGGAAGAGGGAGATAGGGGAGAAGAGAAGAATGGAATGAGGGAAGAAGAGAAGTCAGAAAAGGAGGGAAGAAGAGAAGTTAGAAAAGGAGGGAAGAAGAGAAGTTAGAAAAGGAGGGAAGGAAAGAGATGAGAAATGGAGTAAGGGAGGGAAGGGAGAGACTGAGCGAGTGAGTAAGGGAGAGGGAGGGAGAGAAGAATAGTATGGGCCCCTCCCTCGACAGTAGCAGACACCGTTATGAATGTATCTTCCTAACTGTGATTTCTAAGACACCTGATCCACCTGTGTGTCTCTAATTACCTCCTTACCTGTATACGTGTGCCCAGGTATGGAATGCTCACCTGTCTGCTAATTAGTCTGGTACCTGTTACGTCTTGTCTCCACCTTTTATTTACGGCAAGAAAATTATACATCTTATCTACCTGTGTGTGTTTAATTAGCTGTCTACTTTCATATGTATCCAGGTATCCAATGTTTACTTGTTTACTGATCTACCTGTTTCTTTAATTAGTTGTCTAACTTTATATGTACCCAGGTATTCAATGTTTACCTGTTTACTGATCTACCTGTTTGTTTAATCAGTTGTCTACCTGTGTTTGTGTGTTCAGGTATTCAATGTTTACCTGTCTACTGATCAACCTGTGTGTTTAATTAGCTGTCTACCTGTGTTTGTGTTTCCAAGTATCCAATGTTTACCTGTCTACTGATCAACCTGTGTATTTAATTAATTGTCTACCTGTGTATATGTGCTCAGGTGTTCAGTGTTTACCTGCCTACTGATCTATCTGTGTTTGTTTAATGAGCTGTCTACCTTGATATGTATCCAGGTATCCAATGTTTACCTGTTTACTGATCTACCTGCCTGTCTGTTTAGTTAGTTGTCTACCTGTGTAAGTGTGTTCAGGTATTCAATGTTTACCTGTCTACTGATCTGTGTGTCTTTAATTAGCTGTCTACCTGTATGTGTGTGTTTAGATATCCAGTGTTTACCTGTCTACTGATCTGTGTGTCTTTAATTAGCTGTCTACCTGTATATGTGTGTTTCGATATCCAATGTTTGCCTGTCTATATCTTAGCCCAATGCCTGTTAGTTCTGTCTGTTCACTTTTTTACGTAAGCAAGGAGAGACCAAAACCGATGAATGTAAAAAAAAAATACTCACCACATGATCTTTCTATATATATAAAAAAAAGATACACTATACGCACATACTAACACCTGTCTGTCTGTTTGTTTAGGTACATTTATATACGTTAAACAAATACCTGAATCAGTTTATATTTATTTATTGTATTTTTTCTACTAGCTTAACAAGGTGTGTGCTTTTATATTTATTGGGTCGTCTATCTATCTATCTATCACTATCTATCTATTAGTCTATTTATCTATCTACGTAGTCCATTATCTATCATTCTGCTGTACTTGTAATGTTCTTTTTATAGGAAATGACGCCTGAGAGAGAGAGAGAGAGAGAGAGAGAGAGAGAGAGAGAGAGAGAGAGAGAGAGAGAGAGCCTCGGAGGAGACATCACCACCTCATTCCAGTTCTTTCTCTCTCTCTCTCTCTCTCTCTCTCGCTCCAATGTGACCTTGACGCTGGTTTGTCATCCCTCCTTCTCCTCCTCCTCCTCCTCCTCCTCCTCCTTCTCTACCTAGTGACTCCATGCAAAGGGGTATTGAGCAAGGAGGGAAGAAGGGAGAGATGAAGGAAAGGAAGCCTAAAAAGAGAGACAAAGGGAGATAATGGTAAAGGAGAGAAGGGAATTAATGATGAAAAACCTCTCTCTCTCTCTCTCTCTCTCTCTCTCTCTCTCTCTCTCCGCCACCTTCATCAAGATAATCCTATGAAATGGACTGTGAAGCAGGAAGAAATAAAGAAAAGAAGCCGTCACAAAAAAAATGGGAGGAAAAAGAAAATAGAGGAGGAATAAAGGAAGAAAAGTAATGAAGGAGAGTAAAAAGAAGGAAGGAAAGAAGAAAGCAAACTAGAAAACAATGGAGGATGGAAAGAAGGAAAAACGGAGGAAAAAATGAAGATAGGATGGAAGGAGAGAAGCGAGTAAGGAAAAATGAAGAGAACGTGTCAGGATGAAGGAGGGAAAGAAGGAAGGAAAGAAGGAAGAGAGGAAGGATGAAAAGAAAGGAAGGAAAGGAGAAAGAGAAGATGGAAGAAAAGAAAGGAACGAAAGATGAAATGCGAGGAAAGGAGGAAGAACAGGAAGGAAAGAAGGAAGAGAGGAAGGATGAAAAGAAAGGAAGGAAAGGAGAAAGAGAGGAAGGATGAAAAGAAAGAAACGAAAGATGAAATGCGAGGAAAGGAGGAAGAACAAGAAGGAAAGAAGGAAGTAAGCAAGGAGGGAAAGAATGAAGGAAAGAAATAAGGAAGGATGGAAGAAGAAAATTAAGGAAGAAGGAAAGGAAAAAAAGATGAGCGAAAGAAAACGATAAAAGGAGGGAAACGTAGGCAAGGAAAATGTGCTCTTAAGATAATGAAAATATGAAATGCAGAAACGAAGGGAAGAAACGGAATAAAAGAACGGAGAAAGGCAAAGTAAAGCGAGAATACAACCACTTCAAAACAAAAATAAAAATAAAAGCATCCTAGTTATTTCCCTCTTACTATTTTTCCTTTTTTTTTTCGTTCTTTGTAATATGCAGGTAAAACAGTTGAGTTCCCCTTCCTGGGAGAGCTCAAGTATGTAGTTTTCCTTTATTCTTTTCTCTCTCTCTCTCTCTCTCTCTCTCTCTCTCTCTCTCTCTCTCTCTCTCTCTCTCTCTCTCTCTCTCTCTCTCTCTCTCTCTCTCTCTCACTTGGGGATAATTATGATCCTGAAAAATGTATTAAAGTGTGGCAGGGAAGACTTCCGTGAATAAATGAGGAGGAGGAGGAGAAGGAGGAGGAGGAGAAGGAGGAGGAGGAGGAGGAGGAAAAAGAAGAGAAAATAAAGGGGAAGAAGAAAACACGCAGAGAAAATGAAATGAGAATATGAAACTTCTCTAACTTCAAAATGGGATGAGACACGAGAGAGAGAGAGAGAGAGAGAGAGAGAGAGAGAGAGAGAGAGAGAGAGAGAGAGAGAGAGAGAGGGCCTATACAAAGACAACACCTATCTTCGTCCTTCTTTCTTTGTCTCCCCTTCAAGGACAAACACAGATACGTTGAACAAACTCATATTTACACCTTTTTTTTTAACTCATATTGCTATTATTTTGCAACGGACAGAAGGGAGGTGAGAAGGGGCAGGTAAGAGAAGGAGAAGGAGAAGGAATAGGAATAAAGAAGGGAAAGAGAAGGAGAGAGAAGACGAGAGGAAAGGATGAGTAGAAGAAACGGAAAGGAGAAGAAAAGGGAAGGAAAGAATAGGGTTAAGGATATCGAAGGAGGAGGGAGAAAGAAGGAAAGGATGCAGACAAAAAACCCAAGGTGTAGAAAAAAAGGAAAAGAAACTGAAGAAAAGGAAAATAATGGAAGATAAATAAAGGAAAAGGAAGGAGACGGAATGAGAAGGGTAAGGAATAAGTGGAAAGGGAAAGAAAAAAAATAAAGGAAAAGGAAAGGAAAAAAAAGGGAAGAATTGGGAGAGAAAAATAAGGAAAGGATTGAAAGGGATGTAAAGAGAGAGGAAGGGAAGGGAATAAAGTGGAAAGGGATTTAGAAGGAAGGGAATCACAATAGAAAAAAATAATGGAAAGGGAAAGGAAAGAATAGAAAGACAGGGGGAGAGGAGGAAAAAAATAGAAATAAAAGAAATGGAAAGAAGACTGAGAAAGGAAGGTAATAAAAGCAGAGGAGAGATACAGGAAATAAAAAAGGATGGGAGGAAAGAGAGAGAAACGAAGGCTGCATATTCCTCCTCCTCCTCCTCCTCCTACCACCACCACTACTACTACTACTACCACTACAACTACCACGACTACTACCACCACTACCACTACAATCACCATCACCACTGACCTATCACCTAAAGTCCCTCCCACGCCTCTATTCCTCATTGTCATCCCCTTCTCTTCCTCTTCCTCCATTCAAATGATAAAATGAAAAAAAAAAAATCAATCTCATTCCCTGCATGATGTTTCTCCTCATCTGTCTTCGTTGGGACCTATTATTCTCCTTTCTCTTCTCTCTCTCTCTCTCTCTCTCTCTCTCTCTCTCTCTCTCTCTCTTCCCTCCTTCTCATATCTTTCCATCATTTTTTTTACACATCACACTCCCCTTCTCCTCCTCCTCTTCCTATATATCTACCTCCCTTCTCCTCCTCCTCCTCCTATATATCTTCCTCCCTCCTCCTCCTCCTTCTTCTCCTCCTCCTCCACGTTCAGTATCATATATTCTCCTTCCTTTTTTTCTTTCTTTATTTTTTTTTACTTCTCTTCCAACATTCTTCTCTTACGTGGCCTATCCTCTTACACGGCCCACACCTTCTCTCTCCCTCTCTCTCTCTCTCTCTCTCTCTCTCTCTCTCTCTCTCTCTCTCTGGTGGGATACGCCCCTACACGCCCACACGCACGCCCTCTACCCACGCCACGCAGAACTGATGTAAAAGGTTTCTTGGTCTAATTTCCTGAGTGCGCCTAAACACACACACACACACACACACACACACACACACACACACACACACACACACACACACACACACACGTACATACATACACAAGTGCATATACATAAGGACATGCACACCATTTAATTATGAAAAAATGCACTCTTTGAAACACACACACACACACACACACACACACACACACACACACACACACACACACACACACACACACACACTTTATTCTTTAACGCACACACAAATATCTGAACCCACACTTATTCATGCACACACACACACACACACACACACACACACACACACACACACACACACACACACACACACACACACACACACACACACACATTCCAGTGACATAGAAGCATAATAAACATTGCAATAAAATGAGTCATAAGTGGGTACGTTTTATTATTATTATTATTATTATTATTATTATTATTATTATTATTATTATTACTTTTATTGCTTAGTCTGATCACTCCCTTCCCTTTCTTTTTTCTCTGTCTCTTTCCTTCGCCTCCTCCCTTCCTTCCCTTCCCCCTCCCTTCTAAGTATGACTCACCCCTCCCCTTATACGGAAAGCAGGCGAAGTCTCTCTCTCTCTCTCTCTCTCTCTCTCTCTCTCTCTCTCTCTCTCTCTCTCTCTCTCTCTCTCTCTCTCTCTCTCTCTCTCTCTCTCTCTCTCTCTCTCTCGTTGATCTTTGCGTTTCTTACTTTCTTTTCTTACTTTTACCTTTATCTTTTCCTTACTTTCTCCCTTTCCTTATTTATCTTTTTATTATCGCCTTCTGTTTTTTTCTTTTCACTTAATATTTCTTTGGTTGATGAATTTTTAAATGGTGGTGATTTATTTTTCTCTCTTTGTCTATCTATCTACCTATCTATCTATCTTTAGTGTTGTCACCACCACCGTAACTATCACCATCATCATCATTTTCATCACATTTACATCACCTTTACCACCAAAATTTACATCACCACCTCCATCATCATCATCACCATCACTTTCACCACATTTACATCACCTTACTACCAATATCAATACCAATATCACCGACTGTTGCTTAAATTACAAGCTCACGGAGTAGAGGGTAAAATTCTGAACTGGGTCAAGGTTTTTTTTTTTTTTTTTTTTTTTTTATGCTTATTGTTGCCTATTGCATCTTCCCACTGGGGGGGGGGTCGGCACCCGGCGTCTTTTCAAGAGGGGGCCTGATGATGCCCAGCCCAGCCTGGGCGGCAGCAGAGTATTTATGGCGCCATCTTGCATTGGCTTAGTAATAGGAAGCAAAAAGCGCAATTCAATGGTAAAAGATCTGACTGGAGATGTGTTACCAGTGGGGTCCCACAAGGTTCGGTATTAGGTCCACTGTTATTTATTACTATTTATATCAATGGCTTAGATACAGGAATTAGTAGTGATGTCAGTAAGTTTGCTGATGATACCAAGATCGGCAGAGTAATTGAGTCGGATCAAGACGCTATTCTCCAGGATGAATTAAACAGATTGTATGACTGGGCGGAAAAATAACAGATGGAGTTCTTATGTATCAGATTATGAATGAATGAAGTGCAGTATTCTGAGTGTAGGTAGGAAATTAGCTAGACCTCATCTTGATTATGCGGTTTAGTTCTGGTCACCTTACTATAGACTATATATGAAAAATGTTAGAAGCGGTGCAGAGGAGGATGACCAAGATGATTCAAGGGTTACGAAACTTGCCATACGAGGAAAGACTCAAACAGTTAAACTTGCATTCTCTACAAAGGCGAAGGGTGCGTGGAGACATGAACGAGGTTTATAAATGGATGAAGGGCTTTAATAAGGGGGATATTCATAAGGTTTTGTTGGTAAGAGAACCGGGTAGGACACGAAGTAATGGGTTTAAACTGGATAAATTCAGATTGAACAGGGACATAGGCAAAAATTGTTTTACTAACAGAGTGGTAGATGAGTGGAATAGGCTGAACAGTCATGTGGTGAGTGCCAATACAATTGTCACATTAAAAATAGACTAGATAAATTCATGGACAGTGATATTAGGTGAGGTTAGATTCACAGGAGCTTAGGTTCAAAGGAGCTGCCTTGTACAGCCCTACCGGCCTCTTGCAGACTCCTACGTTCTTATGTTCTTAAAACTTACATCACCACCACTATCACCATCATCACCATCACCTTCACATCACCTTTACTACCAAAATCACCACCACCACTATCACTATCACCATTTTTCTCTATCATTCACCACCACCACCACCACCACCGCTCTTCATTTGCTCGTTCACTCATTCACCACCTCCGAGCTGCCCACCTCAACACCATTTTCGTCTACCACCACCATGAAACGCCGCCTGTCTTTGCCTGTCTGTCTAACTTTCTGTCTACCTGTCTGTCTGTCTGTCTGTCTTTGGAACTCCACCCAAAGGAGGATAAAAATAAAAGCATTCGAGTGTTTTGTTTTTCTTTACTTGCTTGTTTTATTGTTTTTGTCATTTATTGTATTTTTAATCGAATGTTTGTTGTGTGTGTGTGTGTGTGTGTGTGTGTGTGTGTGTGTGTGTGTGTCCCCAGTCCCCCCACACACACCTGTCTCCGCGGTTTCCGGTGGGACTTACGCCAATGACATTAAAAAAGGAATAAAAAAGAGGAGCATAAGAAAAGAAAAGGAAGCGTCTTGTCCGGTGGTACTCTCTCTCTCTCTCTCTCTCTCTCTCTCTCTCTCTCTCTCTCTCTCTCTCTCTCTCTCTCTCTCAGAGAGAGAGAGAGAGAGAGAGAGAGAGAGAGAGAGAGAGAGAGAGAGAATGTCACCTTAGATAAAAATAATAGACACATACCCAAAAAATGAATAAGATGAACGTACCCTTAAGGAAAATAAATGAATACATAAATAAAGCGATGCAGATGCTATGGAAATCAGAAGGAAATTTGATACGCACAAAAAATAAGTTGGAACGTCCCTTGATTCACTACCCACGATGTTTTGTGTGTGTGTGTGTGTGTGTGTGTGTGTGTGTGTGTGTGTGTGTGTGTGTGTGTGTGTGTGTGTGTGTGTGTGTGTGTGTGTGTGTGTGTGTGTGTGTGTGTGTGTTTGTTTTTTCTACGTACATGTGTATATATTCTGTTTACAGTGGGAAAATATGTTTACATGAATACCTAAAGTGTCTTCATGGCCCAGTGACCTTCTACGTTACACACACACACACACACACACACACACACACACTTACCTAATGCCTTCGTGTGTGTGTGCGTGTGTGTGTATGTGTGTGTGTGTGTGTCCCCTCTAACACCCTTCCCTTCCCCCTCCTTCCTATCTTTCCTTTATCTTTTCCCTCTCTTTTCTGTTACTTCCTTTCATTCTTATCATTTCCCTTCCTCCCTTCCCTTTACAATACATTTATCAATCCTTTTTTTTTTCCATCATTCTCTACCATATTTTTTTTTCACTTTACCTTTTTTCCTTGCATTATTTCCTCCCATTCTTGCTATATGTTTTTCCTCCATGCCATCTTTTCTCAATTCCTTCTCTACCAACTTTTCTTCTTTTTACCTTCAATCCTTATCTCATTTCCTCCTATTCCTTTATCTTTCTTTTCTTTTTCACCTTTTCTCTCCACCTCTTTTCGTCCCTCCCTATCTTTATAATTCTTTACTTCTTATCTTGCATTTTCTTCTTCGTTCCTTTTCCCTTCAATCCTTTTTCTCTTCATCTCTTCCTGAGTCTTATCCAATACTCTTCCCTTCTTATCTAACATTTTCTTGACCATCCCCTTTTCTCTCCAACTCCTTCCGTCTCCCATCTTTATCAGTCTCCCCTTCACTCTCCCTTCCCTCCTTCCCTTCTTCCTAGGACACAGCTTTAGGGCATGGTAAGGACACGCCCATGCCACGCCCTACGGTCATCTTGTGCACCGTGCGAGGCTGTGTGTGTGTGTGTGTGTGTGTGTGAGAGAGAGAGAGAGAGAGAGATTGAGAGAGAGAGAGAGAGAGAGAGAGAGAGAGAGAGAGAGAGAGAGAGATGAACGTACACACACACACACACACACACACACAGATTAATGAAGTTCTCAAATTTCAAATGAGTAAAAAAAAAGAAATGAGTAAAAAAAAAAAAAAGTAAAAAGTAAATTAAAGCGACTTGATTTAAAGGTCCAAGACACCCACATGGAAACCTTATTAAGCTACCTGATTGGTGACTCATGTGTGTGTGTGTGTGTGTGTGTGTGTGTGTGTGTGTGTGTTGTGCACGGCCCATTCCATTATCTCGTATATGGAAGACTGTCAGGCAAGGAATACACACACACACACACACACACACACACACACACACACACACACACACACACACACACACACACACAGTTACAACCACAATAACAACGACATTCACCACCACAATCACCACCACCACCACAATCACCACCACCACCACAACTTCCATCTGGCTAACGTCCTGTGTGTGTGTGTGTGTGAGAGAGAGAGAGAGAGAGAGAGAGAGAGAGAGAGAGAGAGAGAGAGAGAGAGACTGATACACCTTCCGATCTATTCTCCCAGGTAAGGAAAGGAAGAGAAGTCAGTGAAGCACGAAATACACCTGCCAGTGGTTTACCTGCAATTAACAACCATTCTCTCTCTCTCTCTCTCTCTCTCTCTCTCTCTCTCTCTCTCACGCACGTACAGTCTCAAACGAAGCAAATCTCGAACCGCCAACTTCATGATTCATTTCCTTAACTGAAGCGTCAAACGAACCAATTCACTTTGAAATTTGAGTGTCATCTGAGCCATTTTTGGGGGTGAGGTTGCAGGAGAAGGAGGAGGAGGAGGAAGGGGGGGAAGGGGAAGAGAAAGAGGAGGAGAAAGAGAAGGGGGAGGAGGAGGAAAAGTTAAGAATAGCAACAAGAGGAGAAATTTGAGGAGGAGAACAAGGTAAAGCGTGGAGTGGAGCAGTAAGAGGTGGAAGAAGAGGGGGAAGAAAAGGAGGAGGAGATGGTGAGAGAATTAAGACGGTAAATACTAGTGTTGGTAGTAGTAGTAGTAGTAGTAGTAGTAGTAGTAGTAGTAGTAGTAGGAATAGTAGAAACAGCGTAAAACAGTGAAAGAACGTTGCAATACTGATAAGACGTAAAATAGTAGCTGTAGTAGTAGTAGCAGTAGTGATAGTAGTAGTAGTAGTAGTAGTGATAGTAGTAGTAGTGATAGTAATAGTATTAGTAGTAGTAGTAGTAGCAGTAATAGTAGTGGTGGTGGTCGTGATGGTGGTGGCGAACATGATAAGAGTCTAGAAGGAAGTGATCCACGGCTGAGTTCCTACAGTAATGGTTTCCTTCCCTACCTCTCTCTCTCTCTCTCTCTCTCTCTCTCTCAAGTCGTCGAACTGTAGGTGACGGAAAAAAAAAGATTAACTTGCACTTTCATTCTGGTCAACACTGCGAATATAGAAATGTGAAAAAGAAGAAGAAGAAAAAAAAGAAGATGAAGAAGATGAAAAAGAAGAAAGAATGAAAAGAATAATGGTAGCGGAGATGAACGATTATACAACAATAATAATAACAATAATATAAAAAGACCACTTTCTCCTTATCACTCATCTCAGGAAGCAAGAAAAAACATCCTGTGTGTGTGTGTGTGTGTGTGTGTGTGTGTGTGTGACCAGTTCAGTCGCTTACGCCCCTAATAAGGAAAAGACCCAACCTCTGTGTGTGTGTGTGTGTGTGTGTGTGTGTGTTTCCTTTCTTCTTCTCTTTTTTTTTTCATTCCTCTCCTTCCTGTCTCGTCTTCTCGGCTCGCTCCTCTATTCAGTAACCGCTTCAACCGTTCACTCACAGTCTAACGCTTTGAACCCACACCGTTACCTGCGTTGTTACCTGTCGAATACCTTTGTAACGCGTGCTCCTGTAACTAACCGGTACCTGCTTTGCTTTCAAGGTATATTAAAACGATGAGGAATAACTGAATCGGTATTTGTAGTAGTAGTAGTAGCAGCAGCAGTAGGAGCAATAGCAGTAGTGGTAGTAGTGTAATAATGGTGGTGGTAGTAGTAGTAGTAGTAGTAGTAGTAGTAGTAGTAGTAAAGGATTCATCAACTTTTATCTCGAAACTTCAACGCCGCAACACAAACACAGATCCAAACACACACAAAACACAATAAAAACACACCCACCAAGCAACACAATGAACAATCCATCACCAACACTTACCGTAACGAAGAAACGGATGACAAACAGAGCAGATTAACACTAGTAACAGGCACGAGAGACACACAACACACCCTCCCTTCACGACGTCTTGCAGCACACTGATTCTCGTCTCATCCCAGCCTCGCCGCTTCCTCCTCCTCCTCCTCTTCGTCGCACCTTACGTCTGCTTACCTGTCCATTGCCATCCAGGGAGTTGCCGGATACACGATAATGATAAAACCAATAATACTATAAATAATGATAATAAAAACAACAAAGATATAATACCGCGTGTAAAAGATGATTCCGTCTTATTATCATGCATTCCTTTTTTGGGTAGACGAAGTATTTATTAGTGATCTGTTTTTCTCCCTTCTTCTTGTATTACTGTTTCTCTGTTTCTTTGAGTGTCTAGTATGATTCATTGCTTAAGAGGGCGTGAATTGCATAGTTCATTCTTTCGTTCTCTTTATTTGGGCATTGTATAATCGTATAGAAAAACATAATAATTCGCTCCTTTGATTTAGTTGAGAGTATATCGCAAGGAAAAGGTGAACTGGTCGGTTCTTTCAATAAACGTCGTGAGTCCGTGATTTCTCAAGACACTGAATCACACTTCCTCTTATTTACCTTTTCGAGATGATTCAGAGGTAGAAACGTGAATCATGGGAACTGCTTTATGTTTCTTTCGCCTCTTCCTTCCTCCTCGCCATTGTTCCCGTCGGTTAGTATTTGTCACAGGGATGAGTCAAGCTGGCAATGTCCGGTACTTTAGATTAACGAACTTTTTAAGCTTGTAACACACGCTTTGCACACACGATTTTAGTTGGCAAAGAATCATTCCCGTCCTTAACTTTTTCGCTTCGAGATCTGGATTTTCTTATATCTGCATCACCTCTTTTGTTTTTGTTTCCCATCCCGTCCAGTGGTGTTCGAGATTCCAACCTATCTATTAATTTATCTATCAACCTATCTATCTTTCCGTCCAGTAGTGTCAGAGATTGCAACCTATCTATACATTTATCTACCAATCTATCTATCTTTCCGTTCAATAGTGTCAGAGATTGCAACCTATCTATACATTTATCTACCAATCCATCTATCTTTCCGTCCAGTAGTGTTAGATTGCAACCTGTCTATTCATTTATCTATCAACCTATCTATCTTTCCGTTCAGTAGTGTTAGATTGCAACCTATCTATTCATTTATCTACCAACCTATCTATCTTTCCGTCCAGTAGTGTCAGAGATTGCAACCTATCTATTCATTTATCTACCAACCTATCTATCTTTCCGTCCAGTAGTGATAGAGATTGCAACCTATCTATTCATTTATCTACCAATCTATCTATCTTTCCGTCCAGTAGTGTTAGATTGCAACCTATCTATTCATTTATCTACCAATCTACCTATCTTTCCATTCAGTAGTGTCAGAGATTGCAACCTATCTATTCATTTATCTACCAATCTATCTATCTTTCCGTTCAGTAGTGTTAGATTGCAACCTATCTATTCATTTATCTACCAATCTATCTACCTTTCCGTCCAGTAGTGTTAGAGATTGCAACCTATCTATTCATTTATCTACCAATCTATCTTCAGGTGGTTTATCTCCTACCCTGTGATAGCTAGTCTCTGTTGATTCTTTTTCTCGTTCACCTGAAGCACCACCTGGATGTTGATACCTGACACCTGACCTGCTAACCCGTAAGAAGGTTGCCTTGATGCAGATTTTTATTTTTCAGTCTCTAGGTATTAGAACCATCACGTATATGCCCTTTGTTAACTTTTTAATTTACATGGGTGAATGTTAACGCTTTCTTGTTCTCTGTTGGCCGTCCTCTCTCTCTCTCTCTCTGTTACTTACAAAGGGTTTCTGTCTGTTTCATGAATACTCAAGTGCTGCTTAAGATCTCAATGCATCCTTGTAAATCTCTCTCTCTCTTTCAGATTCTCTCTCTCTCTCTCTCTCTCTCTCTCTCTCTCTCTCATTAAAAACATTAACAAAACGTTTAGTAACGAAGAAATCTTACACAATTGTATTAACTCATCTGACTTGCTTTTTTTTTTTTTTTTGTTACACACTCCTCCGAGGAAGATTATACATGTAGTTATGAATGAACGAGACCAGAGTACCTCAATAAGTTAATAGTGCGTGCTGACCAAGGGGGGGGGGCGGCAACGCTTGTTCGCCCACCCTTCTCAGGTGAAGTGGACGAAGGAGACTATATATAAGGAGTTGGAACACTTCAGTATAATTTCGATGCTATTGCAAGTCGCGCCACTGAGCCCGAGAGAAAACGACAGCTTGTAGCGGTAACTCGATTATTTTTTTATGGTATTTACGCACAGTCCAACCCGACATATTAAACTTTTAACAGAATAATAAAGAAAACACATTATATTGCAAATTTTTTTAAATGTTATATAAACCGTTTTATTAAACATTCAATTTTCTTTTTAAGCACAAAATCAAGTGAAGAAAGAATGTGTGTGTGTGTGTGTGTGTGTGTGTGTGTGTGTGTATTTCCCTATTTGTAGTATACAGGTCCTGTCTCCCAGTCTATATTTATCCAGCTATTCCTTTATTTTATGGACACTGCCCGCTTCAGCAATGTCTTCTATTTAAGTCCATTCCATATATCCACACTCCTGTATGGAAAATGAACTTCTTCAGGTCTTTCAAACAAGTCCCCTTTCTCAATTTCTTACTGTGTCCTCTTAGTTGCCTCCTCCCTTCCATCTTGATTAATTCATTTCTATCCAACTCCTTTGAATCCTTTAGTTTCCTTATGCCTTTTTCTTGTGTGGTGACCAGACAATTACCGCATACGCTAGCCTTGGTCTAATCACTGTTGTTATCATTTTCTTTATCATGTCCCCATCCAAGTAGAGAAATGACACTAATATTTTGCAGTATACTGTATCTCCGAATATCTTGTTCATGTGCTTCTCAGGTGTCAGTGTATCTTGTATTATAATTCCTAAGTCTTTTTCTTCCTTCACTGTGTCGATGATTGTCCCTCCCGTCTTATATACTCCACTTGGTCTTTTTTTTACTCTGGCCCATTTTCATTGTGTGGCAATTCATTATACTCCATTTCCCATTTTTCACTCCATTTATGTATTTAATTTAAATCTTCCTGCAGTTTGTTACAATCATCCTCATCTCTTATTTTTCTGAGCTGTGTGTGTGTGTGTGTGTGTGTGTGTGTGTGTGTGTGTGTGTGTCAATCTATGTTAAGATCAGTAAGGGTGATGTCAGCTTCATAAATATGGATGGAGTCCTGAACAAAGATGAACTGCTTGAAGTGGATGGAGTGCATCTAAATGTCCCCGAGATCCAAAGAATGGATCAAAAGAATGGGACGCTGCCTGTGAGAAGGGGTGACAATGAAGCTTTTGCAACCATCAGATGCTGCATGAATGGGTATAGATGAATTAGGGAGGAGTGAAGACATTGACAAGACAAGTAGATAGTACATGAAGATTGGTTGCATGAATGTGAGAGGCTGGTGTATGGGAAAATTTGAGAACTTGTGCCTGGAACTGGACGAATGGAAATTTGGCTTAACAGGTTTAACTGAGACACCTGAGAGGCGATGTGCAGACTGTGGGGAGTGAGTATGTGATGACTGGAAGGGGACAGAAGAGACAAGAGACTTTGGGAGAGCCATAGCTTTTCTCCACCGAAAGAATAAGAACCTGAAGGATGAAGTTTGATGTAGTAAACAGCACTAGCTGTGAAGATTTACCAGCAGTGAGAGTGGAATGCAAGAACAGAAAGGGCAGACAAGAGTGATAATGGATATTGTGTACATGACTATGGAGGGTGAAAGAGAAGCAAGGGAGGACAGTGTGCTGTGTAATACCCTTAAGAAAGTTGAGAGAATGCAAGAGTGACTGTTATGGGTGATATGAAAGGACACACAGGTGTATCAGGTGAGTATGAATCGGTATGGTGAAATGTTGTTCAATTTGCAAGTGAAATGGACCTGGAGAACCTGAATGAAACTGGCCGAGGGACATGTGACCGTGCAAGGAATGAAAAAATCTGCAATTGATTATATGTTGGTAAATGGGTGAATGTGTGTCTTATATGTGAAGAGATTAAGATGGAATGATTGATATAGTGCAGATCATAATATGCTGATGGTGGAATGCATGAACGGTAAAAATTCAGTGAAAGAAAATGACAAAGAAGTGGAGGCTGAGATGTAGGGTGGTAAAATTTTCAGGTAGACCAAAGTGAGAGAAGTTGGGAGTTTGCATGATGTAGATGCATTAAATGAGAAGCTTACAGGGAATGTAAGAGGAGGTGCAGTCCATCATATAGGGTTTGTGAGAACTAATGGTAGAAAGCATGTTGGTAAACCTTGGTGGAATGAAGATATAAGGGAAGCCAGGAAGGAGCATAAGAGACTGCATAAACCGTATAGATGGTTGAGGAGAAAGAGGCAGTAAAGTGAGGAAGTTGAGGGTGAATACAAGTATCAAAGGAAAACTATGTGAGGCAGCAATGATTGACAAAACTGGAATGCAAGGTGAATGTAAAAGTAAAATGTGAGAGGTGTGATCCAGTCCCTGAAAAAGAAACGGTTTGAGGGCAGTCATGATTGGTATAGATTCCTGAAAGGTGAAAGGATGAGCAACAGTGGAAATGTGGAAAGTCAAAGGTGAATGGTGAACTCTTCACAGAAAAGGGGAAAATGAGTGTTTTGATTTGAGGCTTATGGCATGAGCCTCAACCCTAATCTGGACACTGAATAATGATTGGAGAAGTGGATGAATGCCTTTGGTAGTAAGTCTATGTCTCCAATGACCTGCTCTCCTGTGGGAACTTCCCTTCAGGGGGTGGCTGCAGCAGTCTCCACCTCTCCCTGTTCTGGCACTCCCTCTCAGCACACTCAATCCTGCTACTTCCAACTCTCTCGCTCCAATACTCACTCACCCTTGTGACCCACTTCAGGTGGTCTTCCTCTGAAACCCCGTCCCTTAATCCTTCCCTCATACACTCTTCACAAATTAATTCTCCTTCATTCTCATGTGTCCAAACTATTTCAGCACACCATGCTTCACCCATTCCACAACTGCTGTCACACCCATACCAAACTTCTCATACATGCTTTCATTACTTTCTCCATCCCATCCTGAAACACAACATGCACCTCTTATATAACTCATTTCCAGTGCACATATTCTCAGTTGCTGTGCTTCATTCCATGTCCATGTCTCTGACACATACAACAGAGTTGGCAGGATAATACGGTGCCTTATTCCCCTCTTTACCTCCATGCTCACACTTCTTCCTTTCATAACTCGATCCAATGCACCTAATACCCGTCTGCCCTTCACTGCTTTTTCCCTTACCTCAACTTCCATGCTTACATTAAACTGTCCCCAAATAATTAAACTCAGTTGCCTCCATTCTCTCTTCCTCCAGCCATATCATACACTTCATTTTGCTCTCTGCTCTAACTCTATATGGCTCTGCAAAACCAGTGGTCTGCTCTCTTCCCCTCTCAAATACCATAATCTTACACTTTCCAGCATTCACTTTCAGCTTTCTCCTCTTACACACCCTGTCAAGCTCATACACTATCCTCTGCATCATCTCATCATGCTCTGCCAATACTGTATATCACCTGCAAACAGGCCTGCCACCAATGACTCCTCCATACCTCACACTTTCAGCCTTGGGCCTAGCTTCCCCACTCTGGCTTTCATTACTCTCATACAACCATCCATGTACACATTAAAAAGCCATGGTGACATCACACACCCACACCAAAACTCTCACCCAACTCATCATTCATGCACACAGAGGCACTTGCATCCTTATAGAAGGATCTGATCCCTTCCAGCAAACATATCTTTAGCACACCATATATCTTCAGAACATCTCAAACCCTTCCTGTCTACCTTGTCATATGCCTTATCTAGATTCATGAAAGCAGCAAACACCTTCCTATCCTTCTCTAGGCATTTTTCAAATAGCATTTTCAGTGCAAATATTTGATCTACACAACCCCTCCCTTTCCTAAAACACTTGTTCATTGCCTACACCTTTTTCAGTTATTTTCTTCATCCTCTCCATTAATACCCTTCCATATACTTTTTCTGCTACACTGAGTACATTTATTCCCCTGTAACTATAAGAATCACCTCTGCTTCCTTTCCCTGTATACAGCAGCACAATAGCCCTTGTCAAGTCCTCACACCTCATACTGTTCCCATGCTGGGTTACATATCCATAACACCCATTATGTAACTACATTTCCTCCATACTCCAGCATTTCTGCTGTTATGCCATCAGCTCCAAGGGCCTTTCCTACTTCCTCATTGGTAACAAGTTTTTTTTTTCCCGTTTCGGCCTATGGCACCAGTAGGCTTTTTTGGTGGGGCCTGATGGTTGGCCCCAGCCCGTTATGGCACAGGCAAGTATTTATAGCAGCACCATCTTGCTTGGCTCATGCTGCCCTCCAGATATCATTGAGCCTCTTTAGAGGGAGAATCTATAGTCCGGGTTGATAGGTGGTCTTCAGATATGACATGTGGGTAGTCTTTGGCCACTCGACGGTGTCTGAAAAATCCTATCTTGTGGCCGCGGGCAGGACTCGAAACTGCATCCTGGAGATGCCAGCATGCTAACCACTCAGCCATCACCTCCCCAAAAGTGCCTACATAAAAAATCATTAAATAGTGCTGGAATGATTTTGTGTCAAGCCAGCGATTGCGGCAAGAGAGATTTGAGGCCTATTACCTGCATAGCAAGTAAACACCAACTCTGGCTAAAGGGGCATGCGGCATGCTCCCCAAAAGCTGACCCTGCTCACTGGGTTGCTTCTGTAACAGATAACCCAGAGTAAAGGAGGTCAAAGTGACACACAGTTTTTGTTGCTACTCAGGGTGGGAAGGGGGCCTGCATGGACACTTGCCTGGAGGAACACCTGGGTCTGACAAAGGGTGGGCAAGGCAGCATGCCCCCCTGTGTATGTCCCCATTGATTGAGTGTTTTATGAAAAGTTTTGGCACACATGAAAGTTGCATATACTAAAATCAATCAATATGAAACTTCTGGAATGGAATGACTAAGCAAACAACCCCTGAAAAAAGAAATGCTCTTTCACAATGAATAAAAGGCAAGACAATCACTCAAAGCAACCCTCCACTAAATTGTTAAAAAGAGGGTGCATATCAAAGTGCGCTTACATATCATAATGTGATTAACCCTCTTGCGCACTGTGGGGTTCTTGAAAGGTCTGGACTTCCAAAAATCCCGTAAATTCTCGGCAATAAAAAATAAAAAAATAAAAATATCTGAAAATTGAGTTATCAGACTCACAGCCCCTCTAGTCCTTATTTAAATATCTGACCAGTCACATCTCTCATAGGGTAAGTAAAAGCCTGATAAACCTGCTCTTAAGTTTATAGAAAACAAAGAAACTCGCTGGAAATTAAGAATTAATTAACACCAAGCACACAGCAACCTAGTAGTTATCCTAAAACATCCTAGCAAATGGTTACTTAGCTGTAGGTGGAGAAGGGGGAAGCCACACCCTGATCTGCCTCGTGTCTGGAGCCTTGGAGTCCTTCAATCCTCTCTCGTTCCTCACTGCAACGCCGTGCCCTCACCCCTCCCACGGGCTTCCCTGACCTTAGTACACAGTCACTCTGGACATGCGGATACTACAAGGCTGAAAAACCCGAAGGCTAGAGAGGGACATGTGCTCGCAGTGAAGTCTGGGCAGGAAATGACTTTAAAGATGGCGGCGGTCCCAAAAATGCATCTGCATGTCAAAAATGCATCTGCATGTGTCAAAATTAGTGGAGAAACAGGTGAACATTTTCATATAAAATTGGGCTTAAGGCAGGGGTGTGACATGTCACCATGGTTGTTCAATATTTATATGGATGGTGTTATTAGAGAAATGAAGGGTAAAGTGAAAATGTACGCTGAGGGAAGGAAGTGGGTGCTGAATTCAATCTTATTTGCTGATGACAGTGCTCATTGCAGAAAATGAAAGTGACTGACAAAACTTGGTCAGTGTTTTTGATAGGGTATGTAAAAGGAGAAAGCTGAAAGTAAATGTCAACAAAAGTAAAGTGATGGTTTGTGAGCAGAGTAGAAGTGAGGTTGTAGATTTTGTATGCCCATATAAAGTGGGAACTGAATGTGAAAAAAAATGCAAAATAATTTTGAACGGTGAAGAAATGGAGGTTGTTAATGAGTTTAAGTATCTTGATCAGTTATGTGCAAGCATGGTGGTACAGAGGGAGAGACAAGAGGGTGATAAGATCTTCGGGACATATCATGAATAGCAGAACTGTGAGCATGGAGGTAAAGAGGGATTTGAGAAATACAATAATAGTACCAACCCTCACATATGCAAGTGAAATATGAACCTGGAATGAAAGTCAGAGGTCTAGAGTGCAGGCAGTGGAAAAGTTATTTGAAGAGTGCTTGTGGTTTGAGTAGAATGGATGGAATAAGTAATGAAAGTGTGTATGAACGTTTTGGAATGTGTCACAGGGGTGAAGGGAAAAGGTGTGGAGTGGTGGAAGAAGTGAAGAGACAGACTTTAAAATGGTTTGGCCACATTGAGCGAATGGAAGAGAGCGAGATGACCAGAAGGGTGTATGTGAGCGAGATAGAGGGAATGCTAGAGGACGACCTCCAGTGAAATGGAGGGATAGGGTGCAAGAGTAAGTTAGGGAGAGGGGGGAAAGTTCTGAGAAACTTTGAGCAGGCAAGGAGGGAGTGTCTGGATAGAGAAAGATTGAAACTTTTCTGCTGTGGCCATCCCCTGGTGGGAGCTCCTAGGACCATGTGTCGATGAAATTATGAAGATTGACCTTAACCTGTATTTAGAATAATTTGCTGAAGCCTGTGCATATAACACCTGTAAGGGAGGAGTTGGGGGGGCAGTGAGATTAGCTTAGGGACCTGGTTGGAGGTCAGGACTCTGGTTTACAACAATCCAGCCCTACTGTAAAGAAACATTCAATTTTATCTAACTAGTTTTATATAGCATATCTATCATTTGATGTGAATATGCAGAATGAAGCAATTAAGCATCTCCAGTGCATCCCAAATTGTTCATGCATGAAAGACCTGTGAAATCCAAGCAGAAAAGAGCTTTTAAAAAAAAAGTTTACATTACATTATATGCAGAGTACCTGCTTTGGGTGAATCTTTGTCGCCTTCGGCGAAATTTATCAGAACATTTGGGGGCCAGGCATCTGAGCAGAAAGCAAGCCTCCTTTGATTGTTGTCAGTGTGAGACATTGACTTCCATCCAATAGTGTTTTCCTCCACCCACAACTGGCCTTAAAGCCATCACCTTTGACCTGTCCATGCTTGTGGTAGAGGCAGTTGTCCACCCAAGGTCTCTGTTCATCTCACACAACAACCTGCAATCATTTGAGGGTGAAGTATAATATACTGGGAGCGGAAGCCGGTAACCTCACCGAGACACAAACACCTGGCCTTCCTAGTCTAGGAGGGGTGGGGTTGTAGAGATGCCTGATGCCCTAATGTTTTTGAAGAATTTTGCCGGTGGCAGATACACGCATGGCAGGAACTCTGCAAATAATGTAATTTAAATAATTTTTTTTTTTAAGAAGCCAACTCTGGCTTGATTTCACAGGGCTTTCATATAACAACGATTATGGATGAGGAAACTGCCAGACAGCATTTATATTTTCTCTAGTTTACTAATGAATAAAACAATGAGAATGATCTACATTACTAAAATTAGGATCACTTATATTGAAGTGTAATTGTTGAAAGTCCCAAAGAAAGATAGTTTACGATGATTAAAAAAATACTTGCCAATTCTTTACAAGAACTCCGCTACTCCAGTGCCCCCCACCCCTAAAAACAAGCCAGGGGGGGAAAGGGAAATTGACTGAAATATGAGACTAACAAATTAACCACCCCAAATCCCCAAAATAGGGTAAATTATGGTCAATACGATGGGCATTTCCCCTGGTACTGATATTGTGTTTGATCACTGAAAATCACTGACCATACACTGACAATGTTAAAAAAAAGTTGTCCAGTTTTAGCACACCTAAAACTCACTCAATCTGCTATGCTCCCGCATGAAACTGTCCTACAACTGCATGTACTGTTTCTGCCCACAAACTTCACCCATAACTATCTAACAGAAATCACTAGAGGAACAACAAAACTTACCAGCAGTGAACCCACGTCTCGTTGCTGCTTTGGGCAGCGGCGATCTAGTCGCTCACATGAGCCCTGGTGTCGTCCTGTGAGGGCTTCACATGCACGTCTGCTGCCCCGTCTTCCTGAGGAAGGCGCAGGTGAGGCGGATGACAGCTTCCTGGCGTAAGGGGTGGACGCCTGCCGCCGCCAGCAGGGTGGGCACGTCCAGGGCGCGGAGGTGGTGTCGGAGCAGCACTCGCTGGGAGTAATGGCGTGGGCAGTGCAGCAGGAGGTGCTCAATGGTGTCCCCGACGGTCCTGCACCAGCAGGGGCAGTGAGGGTCAGGGGCCAGGCGGTGGAGGTGAGCGCCGGGGCGTGTGTGGCCCAGGGCCCAGGCGGAGGAGCGTCAGGGCCACGTATAGACGCGGGACGTTTTCCTCACCCACGGCTGTGGGGAGGAGTTGGTGCGGTACTGGCCCATGAAGGTGGTGTCGTCCCATGAAGCGTGGCAGGTGCGGGAGATGAGACGTTTGGCCGTGTAGAGCGGCAGGGGAAGCGGCGTTATGTTTACCTCCGGCCATGTTTTGTTTTGAACTCGCTGCTGCTGCGACGGTGGCGTACCCTAGCGGCGACGCGCCGCCGCTGGAGGCGGTCGATTCAAATAACCCCATTCCGAACCTAATGGACATCCTCAGTCAACTTATTTCATATGTTACAATCATCCAACGAGTAAGTAGATTACAAAGGAACTAGAATCCCACCGAACTCACTCTAAAAGTTAACACCTTATTTGTTTAGATGGTATTTGCTAATCACCACTCTGGTAACCGTTTCCATTATTATTACTCGTTTATGAGATTTTGAAATGCGGGGAAATATTACCATTTCAGCGGTGATATTGTAAAGTCTTTTTTTTCAAGCCAACGCTACATTCCTTCTGACTGCCACTGTTTAGATGGTAATGTGGTAGCGGGTGGTCGTCTGGCTATTTCCGAGCGGTTGTCAATGATGTCTAGACAAGCCTCAGGACAAGTGAACACTTTCTGGGTTTTAGTGCGGTAATGATGGAAGGAGGGTGGATTCCCACGTGATCCACTCGAACAATGTTTAGTCAAGGGGGAAGTGGTGATAACGTGGGTGTGTGGGTGTGTTCAGTAATGCCCGAATGGCAGGTTGACAAGCCTGAAATTATAGCACTTACAGTAACTTAATCACTTTTATGTATGAATAGTTACACCTCCTGGGAGGTTAGCGGAGTGACAGTTTTAAATGAACACATACATACTACTGAACCTAACTAACTATCTATCAGGGAGATTGGGGAACATTTGAATGCTTATCTGAGTTGATGACCCTTGAGGAGCTGACTGGTGTAGGATGGACGAGGGCACTGGGGCGATTGAGGCGCCAGCGAGAGGGTGGAGACTGCCAGGGCCGGTAACTGTAGCAGCGTTGTTGACGAGGCGTGGTTGAAGAGGCCGTGGTTGGGTGGTTTACGACGGCAAGGCTGGTTAAAGGCGTTGTTGAAGAGGCTGCTTTTGTTTCGCCTCGCCTTGCTGTGCCTTGCCTCGCCTCTGCCATGTTCACGGTGGTGTTCACAGGGCTGTGATGGACGGTCGTGCGTCCTCACCGCTCTCTGCCTCTCACTCTCTGGGTTTCTGTCTTTTTCCCCGGCAACCCTCTTTGCTTCCTGCTGCTCGTCTCCTCACTCACTGGCCCGTGCTTCTTTCTGCCCTAGCCTTCTCGCCTTTGCTCCTCGCTAAGCTCCTCCCCCTTCTTCACGTGACTCCCTCTCTGCATTGCAACTAGATAATCTATCGCTAACTAACTAATAATCATTCTAGGGTTCGAGACTGGATATGAGGGATTTCAGACAAGTCTTTCATCCATTCACACCCTCATTCACGCCAATAATCTCTACTGATCACACACACTCGTTCACCCGTCCACACATCCGCTAACTTGCTCGTTTGTTGTAATATAGAATCATTCCATACTCGTTCACTCGTTACACTTTTGGACCGTTACAATAGGTTAGGTTACTATTTGCTCATGTGAAGGGTCTTCAGCTAGAAACTCCTCTCGGTTGGGATATAAGTGCATCTTTATTTAATAGCCTAACATATAAGGTTGCACAGTCTTCATTTTCATGGTACCAATGTCATTTTAATACGTTGAAGACATTTTCCTACAGTATTCTCTAAACTTAGCTATTTTGACCCTCAAGCAAAATTAAACGTTTACATGACCTTAGTATTTTACTCTATTATTTTTTTAATCAGCAATATGTATTTAAATTAAATTAAATGTTACTGAATTATAATCATTGATGACTTATCTTCACAATACTTTGGAATCGCACAGAACATTTATTGCAGCAATAGTGTGTGTGTGTGTGTGTGTGTGTGTGTTAACACAATAAAGACAGCAGCACGGCGAGTAATGGAATCAGGGTCCCCTCCACCCCCAGATAATTAGTTTACACTAATTTTCTCTCCATATGCTAAAGTTTAGTGCAAGCAGGTAACGGAAAGGAAGCAAAGTGCCTTTGCAGTAATGGAGCTTGGGTAATGTGTCAGCCACGTGGCCCATGACAAGTATATCAAGGCTCATGACGCTCAGGAGGCAGCGTCCCTCCCTGCAGGCAAGGGTCAGGCGATGAAGGGATATGTAGGTAATAGAAAGACTTCCCAAACTGCTGCAGATAATGTTTTACAGCGATAAGTATTGTTAAATCCATCCATGACAGCAGCAACACTCAAAGAGAAGCAACAGACTTGTTTGAAGTCTCTCAGTACCCTCTGAGCGCTGCCGCCTCTCAAGGTCGTCAGCAGCCCGCCGTGACTCGCCTATAGTTATCACAGGCTACGTGGGTTACTGAGTGCCTATTACTGAGACAGTGGCTGATCATAAGGCTAATAATAATCTCCTGTCACCTTACGGCACGTTCCAACGGCTGGTGACCAAATTATGGTAAAGTATAAGGGCATAATGGTGGGATGGGGATACCTGTTGATGTAGACACATACTGTCTCTTATTTATTTTCCCAGAGCTCGCTGGCTGCTGGCTCCCTGCTGGCTGTTAGGGGAAGGTGTGCAGATCTGACACAAGTGTGCTCAGTTTCATTGGACGACCCGAATGGCTGTGAAACAGAAATACAAAGGAGAGCGTGTGCCTGCGTTTGAAAAGCGCGGCGAAAACAGGGCCAATAATGGCGTCCAAATCTTAGGTTGTCAGGACTCTCTATCAAGGGACTCTAGGCCGACGAGGATGATCATGATGTCTTTCCAACGGAACCATTACAACAAAAAGGTATTTCCTTAAACCTCTCAATCAAATTCATCAAAACTTCCAGTCCAGTAACAAAATCCCCCGAAGTTCTAGCGCTAACTAAAACTATTGTGCATCCCCTTCCCATCCTATATAGGTATTCATGGAGTCGTGGTCACTGGTCAGTCCCTGCTTCACTCCCGCGTTCACGGAGAGCACCCCACCCCCACATGAGTGATTACACTAAAGATTTCGCTCAAATTCTATTCAGTCGACCCATGGGTGTTTTTTATTTTTTTGCCGACTGTACACCAGGGCATGATCGATCGATCGACTCAACCTACGCAGTCTCTGGACATCCCCGTGGCCTCCAGGGGCTATCTAGATCTCTTACAGAAACAATCTGGGGAGCAGGGTCGACTTCTAGGCAGCGTGCCCCATGCCTGTATAGCCAGAGTTGGTGTTCATGGGCTATGCGGTACAAGGCCTCGAATCAGTCTCATGGAGTAATCGCCTGTTTGACATTAATTCTTTCCAGCGATAATATATTTATCTGCGTAGACATTTATTACCAAACGCATCAATCCGCCTCTCCAAGTCACTCTTCAGCGTCCCTGTCTCACAGCCACACAGTAAGACAGGGAGCAAAAGGGACTTGAAGATCCAGATTTTTGTCCTCTTACACAGGTATCAACAACTCCATATACTCGTGCTGAGCGAGTCCATAACACCGTGGGCCAAGCCAATCCGCCATAAGTTTTCCTGGTAAGACCCGCCATTGTACTGAACTACGCTATCAAGGTATGTGAAAATTTCCAAGATATCAATGTCCTCGGCTCGCCACACGCATGAGTAGACTGTAGTGCTTCATCTAGTAAGCCTCCAAAGTTTCAAACACCTTTACCATGGTCTTGGTCCAGGGGACCTGAGGTGCCAGGGTTTCGCCTCCTCGTGCAGTGCTTCGAGAGCCATCACCAGAACCTCCAGAGACATCACAAGGATTACTGCATCATCAGCAAAAACAAGGTCAGCGACCCTGGTATTGCCAATGGATGCTCCACAATGACTGGTCCACAACTCTGTATAATACCTAATACATACAAGTGTTGATAAGTGATGGGGCAAGGACACAACCCTGCCTTATTCCCGCGTTCACGGTAAAGCAGCTGGGCGCCCCCCCCCCCCCCCCTCACACAGGTGACAACACTAAATCACAAGCCAATGGTTGTACACAATTTATTAGATATATTTATGCTTTTGTATAATTTATCTGTATGGAGAGTAAACACTGCAGGTCAAGGTATTAATGTGGGTATTGCAGGAGAAAATATTTATTACTTAATTAATCCAGCTGCACTGACAACAATAATGCATATAAGTAAATACAATAATACATCCTAGTGATGATCCACGATTCTGCTCTAGTGAAGAATTGTTTGTATTATTATTTTTACTTTTTTATGTTGTTTTACGATAGCTGTCAGTTCCTTCAGAACCAAAACCGCTTCAATCAATCAGTCAATCAATCAATCAAACAAACAATTTCTCAAACAATCAACTTTGGCAAAACACTTTAATAACATCACTCTTAAAAGTTTAAAACACTCAAGATGCACAATAAAACTTCTGTATATTATTACTATTATTATTATTATTATTATTACTATCATTATTATCTTTATTATCAGTACTATCATTAGAGGATTTTTTAGTGGCTACGTTTTACTTTACACATCAGCTGCACTGCTCGGGGGACGCCGGCGCCAGGATGACACCCACGCACTGCTCACACTCTACGCTCGCTACACTCCACGCTTTGGGCACACTCCTTTCCTTCCTCCTTCCTTCAACCACTTCTTGTCCTCCTCCACTTTTTCATTCCTAATTGTTTCTACCTTTATTTCTATCTGTCTGTTTCTTCTTTCATTTTTCCGATTTTCTTTTCTTTCCTTCCTTACTTTCCTTTTCCATCGTCTTATTAATGCTACTCAATGTTTCTCCACCTCTCCCCTTTCCTCTTACACACACGCACACGCACACACTCTCTCTCTCTCTCTCTCTCTCTCTCTCTCTCTCTCTCTCTCTCTCTCTCTCTCTCTCTCTCTCTCTCTCTGAAGGAAAGGTCTGTGTGTGTGTGTGTGTGTGTGTGTGTGTGTGTGTGTGTGTGTGTGTGTGTGTGTGACAACTCTAGCAAACAAGACCACTACTGGCAGAATTTCCTTTTCGGCAACGTAAATATATACATAATATATATTCTTAACACACTGTAATAGCATCAGTAATATCTACAATGAATACAATGTCTGTCACAAGCTGCAGGTCAATACGCAACAAAGCAAAATAAGTGTTCACGCACATTATTCCAATTATTCTAAACAGAATGACAACACAACAGAGGCCCCAAGGCTGACGAAAATCGGGTGGCCAGGTAGGAGTTGGTTCATACTGATTACCTAGACACTCTACGCTTGTATGGTGATTGCGTGCACTCCTCCGCAATATTATGTATCCAGGGCCGTATGAATTTTGACGGGACTTCACTCGCCTCTACGGCTCAGAATGCTTTTTGCAACACTGTGGTTTTACAAAGATGCGTAACGTTTTGTAACATTGTGGTTGCATAACGGTGGTGTGTACTTTTGCGCAACACTGTATGTAGCTATCTACCTGATAATTACTTTACCGTTAAATATCTTGCCTGTTGGTCTATCTGTTAATCATTTCACTTTTAATTAGTTCACCTGTTAATCAGCTTACCTGGTGCATAACTAACTGTTCATTGGTCTACACTGTCACCTCGGAGTGTGTGTGTGTGTGTGTGTGTGTGTGTGTGTGTTCACGTCAACCGCTGACTCAGAGAAGCAATAATTACGGTGCTGTACACTGAACTTACCGGTAATTAAGTCTAGTAGTGTCGCCTCGCCTACGGGAGTGAGTGGAAACGGACTACGGCTTACAGGGGACTGCTACACGCTGGCTGGGGGACGCGCGGTGCCTGGGTGGTGCCTGAGGGGGGTGACGGGGAGAGCACAGGTTCATATCGTCACCTTCGTAAACAAACCGCCTACGTCATTATTTTCTACTTTACAGGGAATGAGAAAAGAATTGTCATTATCTCATTTGGCTTAAGATTTAGGCAGAAACGAAAAGGCCAATTCTAGAACACTCAAACCCTGAATGACGAAGGCAATTCTACAAAAACGGCAGTCGCATGTTAACAAAATTGATGTAAAGAAAAACCTGGAAATCGCTGAAAAATGACTTAGGCGATTATTTTCTTAGGGTGACGATATTCTTAAACGTCTCGGACTGCCATTTCGACCATTCCCAAGGCCACAGAGAAGACTGACCGGATTATCGTGGGTGACTTTCCCGTTCATGATGCAGGAATCGTGTACAACTATCACTGGCATCACCAAACAGTCCATAAGAATCCCAGCAACTTCTACGAGAGGCTTTTCAAAGAGGCGAACTGAGGCGCCGAGACGTTTAAGGCTTTGGACTCGTGAAACTGAAGCATTGACTCGCGACATTGAAGCAGTGAACCGTGAAACTGAAACGAGTATCTACCAGTCGCTGTTTCGCTCTTTCTCTTATCTGTCTCACTAAGCATCTAAATATCGCTTTCTTTCTCTCGTAATCTCTCAGTGTATTTGGCTTGTGAATCTGAGTGATCAAATCATAAAACTGAAATTGACCTCTTGACATTCATTATCTCTCTCTTTCTCTCTTATCTATCTCGTTTTTCTTTTAATAAATTTTACTTCTTTCGAACTAGAACGAATCTCTGTCAGCCATCGTTTTTCTTTCTCTTTCTCTCTGCATCTTACCATTTATCAAACTCTCATTCTCTCATTCATTTTATTCCTCTCAGTCTCGCTCTCTCTACCTTTCCCTTTCTCTTCTTTTTCTTAAGTGTGAGAAAAATATTAATCCAATGTTTATCTATTTTTTTGGTCGTGTTTGTGTCGTTCACTTATCTTAATCTGTGCACTTCATTCATTCACGCTCTTCCTCGTTCGTCAATAAAATATAATATAAAGTCAGAAAGTTACGTCGTTTTAACCTAGAATAGTTCATACTCTTCTCTCTTCTCCCGCCATTCTTTCCTTTTCTTCTTTCCCACCACCTCCTCCTCCTCCTTCACTCACTAGTTTTTTTTCTCCCTCTCCTCCTTTCTTTCCTATCTCCTCCTCCTCCTCCTCCACCCTCTCTTAAGTCTTTTCTCCTCACTCTCTCCTCTCCACCTCCATCTCCCTTCTTTCCCACCACCACCTCCTCCTCCGCTCTCGCGCTGGCCTGCCCGCTCAGTCCAGGAAGCCGGTGTTGACAAGTTTCTCCAAGAAGAACTTGACGTCGCCGAGCTCGGAGTCCTTGATGCCGAGGGACTTCAGCATGCCGATGTCCCCGTTCTCGACAGCCATGAAGACGGAGCGCAGGTGTTCCACGTCGGAGCGGAGCAGGTGAAGGGCCTCCCCGAACTCGTCAATGGTCTGGGACTCTGCGAAGGGCGGGACGAGAGTTAGCGGTGGCTTTTGCGAAGATGTGAGTGTCGGAGTGACAGTGTTCTAGCTCTGGTGTGCGTGTGTGGAGTTAGAATAATGACTGCTGCTTCTCCGCTGACTATGTGACAGGCGATGTGAGGGTTAGTTAGCGGTGGTTATGAAGGTGAGTGTTAGATAGGGACAGTGCTCTTGTTCTGGTGTTCGTTTGTTTAGTGGGAAAAATGACTGCTTGCTTCTCCACTAACACTGTGAAGGGCGGGGCGAGAAGGTTAGTTAGTGGTGCTTACGAAGATGTGAGAGTGTTAGATTGTGACAATGTTGCTCTAGTTCTTGTGTTAGTCTGTTGAGTGGGAATGATGGTTGCTCCTCCACTAACTCTGCGAAGGGAGACGCGAAGGTTAGTTAGTGATGGTTACAAATATGTGAGATTGTTAGATAGAACAGAACAAAAGCAGATCTCTGCCACTCACCGTTTCTCTCTTTCTCTTTCCCTCTGCATCTAAATACTTCTTTTATTCTCATTTTCTCATTCATTCTATTCTTCTTTTAAAACAAACACAACACCAAAGAAACGACTAACTCAAACGAAGCCAACTTCTCCAGACACACAAATTTTTCCTTCTCACTCTTTGTGTTTTCATTTTTTCTCTTCCCTCCCTGTCTCCCTTTACATACACACACACACACACACACACACACACACACACACACACACACAACGTCCTCCCACCATGCACCACAACCACCACCACCACCCCAACACCTGTACTCACCTGACAGGGCAATGGCCACCTTCTGCACACCACCTAGAGGCTCAAGGGCGTTACGAGCCTTGGTGCCGAACAGCTTCTCCAGGTAGTTGGGGCCGTGCGAAGCGAGGAGGGAGTGCAGGAACGAGGACGTCTCTTCCACGGGGGGCCTCTTGGCTGCAAGGGGAAACGAGGTGAGGATGTGTGGTGAGTGTGTGGCTTCTTCGATTGTATGGGTGTGTGAGCTTTTTCGAGGACATTTCCCGGTTAAAGTAATGATTGTGATTGGTTCTTTTTGGGTTCGTGTTGTTGTTTTGTTGTTCTATTTGATTGTGGAAGTGTAGGAAGGAAATGGAAGTTAGGATTAAAAGGAAAAAAAAGAATGAGAGAAAGAGGATAACGAAAAAGGAAAGAAAAAGAAAAGAGAAGAGGAAACAAAACACAGTCAGAAGAAGGAAGAACTGAAGGAGAGTGGAAAAAAGGGAGAAGAAAAGATCGCTCTTAGACGAGGAAACAAGAAAGAAGAACAGAAATAAGACAAAGATAAAGAAGGGAAGAATAAGGAGTAAAAGGTCATTCTGAAACGAGATAATACGGAAGAAAAACAGAAAGAAGAGAAATATGAAAAAGGGAAGAAAAAAAGGAAAAAAAGTGAAAGAAAGGAGAAGGGCAAAGGCGGTGAGATTGTGTGGGTTGTCCTCCTTTTTCGACTGGTTGGTTCTTTCTTGGTTGTCGTTATTTTTTTTGGTTGGTTGTGAAAGTGTGGGAAGAAAGCGGAGGTCATGATTAGCGGGAAAAGAAGAAAAAGAGGAGGAAGAAGAAAGAGAAAAGAAAGGAGATGAACAAGGGAAGAAAATGAAGAAAAAAGGTCACATTGAGAGGAGGAAATAAAGAAGAAAAACAGCAAAAACATGAACGAGAATATAAAAAAACAACCAGAGGAAAAGGAAGATGAACAAGGGAAGAAAATAAGAAAAAAGGTCACATTGAGAAGAGGTAATAAAGAAGAAAAACAGCAAAACAAGAACAAGAGGAAGACGAAAAAGAAGAGAAGAAAAATAAAAATGAATTATGAAAAGAGGGAAAAAAGAAGAACAGCAAGAAAAGAAACACAGAGGAAGATAAATAGAAAAATGAAAAGAAATAAGGGAAAATAGACCATTGTGAAAAAGGGAAATAAAGAACTTGTTAGGAAGGAAATAAATCGGAGCTCGCCGGAAGGGGGAGAGAAAAAAAAGGAGGAAGGGAAAAAAGGTGTCTCAGGAGGGATAAAAAACCTGTTAGGAAAGAAAACAAATACACGAGGAAAACTTGCCCTGAGGAAAAGACAAAGAGATGGAGGAAGAGGAAGAAGAAGAGGAAGAGGAGGAGGAGGAGGAGGAGGGAAGAAAACAAAGGCTTACGAAAGAGAAAATATAAGCTTCACACGCTTAAAATTGAGAGAGAGAGAGAGAGAGAGAGAGAGAGAGAGAGAGAGAGAGAGAGAGAGAGAAATATAGAAAAAGATAAAAAAAAGTTAAGAAGAAACTAAACAAAGCTGTAAAATAAATCATACAAAGAAGAAGAAGAAGAAAAAGAAGAAGAAAAAGAAAAAGAAAAAGAAAAAGAAAAAGAAAAAGAAAAAGAAAGATTGATTGATTGATTGATTGATTGATTGATAGTTTATTGTTGCAGGAAAAAGAAGAAGAAGAAGTAGAAGAAGAAGAAGAAGAACGTGAAGAACAAGAAGAACGTGAAGAAGAAGAAGAACGTGAAGAACAAGACGAGCAAGAACAAAGAAAAAGAAAAAAGAATAAGAACATGAAAAACAAAAACAAAAACAATAAGAATAAAGACAAAAACAAAAACAAGAAATAAAAACAAGAAAAATAAAATAAAAACTAACTAACATTAATAGTCGCCGGTGTACTCTCCATCCCCACCTGTTTATCTTCCCCTCTCCCTCCCTCCCCTCCCTCCACCTGTCACCTGTGCTCACCTGCCGTACAGAGGCGCAGGTTCTCGTCGTAGCCATCGGGACAGTCGGGTGCTCCGTCACACAGGTACTGGATGGAGATGCAGATTTCGCCTCCTGGGCAACGG